>NC_084838.1:1175300-1475300 GCF_033115175.1 Lepus europaeus
CGAGCGCCAGGAGCAGGGCTTTGGCCCAGTGTGCAGCAGCCTTTGCAGGACCAGTGAGCAGGCCGCAGGGGGCGTCCGGGGGCCTGCGAGGAACGGGGAGCTCAGTCCACCCCGGCCGTGGGGTCACCAGAGCCAGGGCCCAGACCCCTCCCTTCTCTTTCTCCTCGCACCGCTGGCCAAGGTGCCAGGGGAGCCGGGGCGTCCGTTAGCCAGTGAGTGGCCCTGGCCTGAGGCCTGCAGCCCGCCAGAGTGGCCGGCCCCTCAGAGCGTGCCCTGGACACTGGCTGGGTGCCGCCTGGGTGTGGACGAGCCGGGGTGGGGTGGGGGCACGGGGGCTGGGGCCCGCCCCTCACACGGCCGCATGCCGCCTGCAGCTGTCCGGCAGCTGGTACACGGGAGCGCAGGCCAGCAACAACTCGGCCTTCCTCAGGCCTGGCGGGCCTTTCAGGGTGTACGTGGAGACTCTGGACATGAGCGACGGCAACATGCACGGTGTCCTTCTCCTGCGGTGAGCCCGGGGCGGGGGCTCCAGGCGGGGAGCCAGCGACACAGGCCGCCTCTCTCAGCCGCACCTGCTCCAGGCGTCACCACGCCCCCCCCCTCCCCTCCGGGGCTCACGGCAGGGGGCTTAGCTCAGGGGCTGTGCACGGGAGGGGCGTGGGTGTTGTTCTAGGGGGAGCTCACTGAGAGTGGCTGGAGCGCCGTGGCCAGGGCGCGGCGTGGCGTGGCTCAGCATTAGGAGCGGAGGCTGTGGTGGGGTGACTGCCCGTCTCTGTCCCCAGGGAGGACGGTCAGTGCAAGAGAGTCGCTGTCACCGCCTTCAAGACGGACGTGGAGGGCGAGTTCAGCCTGGACTGTGAGTGCCCCGTGGGTGGGTGCTGGCCGGAGTGGGAGGGCCCCGTGGGTGGGTGCTGTCTGGACTGTGAGGGCCCCGTGGGTGCTGCCCGGAGTGGGAGGGCCCCGTGGGTGGGTGCTGCCCGGGGTGGGAGGGCCCCGTGGGTGCTGTCTGGACTGTGAGGGCCCCGTGGGTGCTTCCCGGAGTGGGAGGGCCCCGTGGGTGGGTGCTGGCCGGAGTGGGAGGGCCCCGTGGGTGGGTGCTGGCCGGAGTGTGAGGGCCCCGTGGGTGGGTGCTGCCCGGAGTGGGAGGGCCCCGTGGGTGGGTGCTGGCCAGAGTGGGAGGGCCCCGTGGGTGGGTGCTGTCTGGACTGTGAGGGCCCCGTGGGTGGGTGCTGCTCGGAGTGGGAGGGCCTCGTGGGTGGGTGCTGTCTGGACTGTGAGGGCCCCGTGGGTGGGTGCTGCCCGGAGTGGGAGGGCCCCGTGGGTGGGTGCTGTCTGGAGTGGGAGGCCCCGTGGGTGGGTGCTGCCCGGGGTGGGAGGGCCCTGTGGGTGGGTGCTGTCTGGACTGTGAGGGCCCCGTGGGTGGGTGCTGTCTGGACTGTGAGGGCCCCGTGGGTGGGTGCTGCCCGGAGTGGGAGGGCCCCGTGGGTGGGTGCTGCCCGGAGTGGGAGGGCCCCGTGGGTGGGTGCTGCCCGGAGTGGGAGGGCCCCGTGGGTGCTGCTGACGCGTGCTGCCCACCGCACAAGGCAGGCGGCGCCCTCTGTCCTGGCCCTGGTCCCGGCAGGGCGCCGCGGCCACCCTCAGGGGAGAGGCTGCTTGCCGGCAGGTGCTCCGAGGGGCGGAGAGGCCCCCGGCCTGATCCCGCCCCTGCCCCCCGCAGTTCGCGGACACAGCAAGCTGCATGTGGTGGAGGCGGAGCCCGACAGCTTCCTGGTGCTGTATAAGATCAACGAGTACGAGGGCCAGACCAGCGTGCTGGCTGAGCTGCTAGGTGAGCGGCCACCCCGCGGCCCCCGGGCCCCACGGCCCTGCAGGAGCCCCTCCCCATGCTAGGACCCCTCACGGGGACAGAAGCAGAGAGGGGGGAACATGTGGACAGCTTCTGGTCACCCCAGCCACTGCCACCTCTGCTGCCTGCTCCTGCTGGAGCACACACACCTGGCACTCACCTGGGCACACTTACCTGTGCACGCCCACCTGTGCACACCCACCTCACACACCCACCTGTGCACGCCCCCTGCCCTCCCTCACCTGTGCACACCCACTGGCACACACCCACCTCACACGCCCACCTGTGCATGCCCACCTGTGCACACCCACTGGTGCACACCCACCTCACACACCCACCTCGCACACCCCCGCCCTCCTTCGCCTGTGCACGCCCACCTCACACATTCACACTCTCCATGCCGTGCACGCACTGTTCACACTCACCGTGCACACGGCTGCCCTCACCAGCTCAGTCCGACCCCCCAGGCCCCTCTGCGGCCCCCAGCCCTGTCAGTCCTCCCCTGCCCCCCCTCCTGACCCCTGCATCCCAGGGCAGAAGGAGCTGCTCCCAGCCCCAGAGCACATGGAACACCGGCCAAGATGCTCGGCTCCCCCTCGGTCCCCCAGGACGGCCCCTGGTCCCAGTGTCTGCACCCCAGGGCCTCTGACAAGTCAGGCTCAGGCAGAGACCTGCTGCCCGGCCCTGCCCCGCCGCCCGCACCCCCGGCCCCCAGCGCTGCCCGGCCCTGCCCCGCCGCCCGCACCCCCGGCCCCCAGCGCTGCCCGGCCCTGCCCCGCCGCCCGCACCCCCGGCCCCCCAGCGCTGCCCGGCCCTGCCCCGCCGCCCGCACCCCCGGCCCCCCAGCGCTGCCCGGCCCTGCCCCGCCGCCCGCACCCCCGGCCCCCCAGCGCTGCCCGGCCCTGCCCCGCCGCCCGCACCCCCGGCCCCCACTGCTGCCCCGCCGCCCGCACCCCCGGCCCCCAGCGCTGCCCGGCCCTGCCCCGCCGCCCGCACCCCCGGCCCCCCAGCGCTGCCCGGCCCTGCCCCGCCGCCCGCACCCCCGGCCCCCACTGCTGCCCCGCCGCCCGCACCCCCGGCCCCCCAGCGCTGCCCGGCCCTGCCCCGCCGCCCGCACCCCCGGCCCCCAGCGCTGCCCGGCCCTGCCCCGCCGCCCGCACCCCCTGTCCCCCAGCGCTGCCCGGCCCTGCCCCGCCGCCCGCACCCCCGGCCCCCAGCGCTGCCCGGCCCTGCCCCGCCGCCCGCACCCCCGGCCCCCAGCGCTGCCCGGCCCTGCCCCGCCGCCCGCACCCCCGGCCCCCAGCGCTGCCCGGCCCTGCCCCGCCGCCCGCACCCCCGGCCCCCAGCGCTGCCCGGCCCTGCCCCGCCGCCCGCACCCCCGGCCCCCAGCGCTGCCCGGCCCTGCCCCGCCGCCCGCACCCCCGGCCCCCAGCGCTGCCCCCGACAGCCCCTGGCCTGTGCCCGCAGTCCGGGAGCCCGTCACCCAGGACAGGATCCGGGCCAGGTTTGAGAGCATCTGTGAGGAGCTGGGCCTGAGCAGAGAGCAGATCCTGCTCCTGGACCACAAGGGTAAGGCCCAGCCCAGCCTCAGCACGACGGCCAGCCCGGGGCAGAGCGGCGGGCCGGGCCGCGTGCTGACCCAGGCCGCTGTCCCCGCAGATCGCTGCCAGGAGCTCAGGACCGAAACACCTGCGACAGGTGGGTGCGCCTCCCCCACACCCGCCTGCCCGGCTGGGACAGGGCCCCCCTGACGCGCTCTGTCCTGCTCGCTCACAGGGAACTGAGGACCGTGGTCAGCTACCGACGCCCTCTGCTCAGCCCTCACCCTGTGCAGGCCCGCAAGGGAGCCCCCGACACCCTCCTGGGTGCCCCCTGGGCTGCCCCCGCCTGCCCACCCCGAGGGGCCACGCTGTAGCGTCCTCGTGCAATAAAGGGCTTTGTCTCAGCAGCCGCTCTGTGCTGTGCACGCCACAGGCCCAGCCACGAGCACACGGCTCCACTCGTCCCCGTTCAGACAGCCGTGTGCACCAGCCGGGCCCTGCACCTGCAGGGACAGAAGGACCCCACCCAGAAAGGCATCCGCGGCTGACAGCGGCTGAGGCTCCAGCGGCACCCGGGTCTTCACTGGGCTCCTGTTGTCCTGTTGACAGCCGTCAACACAGACAGACAGACAGACACACACACACACACGGCCAGACACAGGCCCTCAGAGACAGACACACACACACAGACAGACACACACACACACACGGACAGACACAGGCCCACAGAGACAGACACACACACACACAGACACAGGCCCTCAGAGACAGACAGACACACACACACACACAGGCCCTCAGAGACAGACAGACAGACACACACACGGACACAGCCCTCAGAGACAGACACACAGACACACACACATACGGACAGACACAGACCCCCAGAGACAGACAGACAGACACGCACACACACACGGACAGACACAGGCCCTCAGAGACAGACACACACACACACACAGGCCCTCAGAGACAGACAGACAGACACACACACAGAGACAGACAGAGGCCCTCAGAGACAGACACACACACGGACACAGCCCTCAGAGACAGACACACAGACACACACACATACGGACAGACACAGACCCCCAGAGACAGACAGACAGACACGCACACACACGGACAGACACAGGCCCACAGAGACAGACAGACAGACACAACACACACACACGGACAGACACAGGCCCACAGAGACAGACAGACACACACACACAGAGACAGGCCCACAGAGACAGACAGACAGACACACACACAGACAGACACACACACACACGGCCAGACACAGGCCCACAGAGACAGACACACACACACAGACACAGGCCCTCAGAGACAGACAGATAGACACACACACACACACACGGACAGACACAGGCCCCCAGACACACACGCACACACACACGGACACACACAGGCCCCCAGAGACAGACAGACACACACACGGACAGACACAGGCCCACAGAGACAGACACACACACACACAGACACAGGCCCCCAGACACACACACACACACACGAGGGCAGTGAACTCGCACCTGCCCATCCCGGCACTGCCGAGGCCTCCGAGTGGCAGCCCCTGGAGGCCGCAAGTCGGAGCCTCTGGGCTGGATCCTGGGGGCAGGGCCACGTGGGGGCCTCCCCAGCCCCGCCAGCTCCTGGTGCCCCCGCTGTCCTGGGCTCTGCCCCCATGAGGAAGACAGGAAAGAGCATGCCATGTGGGACACCATCCACAGAACGCTGAGAAGCAGGCCAGGGGCCAGGGCAGCGTCAGGGTGGCAGAGCAGGTGGCGAGGGGGCCAGGCTGGGGCGTCCCGAGGGCGGACGTGCGTCCCTCCTGGGTGGGCAGGGGTGCCGGGCAGGCTTGCCATCTCCACGTCCGGGGAGTGAGGTGGCCACAGTCCCCACGCGCGTCTGCTCCAGCCACGCGGAATCGAAGCCCCGCGGAAGCGTGGCAGCAGGTGCACAGCACCTGAGCCGACTCACAGTCAGGCAGGAGAAGCCCTGCACACCAGGCAGCCCGGGATCCCAGCTGACCACCACCCGCCACAGGTGCGGCCAGCCCGACTGTCCTCCTGGCTACGCACAGCTGGGCCTGGGGCGCACCAGCTACCAGCCTGCCCAGCACTTTCCGTCCCCTGCCCTGGTGCCTGTCACCTGAGCAGGTGGACGCGCTGGCCGGGGAAAGAGGCAAACCCCACACAGGGGACCCAAAGCACCCGAGGCGCCCAGGGCTTCCTGGGACCAGGACTCCGCCCCGGCCTCAAGGTGCTGGCCCACTTCCCACGGCCTGTTCCAGGAGGCCGCCCCGGAGCCAGCTTCCTTTCCAGAGAAGCAGCGGCTCAGAGACCCGTGTGTGGGAACGGCGTTGCCGTCGGCAGCCGTGGGGCCGTGGGGCCCGCACGCCCGGCTGACGGGGAGGCCGCACACCAGGGCCAGAGCTCGGGGCAGGGGCAGCTGACCCACACCCAGGATGTGGAGGGGGACAACGGAGGCCAGCGGGCCCCGGGGACGCGGAGGTGACCCAACACCGCCACCCTCCCTGTGGTGAGCAGAGCCGAGCCAACGGCCCCTGGCTAGCAGGGCCTGAGGCCACACAGCCGGGGTCGTGGAGACCCCAACTCGAGGTTTCCAGAGGCTCCGCCATCGCCCCTCGTGTGACCAAGAGCGAGCCCAGCCGATCCCACACCTGGACGCGGGAAGGGACCCCTGCGAGGCCGCCCGCGTGTGGGCCCCCAGGGCCACGGCGACCACAGATGAGCGGCTTCGGGAAGGCCGGGAGCAGGTGCAGTGGGAGCAAGCCACCTGCGGACGTCAACACTGTGCGCCAAAATAAACCTTTAATTCCATTGCCTTGTGAACTTTATTTTTACAGGCAGTTAGACAGTGAGAGAGAGAGAGAGAGAGAGAGAGAGAGAAAGGCCTTCCTTCCACTGGTTTCCCCCCCAAGTGGCCACTACGGCCAGCGCGCTGCGCCGATCCGAAGCCAGGAGCCGAAGCCAGGCGCTTCCTCCTGGTCTCCCATGGGGTGCAGGGCCCAAGGACCTGGGCCACCCTGCACTGCACTCCCGGGCCACAGCAGAGAGCTGGCCTGGAAGAGGAGCAGCCGGGACTAGAACCCAGAGTGCCAGCAACGCAGGCAGAGGAGTAGCCTAGTGAGCCACAGCGCCGGCCTCCTCGTGAACTTTTTAAACGTCCTCGTGCTCTAGAGGCCAGGAGCCCAAGTCCTGGATGCTCCAGGAGACCCCGCCCAGGCCCCTCCTGGCCCGTGTCCCTCAGCCCCTGCGCTCCTGCCTTGCAGACGGGACCCCGGCCTCGGCGTCCCGTGGCTGTGTTCCCTTTCTCGTGGGGACAGCGGCCACCCTAGGCCTGGGAGGACCGCACGTCCAGCTCCCCAGTGACGGCTGCTGAGGCCAGCATTCCAATCAGCTCAGGGTGGAGGTGAACGCCAGGGCCACGACACCCAGGAACGGGCGGGCCTGCCCCCGAGGTGGCAGGAAGGCCCGGCACCTTCCCCGCGCGGGGGTGGGGTCGGTGACCCCCCCCCCAAGCAGGGAGGCCTGCAGCCAAGGGGTCCACGGGGACTCCCCAGGCCCCACCCCCACACCTGCTCTTAGCTCCACACGCATTCCTGGAGCTGCAGGTGTCCTGTACCAGAGGGGCTGCCCACCTGCACCACAGCTGGGGAGGGGGGGCCACAGCAGCCACGGAGCACAGGAAGACCCCCGCCCCCACAGCCACCACCAAGGGGAGGGGGAGTCGGGGCCCTGAGACGAGGCTTGCATGGCACAGACCCCCCAAAGCTCCTCATCCGGAGTAAAAGCCCCCAGGACCCCGGCCCCTCCTGCCCCTCACCCGCAGTGACACTGCAGGGAGGGGGTGTTTCAGAACACGGGCCCCGATCCTGCCCTGCAGGGCACCCGGCGGCCGCTCCGAGAAGCCGCACGGTCCAAAGGCGAGTGATTGACAAGGAAACCTGCCGGCCTGGGAGGTGGCGCGCCAGGCCTCCGCTCCGAGCCCACCTTCCCCGGCCTGCTGGGCGTCCTCTCCTGCCTGGCCACGGTGGCCACCAGCACCATGGGACTCCGGCAGGGCTCTTGGCCAGCAGGCAGGACCAGCTCTGGCAGCCCCAGACTCAGAGTCTGCCCCGCGATCCCTCAGCCCCGGTCGCAGTTCCTTCCCCATCCCAGGAGCGCAGCCCCCGAGCGGTTACCACGGTTACGTTAAGCCCACCCTCACCCAGCAGAAACACCCAGAACCCAGAGACCCCAGCCCTCCGACCTCCCCAGGGACAGCCGCACACGCTCAGAGCAGCAGGTGGAGGGCTCAGCCCAGGTCTGTGAGCGGGGGAGCACGTGTGGGACGCGGGTGGGGGAACCGGGAGCGAGGAAGGACGGCATCAAGGGGCAACACGGACCCTTCCGGACTGTGCGCCTGAACGGGAAGGCGGGTTCTGACGCCTGCGCCTGCGCCGCCCTGGGGGGCGCGGAGTCATGGCGAGACGGGGCCAGTGACAGGTGTGCTCGCAGGGGCCCCAGCTGGTCCTGACCGGTCCACGCAGTCACGTGGCACCCCGAGACCACCAGGCTCCAGGCCGGACAACCAGGGGGGGCAGGGAAGCCACACGGAGCAGTTCCACAAACTCAGGGTCCAGCCCCCGACTCGGCCAGGGCCCCTTCCAGAGCAGAGCCCTCGGGCCGTGGGACGGAGCTGGCTGCCCAGGGCCCTCCGGAGTGCCCGGGGCAGAGACGACCCCGAGCAGCGTCACGGTCACTCTGCCGCCACTTCAGGGGAGGCAGGGCGCTGGGCCCTGACCGCTGGGCATCATACCAAGGGGACAGCAAAGACCCAAGTCTGCACCCTGGGAACCGGCGCCATCGAGGGCACCCCCAGGAGGCAGGCCCGGGATGGAGCCGGGAGACCACCCAAGGCCCCACCACAGGCAAGGGACAGAAGCCTGAACCGGCCCAGGGAGAGGCGGCCGTGGCCACTCAAGCCGCTGATCTGTGCGCTTCACGTGGGCGAGCCGTGGTCCGCACATCCTGGACGCAGGAATGCAAAGCCGGCAGGTGCTTGGCCGGCAGTGAGGCCCACGCCCCACACCAGGACTGGGTTTGGCTCCCGGCTGACGCACACGCCGGGAGGCAGCAGTGACGGCTCACATGTTCCGGTCCCTGCCACACCCACGGGAGACCTGCACTGAACCCCCGCCTCCTGGCTGCAGTCCCAGCCCAGGCTGCGGGGGCCGCCTCCGGCTCGGAAAATGGGAGAAACCCGCAGAGCAGCGGCCAGGCCTCCACGGCAACCCCGGCACCACACGGCTCACCACAGGCCGCTGCACTGCTGGCCCAGCTCCCTGCTAACGGCCTGGGAAAGCCGCCAAGGACGGCCCGCGTGCGAGACCCGGACGATGCCTGGGTCTCAGCCGGGCCCAGCCCTGGCCGCGGCAGCCGCTCAGGGAGAGGCCAGATGGAAACGCTGCCTCTTCTAACTCGGCCTTCAAATAAGAAAGCTTAAAACAAGCCCATTGGCCAGCGCCGTGGCTCAACAGGCTAATCCTCCACCTGCGGCGCCGGCACCCCGGGTTCTAGTCCCGGTCGGGGCGCCGGGTTCTGTCCCTGCTGCTCCTCTTCCAGGCCAGCTCTCTGCTGTGGCCCGGGAGGGCAGTAGAGGATGGCCCAAGTGCTTGGGCCCTGCACCCCATGGGAGACCAGGAGAAGCACCTGGCTCCTGGCTTTGGACCAGCACAGTGCGCCGGCCGCAGAGGCCATTGGAGGCTGAACCAACAGCAAAGGAAGACCTTTCTCTCTCACTGTCCACTCTGTCTAAAAAAAAAAAAAAAAAAGCCCAAAGCAAACCCCCCCCAACCCCGAGCGCCATCTTCAGGCCACTGGACGCCACATCCACCGAGCGGGTACTGGGTGCCCCTGGGGCCATGGGGCAGTGCTGCTCCAGGGAGACCCCAGGCTCTGACCCTCACAGCAGCGGCGCCGTGGCAGTGCTCAGCCCCTCCCACGGGCCAGAGGGACGGCGTCAGCACCAGGGTGGCACGTGGTGGGGGGTGGGCAAAGCCACAGCCTGTGCCCAGAGCACAGCATGCCCACACACGTGTATACGCCCGCGTGCACACGAGGCCCACCAGGAGCCACGGCCGACATCACGGCCCCAGGCAGCCCCCGACACGGAGGCAGAGTACCGGGTCGGCCAGGCCGCCACCCTCCCGCCACCCGTTCTCGGGACCTAGGACGTTTGTGGCACACCAGCAGTGGACAGCGCCTGCCCACGCTCCAGGAGCCGAAGGCTCAGGGCTAACTCTCCTGTGCGGGGTCTCCGGAGTTCCCGAGTGGGGGGCCTGAGGGTGGGCCCCACAGCCGGCCCCCAGCGACGGGGGCAGGTGCTCCAGCCCACTCCGAGACCCTCCCCTTCCCGGCCCTGGGGGAAGCCCCGCCCCCTCACGCCTGTGCCGGCAGCTCCACAGTGCGGTCTGCAGTGACTCCCGAGAAGCAGCTAACGCCGCTGGCAGAGCCGGGGGCTCCGACTCAGGACCTGGGGAGGGGGCCCGGAGCTGCCCCAGCCAGCACAGCACGGAGAAGCCCCTGGCCCACCTTCACCATGGCTGGGAGGTGGGGGGGCCCGGACCCCGGGGGCTTGGTCCACTCTCACAGCAGCTCAGAGCCCCGAGGCACAGGTCTCTGCCCAGCGTGCCCCTGGCCCCACGAGCACCGGGGACCAGCCCTCTCCCCCTGGCAGCCTGCACCGGGAGGCCAGACCCCCACATGGGTCCAAGCTGGAAGCTCACGGAGACCCCAAGAGCAGCCAGACAGCCCGTAGGAGGCCACCCTGAAGACCGGACCCTGGGGCTGCTCCCTGGGGAGGGGCCCAGAGCCTCCCACCCCACGCCGGGCTGGGCCACTTAGGGACCCAGGACAGCAGAGGACACAGGCGCAGCGGCCACCTGTGTGGGTGCGGGGGGCGCAGACCACAGCCTGGGAGGCAACGCTTCCTTCGGGAACCCACTCCCCTCTTTAATACGCAGCTTCCGCCAGCTTGCCCCACACAGCTGGGACCCAAATCCCGGGGCGGAGCCGCCGCAGGTGCCCGGGCGGCTAGCAGGCCAGGAAATCCGGGAAGATGCTGTCCACCTCCTCCCTCAAGGCCAGGCCCGAGCAGCCTGGCTCTGAGCCCCACAGCTCCAGGGGGACATCTTGGGGCTCCTGGGGGCCAGGCTCAGGGTCCCCGAGGAAGCCCGGCTCCGCCCCGTCCAACGGGCTGCTCCTGGCGGCTCCGCCTCCTCTGGTCTCTAAGGGCCCTGGAAGCAAACCCGGCAGTGAGCAGAGCAGGCCAGGTGCACCTGCCGCTGGCTCAGACCCCACCCGTCACCTGCCCGTGTCCTCACAGGGCCCCCACACGTTCTTCCCCCTTCCAGCCACCACCCACGGGCACACAGGGCTGGAGGATGGGCCCGGGACCCTGGTCAGACAGCAAGCTGGGCCTGGGCACTGCTCCCCCGCCCCTGAAGCCGGTGCAGGGGCCCGGACCCCGCGCGCCACTCACCCAGCCACCAGTCAGGACTGGCGGTCAGCAGGAACCCCTCCTCCGCGTCAGGTCCCGGCCCACACCTGCAGGCAAGACGGCCCGAGTGGCCGGGGCAGACCCAGGCCCCAGAGGCTCCAGGGGAGACTCGGGCCCCACGGGGGGTGGGGGGAGGCTGTGTCCCGGCTGTGGCACACGAAATGTGGGCAGACTTCGGCGCTCAGAGGCAGGGCCAGGTCTTCACCTGGGTGTCCCCCAGGGCTGTGAGGGCTTCCAGGCAGGTGTGGCTCAGGGTGCCCCGGCCAGCAGGCGGCTGTCGCCAGGCGCGAGCCCTCCACCCTCCACCCATGCACCAGTGAGCCAGGGTACCCCCTCCCTTCACGGTTTGCTCACGCCCACTGCAGCCGCGGGGAACAGCCTAGTGCAGGCCCAGGCCCTGAACCCCAAGCACAGGCGAGGGCTGCTGCCCGGCCTGCGGGGTCCCCACTGGGCCTCTCCAGCCGAGCGGCCCACGCCCCGGCTGGGCGCTCCGCCAACACCAGCTCCTTCCACCATCAGCCGAAACAACAATCAGAAAACACACACCCGCTCACGGCGAGCCCGCCGCGCCCGGCCGCCACAGCCGACCCTGGGGGGTTTCCAGGGGACGAGCAAGGCAGGGCCTGGGCTGGCAGAAGGCACGCGAGGGCTCACGCTCGCAGGCACGCATGCTCGCACACACACGTGCACGCCGAGGGCACTCACCTCACGCCTGGCACGGGCACCAGGGCCACCTCGGCCGGCCCGCCTGGAGACGCAGAGCCCCTGGCCAGCGGCCCGCCCCGGCCCAGCCCGCCGGGGGCCTCCTCGCTCAGCTGCCCCAGGCCGTGCGGCCAGAAAGCGGGCAGCCTCGGGGGCTTGGAGAGGTTCCGGCCCGGAGGCCTGGGCACGGCGCTGGGAGGCTCTGAGAGACAAGGGCGGGTCACTCCCCCTGCCCCGCCCCTGGGGGGACCAGCCGGCCCAGCACCTCCCCGCACCCCAACACACACGGAGGCAGCCCAGAGACAGGCGAGCAGCGCTGCAGGCGGCGTGGACTGAGCCTCAGGTCAACCAGGGGGCTCCACCAGTGGGAGGTCCCTGCCCCCGGCCCGTGTGCCCTGCCCCAGGGGAGGGACAGACACAGCCCTGCCTCACCCGGGGGTGTGACCATGAGGGTGCTGGGGGGGGGCCGCGCAGCTCCCACAGATCAGCCAGAGCTCAGCCAGAGGCCAGAGCGGGGGAGGGGACCCCGCCTCACCCCAGACAGCCAACACAAGCAGGGCGGACAGAGGCACCCGACCTCCGACCGCGCCACGGATGGGCAGGGCAGGACCAGCAGGGCCTCTCTGTGTCCCCAGACCCAGAGGCTGGGGGGAGGCGGCCTGGGGCGCCCAGAGCGTCAGGGCCGTGGCCAGCTCAGACCCTCCGTCCTCTGGGGCAGGGGCAGGCAGGGAGGAGCCAGAGGCAGCAAGCTGAGGGCAGGCCCCTCCCTGACCAACGCCGCAGGGGCCTCCCCCTGCCTCCCGGCACCCCCCCCCTCCACTCCAGAGATCCCCAGCTCCTCACACACAGGCCCTGCCCGGCCAGCGCTCACCAGGGACGGGGGACAGCCTGTCCAGCAGCCCAGACGGCCCGGCCGGGGCTCTGCTCTCCTCCACGCCCAGGACTGCGCAGCTAAGGAGCTCCTGTGGCCTGGACGTGAGCACAGGGAGAGCGGCCGCTCGGAGCCCGCAGGCCGGGCACAGACCTGGCCCGAGCCCGGGCTTCCCAGGGTGCCGCTGCCCCCCGGGGTCGCACAGGGCACGAGGACAAGGACTCCAGGGGCTGCACCCCCACCCACCCCCGGGAGCAGACAGCCGGGCTCCGGGACGCCTCCCGGGGCTACTGAGCTCAGAGACCCCCCCGCCCAGTTCCAGATCTTTCCGCAGAGCCTCAGCTGTCTGCTCATGCACACCAGGCCCCTAGCTGGCTACCCGTCACCCCACACAGGAGCCCAAAGGCCATCGGCCAGGGAGGGGCACCGCCCGCGGGCAACAGCCGGGCTCCCACACCTGAGTCCGCTGACCGCGCCACCCCCTCCCACTCCTGAACCAGGGACCCCAGCACCTCTGTGGGGAGGGCCGGGCCCCAGGCATACTGACGTGGTCCCGCCCGGCTCCTCGGCTGGAACCTGGCCCGCCAGCGCCAGCTGCAGGAGGCTCTGCGGCCACGCCGCCCACGCGTCCTTGCGGGAAGCGCGAAGCTACAAACAGACAGCAAAACGGCTGCAGCCAGCGCAGCGCCTCCCCGCACCCAGGACCCGGGGGCACACAGGCGGACAGGGAGGCTCCAGGGCCCCTTGCACCCCACGACCACCAGAGGGGCTCCAACCGCACCCAGGACCCGGGGGGCACGCGGGCGGACAGGGAGGCTCCAGGGCCCCTTGCACCCCACGACCACCAGAGGGGCTCCAACCGCACCCAGGACCCGGGGGGCACGCGGGCGGACAGGGAGGCTCCAGGGCCCCTTGCACCCCACGACCACCAGAGGGGCTCCAACCGCACCCAGGACCCGGGGGCACGCGGGCGGACAGGGAGGCTCCAGGGCCCCTTGCACCCCACGACCACCAGAGGGGCTCCAACCGCACCCAGGACCCGGGGGGCACGCGGGCGGACAGGGAGGCTCCAGGGCCCCTTGCACCCCACGACCACCAGAGGGGCTCCAACCGCACCCAGGACCCGGGGGGCACGCGGGCGGACAGGGAGGCTCCAGGGCCCCTTGCACCCCACGACCACCAGAGGGGCTCCAACCGCACCCAGGACCCGGGGGCACGCGGGCGGACAGGGAGGCTCCAGGGCCCCTTGCACCCCACGACCACCAGAGGGGCTCCAACCGCACCCAGGACCCGGGGGGCACGCGGGCGGACAGGGAGGCTCCAGGGCCCCTTGCACCCCACGACCACCAGAGGGGCTCCAACCGCACCCAGGACCCGGGGGGCACGCGGGCGGACAGGGAGGCTCCAGGGCCCCTTGCACCCCAAACCACCAGAGGGGCTCCAACCCACGCGCCGCGCCCCAGGACAGCACAGCCCAGGCCCCAGCAGGCAGGGAAAGGACCCGAGGGGGGTCCACGGTGGGCAGGGGTCCGAGGGCCCTGACGCTCCCCACAGCTGGCAGACCGTGGGTCCCAACCGCCAGGATTTAGGGGAGCAGCAGCACGGACCCCCACGTGCGGGCAGCCCACCCCGCCCCCACACTCACGCCAGGCCGCTCCCAGGCGGGCGCCAGGCCCCGCGCCAGCTGCAGGAACCGCACGGCCATCTCCAGCACGGACGCCATGTCCTCGCGCCGGCCCTCGAACTGCGGCAGCAGCGCCCGCAGGCGCTCACAGCTCACGGAGATGCGCTTCCTGTCGGCGCCAGCACCAGGGTCTGTGCGGACCCCCGGGGCAGCCCGGGGGCCCTCCCAGGCCCTGACCCCGCCGGCGCGGGGTGGAGAGGGGCCCAGCGTCTCGGCCAGGCCCCCGGGATGCGCAGGGCCACGGACAACCTCCCTGCTTCCCCGCGGACCCGGGACACAGCCCCACGCCCCTCCCCGGGAGCCCCAGGCCCGCGCACCTGCGCTCCCGCTCGCTGAGAACGTTCCGCGGGAGGCCCGAGCCCGGACCCCCGGCCGCAGGCGGGGCCCTGCCGGGGGCGGCGCCCACGGAGCCGGCGGGAACGCTGGGCGGCGAGGAGCCGCTGTCTGGGGCCCCGGAGGCGGCCAGGAGGAGCCCGGGGGCGGTCGTCGGGGGGCTGGGGGAAGACCAGGCCCGGGTCAGGGCGGGCTCGGGGCACCGCTGGGCAGAGCCCGAGGCCTGACCCCTCCCGGTCTTCACCTGCTCCCTCTGAAGACGGGCAGTCGGGGGGCTCCGGCCTCGGGGTCCGCGCTCCAAGACGCCATGAGCCCTCGGCGCAGAAAGAGCGAGAAAACAGGGAATGCGACCCCAGCCGCTGCTCGGCCCCGCCCCGGCACGTGGGCCCCGCCCACCACGTGGGCCAGGGCCCCGCCCACCACGTGGGCCCCGCCCACCACGTGGCCCCCCCCGCCACGTGGGCCCCCCCGCCACGTGGGCCCCCCCCGCCACGTGGGCCCCGCCAACCACGTGGGCCCCGCCCTCTGCCCACGTGGCCCCAACCAAAGCCGCCACAACCCCAGGTGCGTGCTGTCGGCGCCGCGCCCCCGCCCACGCACGCGCCATCCGCGCAGCCCCACGGGTGCTACCCCGCCCCTACACCCAGGCCCTTTGCTGTACGCATGCGCAGCGAAGTCCCTCCCCCATAGAAAAATGTCAGAGGTCCCCTCCAAACCCCCCAGCAGCGGAAGACGGCGCCTAGCAGGTGCGCCTGCCCTAGCCTGGGGTTCCCGGGGCTCTGCCGGCTTCTCCGGTGTTGGGGGGGCTCCCGCCCTCTGTGGGGGCGCCGAGGCGGGTCCGCGGGACTCAGGCTGTGGAGAGGGTGGGCGCCCCCGTGGGTGCCCCCTCCACCGCAGGCGCTCGGCCTGACTGCGCGCACCCCAGCTCCCCGGGGTCAGGCCCAGCGCCTCCTCAATGCCCCACCCCTGCAGGCCTCTCCCAGGCAGCCCCGTCCTCGTGGGGTCACCCCGGACGCCCCCTGCCCGGGGCCCCTTGCACGGATTTCGCCCCTCCCCCCGGCTCCGCCCCAGTTCCCAGGAGGGGCGCCACGCTGGGCACGGCGGCCAGGGGCAGCGGGGTCTGCCGCTCAGCACTGGTGGACTCGGCCGGTGCCGAGATGCGAACCTGGGCCAAGGAACGCCTGGACCCGGAATCCCGTCCGCATGTGGGTCCTTCGTTTCCGGGGGCTGAAGACAGGGCTTGTCCTGCCCTTCGGGGTGGTCCGTGGTGCCCGACAGGAAGCCGGGCGGGGGCGGGGGCACACTGCCCAGCGCACCCCCAGCGGCCTCCCTGCTCCTGGCTGGGGAGGTGTGCACCTGCGAGTTTCCGGGGCTGGAGTCTTCTGGAACTTTCCAGGTTCTTCCGCGGCTGTAGCACCGTCAGGGCCATCTTCTTGCAATGGTGGCCTTGAGCGGAAGGTGGGTGGCGGTGGCCACACCCGCTGGCCTCCATCCCAGCGGGCTGGCTCCCAGGTATGACCTGCGGAGGGGACCCTGGCCCACACCAGCCCACCCCGAGGTCCGCTGAGCCCAACCACCCCCTGTCCTGGGGCCCCGGGCCGCAGCACGCCCCTGAGGGCGGGGTCGCCCCGGGGCCCCTGGGGTGCAGGCTGGGCCTGGAGGAGCCCAGCCCCGTCTCCAGTCTCCTGGCCCCTTTCTGGCCTTACCCACCCTGCTGTAGGGGTCCTGGGCGTGGAGAGGGAGGGGCCTGGCAGGGCCGCCCCAGGCCCCCCCCCCCCGCTGCACTTCCTGTCAGGCCCCCGAGCTGCCTTTCCTGCCACTGCGTTCCCAGCACCCCCTAGGGCCTTCTGAGCCTGATGGGGGTGCTTGCTGGGGTCGGTCCCTGCGGGAGACCCCGGCCAGGCCTCCAGGTCCACGCTAGGACGCAGCCCCGGCCCCTTGGGAAAGGATGGAGGTCCCGTGATGCAGCGCGGCCCTGGCTGGCCGATCGACAGCTGGTGAGAACTCGGGCTCTGCCCACGGGCCGGGGTGGCTCGGTAGTGCAGGGGATAGATGTGTTACCACGGGGTGGGCGGGGTCCCAGACTCCTGCTTCCTCCCAAAGGCTCGGCTGGTGGCGGTCGCTTGCCCCACGGCCTTGTCCCAAACCCCACAGACGACGAGCCAGGGTCTTCCTGAAATGGTCAATCAGGGCGTGTCCCAGGCACTGGGGGCCGGGGTGCACGCGTGTACGGGGCGTGCACCGCGAATGCACACCAGCAAGGCTGGCAGCCATGTGTCGGCGAGATCAGCCCGTGTTAGCTCGGGCAGAGGCTGAGGGGTGGGGGGCCTTGGCTGGCTGCTGGGCCGGGAGCAGCAGCCCTGGTCTGGTTCCCCGGGAGCTCCGGGCTGTGTGGGAGTAAGGCCCCTTCCTGCGTGGCTGGGGGCTGGAGCAGAGGCCGGGCTCCCGTTGGCCTGGGGACCCGGCAGGAGCCCCGGGGGAGCTGATCTTGCAGGCTGGCGCACCCCGGCTCCCGGGCGGAGTGGCCGTGCGGGCTGGGGCGAATGCCTTGCTCTCTGGGCCAGGGTCCTGCTCTGTAGGGTGGGAAGCGCCTCGAGTACCTTGGGTGACCACGTTGAGGCCTAGTGCCGCTGACCGGGGCCAGTGGGGAGCAGTCGTGTTAACCTGGCCGGAGGCGCCAGGCTGGGGAGGACCTGCTCACGTCCCTGGGTGGGCAGGGGTGTGGGGTTCTCAGACACTGAGGGACCCAGCTCGGGGCGGCAGGGGCCGGGCAGCGGAGAGGCTGCGGTGCCAGCTGCCCCGGCGGTCACAGGCGCGGCTGCCGCTCAGCCGTGGCATCCCATCCGGGGGCCCCACCCCGCCCGGCGGCCTGAGGCCGATGTCCTCTGGCCACGTCTCCCGCGTGGTGGCAGCAGGAGGCCGGGCGGGAGGTGGACGCCCGGGAAGGGAGGTGAGGCCGGGACACGGCTGGGAGGCAGCTCCGCTGGCCTCCACGTGCGCCCTGGGCCCTCTCCGGCCACCCGCTGCTCCATGTGCCCAGTGAGCTGCCGTCTCCACCCGGTGCTCCTGAAGCCCACGGGGAGACCCTGCCCGGCAGAAGCCCAGGTGGTCAGCGTAACTGTGACCTGGCGTGGCCCCAGCACTCGTGACTGGCGCCGTGGCCGTGGCCTGGGCCTCTCCTGCCTCTGGAAGCCGTGGGACATGTGTGAGGTGGGTGGTGCCCCTCAGTGTCCTCGACGCTCACCTCCAGCCTGGTGGCACCGCCCACAGGAGCCTGCAGAGGCCTCGGGCTCTGGCCGTCGGGGGGAGGGCCAGAGGCTGCTGCTGGCCCTGGGCCTCCGCTGGGTGCAGGCCTCGGGGCGTCCCCCACCATTGGGGGTGAGCCTGCGGGTGTTGGCCTGTGGCAGAGGAAGGAGGGCTGGGGTCGTCCTGGGTCCCACAGGCAGGGGGCGGAGCCCTTACCGGAGAGGGGCCTGCAGGTGCCGTGTGAAGTCTCCGTGGTGTCGCCGTCGTCCTGGGGCTTCAGCACCAGCCAGAGGTGGACAGGAGTGGACGGGGTTGGGGTGGGGGAGCATCAAGGCAGAGCCAGACTGCGTGGGGGAGGGGCAGAGGGGAGCCGGGTGCTCTGGCTCTGGGCCTGGGTTTCCCCGGCTGGGACGCGCGCGGTCCAGGCGGCCACCGAGGCTCTGGGAGCCGGGACTCTGTCGGCCCTGGACTCCAGCTCAGGTCTGACCGGCAGGGTCGGTGAGGGCGGGCCATGGCAGCATGTTCCGGACCCAGGAGTCTCCTGGGGTGGGGACAGGGTGGGAGGCTGCGCAGGAGGCCCCCAGCTTGAGGGGCTAGCTCTTCTCTGGGGCAGTGTCACCATCCCCTGCTGGTCCCCTGGACATAGCTGGTGCCCTGGGGCAGCGACTGGGGGGCTGACTGGAACCCTGCAAGTCCACGCTGGGAGCCCCTCGGTGGCTGGAGGCGGAGTCCGGCCAGGCGCCCCCACCTCACTGTGCCGAGGAGCTGCCCAGACCCTGTGGGTCCCGCGCTGTGAGACCTCCCCAGCCTCTCCCCCGCACCAGAGAAGGCCTGGGCGCCTCGGCTCCGCAGTGCATCGCGTGTTTCTCTGGGGCCGGGCAAGAGCAGCCTCCACGCGCCCCCATGTCCCCACCCTTGGGCAGTGTGTCCTGGCAGGGCTGCCCCCAGTAACCGGGGGGGGGGGGCAGCGAGGAGGGTGCTCCTGGGAGGCCAGCCCCAGCCTCAGACGGGCGGGGCGGGCCCTGGGCTGGGTGCCCCCTCGGGGCCGTGTTCCTGTCTGTGTCCACGCGGCTCCAGCTTCAGTCACCTCGCCTCCCACGCCCGGAGGTGTCACCTGTCTTGTGTCGCCTGGGGACGCCTGCCCGCCCAGCTGCTAGGCCGGCGTGGGCGGCGCCGGCTCCTTAATGACTCGGGTTTCCCGCAGTGGTCAGCAGAGCTTCTGCAGCCTTGGCCGGCTGGCACCACGCCCAGCGCCTCCAGCCCCCCACAGCGGCACCGGGATGCCGGGCACATGCGGGCACACGCGTCCACGTACGCACGCGTGTGCCTGCCGAGCCTGCGTCCCTGAGTGACGTGTCCGTGGCGTGTGGCTCCTCATGCTCCTTGTGAGCTCGAGCTGCCCGTGAACAGGGACCAGGGTGTCGCGTGGACACGGGGCCTTGGGGACGCGTTTCCTGGACTGGAGATGCTAATCCTGAGCAGGCGCCCACCCCCCTTGGGGCCCACCCGGGAGCAGGGGCGGGGGTCCCAGCCCTTAGCTCTCCGGTCTCCCCAGCACAGGTTGGCTCCCGCCAGGCCCCTGCACGGCACCGTGGGTGCGACTGCCAGCGGGAGGGGCCGTGCTGCACCCGCTGGGCGTCGGAGGCGTCCGGGAAGAGGGCGGTGCGCGCCTGTCTTAATGGGATCCCATTAGGGAGCCGTGCGCATTTAGGACGCTGTGTTCACGCAGGCTCCCGGGGAGCTGTCGGCCTGGCGGACCTGCAAGGTGGCCTCCAGGCCGTGACGGAAGCCCGGGCCCCCCCTCACACACGGAGAGGACGGACCACGGCCGGCACTGTGGTGTGGCGGGTTACGCTGTCGCCTGGCGCTGGTGCCCCGTGTGGGCGCCGGTTCGAGTCCCGGCCGCTCCACCTCCTATCTCTCTGTAACTTTGCATTTCAAGTAAAATACACTTTTAAAAAGTCGGCTGCTGGCCACCCCCCTGCTGTCCGTGCTGTGTGGACAGTGACATGAGAGCCCTGGTGGGAAGATGTCGTGGCATTCCGCCCCCCCCCTTTTTGTTTAAAGATTCTGTTTATCTGGGAGGCGGGGGGCTCACCCCGAAGCCTTCCTAGGGCTTGGTGGGGGCTTGGGAGGTGGGAGCTGTTAGGACAGGTGCTGAAGCTGGCCTGGGAGCCCGCCCACCACCCTGGACAGTCCAGTACCTCACCCTGCAGCCCCACAAACCACAAGGCTGGGCCCCGGGCTGCCGAGTGGTGCAGGTGGCATGAGGGCTGGGGGCCTAGGGAGCCACTGTTTGCCCTGCCGCCCCTCTCTTCCTGCAGTGACCAGGCCCATCCCCACTCCCAGGCGCCGCCTGCTGTGACCCAGCTTTGTGCAGGGCGGGTGGTCTCGGCTGGACCACACGCTCTGCCCCGCCCCTTTCCAGGAGACCCCGGGGCCCCTGGTCCTCAGCCAGCACCACAAACAGGCCGGTGCACGTGGGTGGTGGCCCTGCTGGGGATGGGGGAGAGGGCCGGAGGGCTGTTGGCCACCCGGCTGTGCCAGCAGCGCCCCAGGGGCACGGGCAGCTTGTCCCCCCCCCCCCCGGCCTTCCTCTGGGGGCTCTGGACTCCCTGTGCCCACCCAGGACTGAGCCTCAAGGCCAAGGCCAGGGGAGAAAACCTCCAAGGGGGGGCAGAGACCGTGCTGGGGGGGCCGGGGGCCCCTTGGGGTTTTGCTGAGGAACCAGGGCTTTGGGGGAGAAGGGAGCAGCTGGTGGAAAACACAGATGGCCCCGCCCCACCTGCCCACGCTGCCCACGCTGCCCACGGCCGAGCCTGCTCGGGACGGGAGAAGCGGTCGGGAATGTGATCTGCAAGCCCTGCCAGAGCCTCGGGGTCGACACAGGGGCAGGTGCAGCGCCAGCACCGGCCACTCCGGCGCATCCTGGCTCGGTCACCGGGCCCCGCCGGGCCGCTGGAGGGTGGGGGCGCCCACGCCTGCTGCCTGCCCAGGGTGGAGCCGTGGGGGCTCAGGGAAGTGCCCCCTCCCTCTCTGAGGACAGAGGGCAGGGGGCTTCGTAGCCCACCGTGACCTGGTGCCCACATGAGCGGCCTCCCTGCCGGCCTCCCACACCGCAGGGGAGCTGAGCGTGGTCAGCAGCCTCCTGCACCTGCCTGAGGCTGGACCGTCCCCCACCCCCCTCTGCCCTCCTGCCGGTCACACGGCCTTCGAGAAGAATGGGCCTGGATGGGGGGGGAGCCGTGCCCCCAGCGAGGGGCCAGCGGGGCCTCTCCAGAGCCCCCACACACCCGGAGTCTGGCTGTGGCTGCTGGCTGCCCTTCCCGGGTGGGGCTGTCACTCTTGGATGAGCTGGGGAGGGGGTACTGCTCAGTGCAGGGGGCAGAGGCCGCGGGGAGAAGTCCTGCCCGCTACATCCCGCAGGACTGTGGAGACAGCACAGAGCGTGGCCTGGGACTGGCCCTCAGCTGGACGATCAGTCCATGCCCGAGGACAAGGAGCCAGGGTGCCGGCCTGAGTCTCCCACCGTGGGCCCATGGGCATGGCAGAGTGAGCATTCCCTGGGTGGCCGTCGGCAGATGGTAGGGATCCTGACTGGGGGGGCAGAGAGGCCCTGGGCTGCTCCCCAGAGGCTGGGACCCCGGAGCATGGCTCTGCTGGCCGAGCGCGTGGCTAACTGAGGCCAGAACCCGCCTCGGGGTGGAGGTGGGCCCAGGAAAGGCGCAGGAGTGTGGTAGACAACGCTTGGCCCCGAAGCGACCCCCGCTTACGGCGGCTGCCCCACACCCCTGCTCTGCCTCGGCCACCTTCTGTGACCAGGCTGACTGGGGACCCTGGCAGGAGAGCTGGGGGCCCAGGGAGGCTGCAAACAGTGGTCCCTAAGCCCCCAGCCCTCATGCCACCCGCACCACTCGGCAGCCCGGGGCCCAGCCTTGTGGTTTGTGGGGCTGCAGGGTGAGGTACTGGACTGTCCAGGGCGGTGGGCGGGCTCCCAGGCCAGCTTCAGCACCTGTCCTAACAGCTCCCACCTCCTAAGCCCCCCACCATGCACTAGGAGCCCCACCCCCTTGCAGGTGCCCTGGGGTGGGTGTGGGCACCCCTGCAGGTGGGGCAGGGACAGGATCTGGGCAGGCGGTACCTTCGGGCTTGGGGGAGGGGGCAGGGCCAGGGGCACCTGCTGGGGCAGGGCAGAGGGGTGGGAGGAGTCTGGGCTGGGAGGGGCAGGGTGGGGTTGGGTGTGGTGCGAGCCACCTGCACCGGCGCTGATGGTCTCGGCTGGAGCGCGGGAGGAGCGAGGGGGCGGGACTAGGGGGAGGGTACCTGGGGCGGGGAAGGGGCCGGGCGGGGGGCACTGGCTGGCCGGCTGGGCGGGGCCGCGGCGTGCGCTCCGGTGGCGGCGCGGGAGGGCTGCGGTCGTCCGCCGGCCTCGCGATGAGCGACCTGGACTCGGAGGTGCTGCCCCTGCCGCCGCGGTACCGCTTCCGGGACCTGCTGCTGGGCGAGCAGCCGCCGCACGGCGACGACAGGTAGGGCCGCGCCGCTGTCCGCGGTGCTGAGGCCCGCGCGCCCCCGCGCCCCCCAACTTTCCGCTCGGGGACGCGAAGTGGGGGGGGCGGGGGCGGGGGAAGCGTCTTCCGGCCCGGCCGGGAGCCCGACAGGGGCTGCCCCTTCGGGGGCGGGGGTCCAGCCCCCAGCCCCGCAGCTCGGCCTCCCTGGGGAGCGCCGGGAGGGGGGCGGCTGGCCCGGTGCTGGCGACCTCCGGAGCGGGCTGCGCCTCATTCGGGAATTGCGCACAGCGCTCCGTGCCCCTCGGGCTGGCGCCGGCCCCGCGCTCCGGGCGCTGGTGCCGGTGGAATAGCCCAGCGCGAGCCGGCGGAAGCAGCCTTGCCTTCCTCCCCAAAGAGCCGTCCTGGGTAAACACTGCTCGCCAGTCCCCGGGGCGGGGGCGGGCCGGGATCTGGACCGCTCTCCCCCCAGGGCCAGCTCCGTGCGCCCTCTCCAGTCCCGGCAGAGCGCTCAAGGATCCCCTGCAGAAGCCACAGCGGACACGCGCACCTGCCGGGGGTCGAGGGGGGCGTGGGAGGGGCAGGCAGGGGAGCGAGCGCTGCGCGGCGCCTGGCTGGCAGGCAAGGTCCCCGCCCTTGAGGCGGAGCCCATGTGACTTTGTGGTTGTCACACGGTGAGCGTGTGCGGTCGCCGTGCAGGGGAGCGGAGGTCCTGCCTGTTAGGGGCACCGCTCAAACCCCCCTGGGCTGCAGGGGCCTCGCCGGCCTTGCCCCTGGATTCCAGACTCCGGAATGTTCTGCCTCTTGCCCCACGGACTGGCCAAGGCGGGAGACACAGGAAGTCATGGCCTTGGGGTCCCGAGGTCCCCTGAGCACCCGCCCCTGACTGCAGGCGCATGGGGGGACAGGGAGGGAGCACCCCTCGCTCCTCCCCTCCTCACCCCCCTGCCCTATGCCCCGTCGCTGGTTCTCAGAGCCGAGGACCGGGCCTGCGTGGTGAGTTTGCTATGCGTGTAGTGAGGGCAGAGAGCAGCCGGGGCAGCCCCTCCAGGGCCCCCCACGTGCCCCGAGCACTCCCAGAAGGCCATGTGTCCAGAGCGGCACACGTGGCCCCCGGGGCCAGGGCGGTGTCTTCTGCCAAGGGTCTAGGTGAGGAGTGGGCTGTGCCGCCCCTCCCCCAGTGCGGGCTAGGTGGGGTGGGGGTGTGGTGCCCGACCCTGCAGGCTGTGAGTGGGCAGCACGGCCGTGGGTGCGGCTCTGCAGGGGGACAAAGCCACTCGGTCGCCGTGGCCTTGGGGGAGGCTCTCCGCCGCCCACGTGCACGCTGAGGCCGCACCGCCCAGCTGGCCTCTCCCGAGGGGGCCGAGCCCACACCCGGGGCACAGCCCGGTGGGGAGGGCGGCGCTGAGGGCTGCCTGGAGCCGGCGTGGCCCTGGGGAGCCCAGCCTTCTAATGGACGCTTAGTGGGGGCGCAGGCCGGGCTGCACGAGGGCGCCGGGGCAGGTGGGCTTCGTCTCCTGCTCCTGACCCCTGCCTCCCAGCACCGTCTCAGGCCCCGGGCAGGGGGCTTTGCACGTTGAGGCGTGCACGGGGGCCGGCAGAGTGGCCAAAGACGGGCCGCGTCCCGGCCCTGTGCCGACCAGGGGTTCCGGGCAGGACCCAGGCCAAGCCCCCGGGGGTCTGGGCCTCCCGGGTCCTGGGGGGTGACTGCCGTGATGCAGGCCGTGGCCAGAGTCCAGGCTTCAGGTCAAGCCGCGTCCCAGCAGGGCCACTCAGGCTGTTTGCTCAGCAGCTCTGACAGCCCCGCGTGTTTTCTCACAAAGCGGGGAGGGGGCTGGCCTGCCAGGAATGTGGACCCACAGCTGCCGAGCTGGCCCCCCGGAAGGCCCAGTGGGGGCCAGTGCAGGGAGGGGCCGGTGGGCTCGGGGCGCCCCACGTTCCTTCCCCAGCCCGATAGACACGCCCCTCCCCACTGCCTGCCCAGGCTGAGGAGAACCGGCCGCACGGTGCTGGGGAGCTGGGGTGTGGGGGCCAGGGCCCCTCTCCTGGGGCGCAGACTGGGCCAGGCCGCCAAGCAGGGGCTGGGTGGGGTCTGTAGGAACGGCCCCATGTCAGAGTCAGTTACAAGATCCTCGGCGATGGAGCAGTCGCCCAACGGGCAGCAAGGTGGTGGCATCTGGGTGTGGGGGGACTTGGGGCTGGAGCCTGCTCCCCACCTGTCACCCCAGACCCCGCCCACCCATCACCCCACCCCATCACCCCAGACCCCACCCACCCAGGAACCCCACCCCCATCACCCCAGACCCCACCCACCCAGGAGCACCCACCCTCATCACCCTAGACCCCACCCACCCAGGAGCACCCACCCTCATCACCCTAGACCCCACCCACCCAGGAACCCCACCCCCATCACCCCAGACCCCACCCACCCAGGAGCACCCACCCTCATCACCCTAGACCCCACCCACCCAGGAGCCCCACCCCATCACCCCAGACCCCCGGGACCTGGTGGGAGCCAACCTGAACTCGGGGCTCCCCCCAAGAGAGGGGGCAGGGGTCCGGTGTGCACGGGGAGCAGCTGGCAGAAAGGAGTGTGGGGTCGGCCTGCCCAGAGCTGGTGGGGACAGCAGAGCGCCCAGCAGGAGGCTGGGGACCCCTGGGAAAGGCTGGGGAGACCCCCCAGCTCTCAGCCGGGCCATCAGTGGGAGGGGGCTCCTCGAGGGTCATGAGTGGGCAGTGAGGGGCAGTGGTGGGCAGAGGCGTGCAGGGGACTAGGCGGGGTCCGTTCTGCCAGGCCTGCTGGACTCTGGGTCGGGCCGGCCCCTGCGGCCCCCAGGCTCACCTGTAAGTGTGGAGCTGCTGGGTGCCCGGCCCCACAGTCTGCGGGGGGCACTGCCGTCAGGGTGGGGGCCAGGTGGGGTCCTGGCTCTGCCCAGGCCGGGGCCTGAGGAAGGCAGCCCCAGCAGGCCTGGAGGACAGTGCCGGCCTGGGGCTGGGGCAGTCGTGGCCTTGTGGCCACCAGGAGCGGATCCTGTGGCCGGCGGTCACCTTGTCCTGCCGTCTTCCCTGGGCGCCCCCTTGCTGCCTGCATGGGCACTGCAGGCCTGGTTGGTTTGGGCAGGAAAGATGGTGAGGCCGGGAGTAGGGGCCTGGCTGTGGGCCCTGGGCTGGTGAGGGCCGGCAGCCAGCGCTGTGGCGCAGTGGGTTAAGCATCTGCCTATGGTACCGGCATCCCATATGAGTGCCAGTTCAAGTCCCGGCTGCTCCACTTCCAGTCCAGTTCTCTGCTATGGCCTGGGAAAGCAGCGGAGGGTGGCCCACGTGCTTGGGTCCCTGCACCCAGGTGGGAGACCTGGAGGAAGCTTCTGGCTCCTGGCTTTGGATGGGCCCAGCTCTGGCCACTGTGGCCATTTGGGGAGTGACCCAGCGGATGGAGGACCCTCCCTCTCTCTCCCTCTCTCTGTAACTCTGCCACTCAAGTAAATAAATAACTCTTAAAAAGGCGGGATGGTGCCTCCGTCCTCATGCTGAGGGGCAGTGAGCGGATGGTGGCTCCCGGATACACAGGGAGATCCTGCGAGCAAACCCAGTGTCCCCAGAGCTGCGTCCCTCACCCGTCTCCCAGGGCGGCACAAGCCAGGGGCCCCCGGCGCGGGGGCTGTGTCCCTAAATCACTGAGACCGCGGGCAGCATGGGTTTCCCAGGCCTCGTGGGTCAGGGGCAAAGTTGGAGGCGGCCATGTTCGAGGCGGCTGCTGCGAAGGTGAAGGTGGGCGCTGAGTTCATCCAGCGGAGACTGCCAAAGAGAGCCGGGTGCAACCACACGGCGAAGAGGCAGCGTGGTCGGAGGGGCAGGGGACCCCAGAGCCCCCAGCCAGCCTCGCTGGTGGGGAGGCCGCGTGACCCTTGGGAGCTGAGCGCAGCCCACGGCTGATGCCAGCAAGGAAAGGGGCTCGGTCCTCCAACGGCAGGAAGTGGATCCTGGCACCGCCAGCCGCACGTGCCGCCACACCCAGCATGGAGCCCCGACCACTGGGCAGGCGTCTGGGCGGGGGGTCAGCTCCACCCCAGCAGCCAGGGGACCCCAGGAAGCTCGGAGTGGGGGGAAGGCAACGGACCCCTTCCCGGAGTAGGGGCGCCCTCGCCCTCCCCCCTCGGCCCCTTCCTGGAGCAGGGGTGCCCTTGCCCTCCCCCCTTGGACGCCGCAGCCCCCGCTGTCGGCCTCTGCACTCCAGGACTGGGCCAAGCCACCCTCGAATCACCCTGAGCCACATGCCCACAGCCCAGGGTCTGCGCCTCTGTGGCCACGAGCTCACTCCCCTGACACAGCATCCACTGCCCCCACCTCCTCCACGGCCACCAGCGAACCGTCTCGGGATGCCCACACTGCTGGCCTGCCCTGGCTCGTGGGCACTGCCCTTTACGACGTGTGCCCGTCATCCTGGGTTCAAGAGGCCCCGGGAGAGCCTGCACACCTGCCCACACACCTGTAGGTACCCACCTGCCCGCACACCTGTAGGTACCCACCTGCCCGCACACCTGTAGGTGCCCACCTGCCCGCACACCTGCCCACACACCTGTAGGTGCCCACCTGCCCACACACCTGTAGGTGCCCACCTGCCCGCACACCTGCCCACACACCTGTAGGTGCCCACCTGCCCACACACCTGTAGGTACCCACCTGCCCGCACACCTGTAGGTGCCCACCTGCCCGCACACCTGCCCACACACCTGTAGGTGCCCACCGGCCCGCACACCTGCCCGCACACCTGTAGGTGCCCACCTGCCCGCACACCTGTAGGTACCCACCTGCCCGCACACCTGTAGGTGCCCACCTGCCCGCACACCTGCCCACACACCAGTAGGTGCCCACCGGCCCGCACACCTGCCCACACACCTGTAGGTGCCCACCTGCCCGCACACCTGTAGGTACCCACCTGCCTGCACACCTGTAGGTGCCCACCTGCCCGCACACCTGCCCACACACCTGTAGGTGCCCACCTGCCCACACACCTGTAGGTGCCCACCTGCCCGCACACCTGCCCACACACCTGTAGGTGCCCACCTGCCCACACACCTGTAGGTACCCACCTGCCCGCACACCTGTAGGTGCCCACCTGCCCGCACACCTGCCCACACACCTGTAGGTGCCCACCTGCCCACACACCTGTAGGTACACACCTGCCCGCACACCTGTAGGTGCCCACCTGCCCGCACACCTGTAGGTGCACACCTGCCCACACACCTGCCCGCACACCTGTAGGTGCACACCTGCCCACACACCTGTAGGTGTACACCTGCCCACACACCTGCCCACACACCTGTAGGTGCCCCCAATTCTCACACTGTGCATGTCACACCCCCAGTCCTGCCGTCTGCACCCACTCCCGGCTGGCTCTGGACTGCACCCCTCCACTGAGGTGACCCCACCGGCTCTGGACTGCACCCCTCCACTGAGGTGACCCCACCGGCTCTGGACTGCACCCCTCCACTGAGGTGACCCCACCAGCTTGGGTGGGGCCTCAGATCCCCTGGGGCAGCTGGTGCCCAGTGGGCCGCTCCCTGGCCCAAAACCCTCAGCGCACCAGGCGCGGGCATCCACACAGCCACGAGACCCCTCCGACCGGCACTCCAGGAATTCCAGTGTGGAGGCCTGACCCCCTCCTGCAGGCTGCTGCCACCCCTCTCTGGGTGTCCCTGCCCCCCAGGCCCTCGGTGCCACCTGCAGACACTCTGGCCCAGTGCGGGGCCACAGAAGGGCAGTGACCACTTCTCCTGGGCTGCGAGGACATTGTCCAAGCTATATGGGAGCGGGAAGCGCTGAGAAAGCACCCATCACCCTGTGGGCCCCACGCCTGGGGGCCTGGCGCCCTCCCGTCCCCGTACCCAGAGACCAAGGAATCCGGGCCCTGGGCCACGGCAGTCGTTCCTCCCCGCATAGGAGTGAGCTCAGACTCCCTCGGACGACGACGGGCATTCTGAAGTAAAGGGGGAAGGGCGCCGTGGTGTAGAAGGTTAAGCCTCCACTTGTGACACCAGCATCCCATCCAGGCACTGGTTCAAGACCCGGCTGCTCCACTTCCAACCCAGCTCTCTGCTGTGGCCTGGGAAAGCAGTGGAGGATGGTCCAAGTGTTTGGGCCCTGCACCTGCGTGGGAGACCTGGAAGAAGCTCCTGGCTCCTGGCGTCAGCCTGGCCCAGCCCTGGTTGCTCCAGCCATCTGGAGAGTGAATCCGTGGATGGAAGACTTCTCTCTCTCTCTCTCTCTGCCTCTTCCCTTCTCTCTCTAACTCTGCCTTTCAAATAAGTACAAAATAAATATTAAAAAAGAAAACTCAGCTGTGTGATCCAGTCGGGCGGCATCTGTACCCACTCTGCCCCAGCGACCAGCTCTGCGGCTGGCGGGCGGCTCCTCTGGGTTCGCTGCTGATGGCTGCGAAAGCTCGAGCCACGGTGTCGCCATCCTGCCCCGTCCCAACTCACTCTGTGCTTCCAACACCACGGGGACCTGAGGAGCAATGGCACTGATTTTTTTTAAAGATTTATTTATTTATTTGAAAGACAGAGCTACAGAGAGGCAGAGGCATAGAGAGAGAGAGGTCTTCCATCTGCTGGTTCACTCCTCAAATGGCCACAGCGGCCGGAGCTGCGCCGATCCAAAGTCAGGAGCCAGGAGCTCCACCCTGGTCTCCCACGCAGGTGCAGGGGCCCAAGGACATGGGCCATCTTCTACTGCTTTCCCAAGCCATAGCAGAGAGCTGGATCAGAAGTGGAGCAGCTGGGACTCGAACCGGTGCCCATATGGGATGCCAGCTCTGCAGGCCGTGGCTTTACCTGCTTCGCCACAGTGCTGGCCCTGCTAAAAACAAGAGTGGCCGCGTGGACGTTAGGGCACGGCAGGTAAAGCCGCCGCTTGGGACGCAGGGAGCGAGGCCCCCACCTCTGCTCCTGGGCCGGCTCCCTGCTAATGTACCAGGCCCCAACCACCACCCGGGAGACCTGGGCGGAGCTCCCGGCTCCTGCTGCAGCCGTCTGGGGAGTGAACCAGCAAACCGCAGTTGAGATAATATCTCTCCCACCCCCACCCCCACCCCCGCTTTCAAATAAATGAAACAGAAATCAGGAGAGACTAGACCCAGACCCAAGTGGCCGGCGCTGGGCTGAGCTGGGGCCTCTGCTGGCACCAACGGTCTTGTGCCTGCTGCCGCCCAGAGAGGAACCTCGAGGCCCCGCCCCCCTCCCGCCCTCCTCCCCCAACCCCGACACCAGGCCAGCCCCTTCTGTGTGCCATCCACCGACAAGCCAGGGGGACACCCCAGGCCCCTGCTCCACTCTGCGTGGCCCCACGGCTGGGGGGCAGGCAGCCTCCGGTGCGACCCCGCCCCCCGGGGCAGGCAGGGCTGTGTGCTGTGCACTGGTGTCCACACGGCCCTGGCTCCCGGGGGCTGACCAAGCCAGATGCAGCCGGAACTCGGCAGCAGTGGCTGCGGTCTTCCAAGGGCTGGGCAGCCGCTGGCGGCTCAGGGAGAGGCTCCCGAGGGGCTGGGCCTGGGTGGAGCCCTGGGGAGGGGGAGCTGCGCCCCTGCAGAGCCTGTGGTGCTCGTGCCTGGGAGGGGCCCTGGTCGTGCACGGGGGTGTCAGGCCCAGTGAGCCTGGGGCGGGGCGGAGGTGGGTACAGCCGTGGGCAGGCCGGCCTCTGGGACCCAGGAGGGCCAGGACCCCTGCGGCCCGCTCCTGTGAGGGCTCTTGGTGTGAGACTGGGTGGGCTGGGCCACCCCACCCACCCCCCAGCCCGAGTTGGTACTGCCCGCCTAGGGGAATGGGTGCACCTTGCCCACAAACCTCCGTTTCTGTCTCCGTGGCTTGCTGTGGCCGGCCCGGGGAGCTGGAGCACCCCGTGCTGTGCCCCAGTGGCTCAGGAGGCCGGGAGTGGGGGGCTAGGCCCTCAGTGCCTGCAGCAGGGACAACTGGCACCGACCCCGATGCCCCCCTGGCCAGGGGCCAGCCCCTCCTCACCAGGGCTGCAGCAGAAAGTGGGCGCCACTCCGGGCAGGCCAGGCCCCCCGGGAAGGCCCACCCCTTCCCCAGCAACTCTCGGTCCCGAGAGGAGGGGCCGCCGCCGGCTGTCACCTGCCACTACACCCCCAGCGCCTGAGAGCTCGAATTAGCACTTCCGACCTGGCCAGCTGGGCGCTGGGACCCGCTCCACCACCGGGCTCCCCGGCACCCCACCCTCCCCCGGCCGTTCCACTGCGGCGACGGCGCGGGGAACGCGCGCGTGTGCGCGAGATGGTTGCGCCCGGCGCCACCCCCGCCGCTCCAGCCGCCGCGCCGCGCCGTGCGCTCCCGCAGGATGGCGCGGGCCAAGCTGCCGCGCTCGCCGTCCGAGGGCAAGGCGGGCTCCGGGGGCGGCCCGGCCGGCGCCGCGGCCCCCGAGGAGCCGCACGGGCTCAGCCCGCTGCTGCCGGCCCGCGGCGGGGGCTCCGTGGGCAGCGACCTGGGCCAGAGGTAGGGGCGAGCGCGGGCCTGGGAGCCCCCGCGCAGGGCCGCCGGGAGGGGCTTCGCATCCGCATCCGCGCTCGCATCCTGCACGCATCGCTCGCTCGCTCGCTCGCCGCACCTGCGCGCCGCGGCAGCCCGGGAAGGGGGTCCGCGGGGTCCGTCCTGGAAAGCCGGGGCGCAGCCCCCGGCCCTGCGCTGTCCTGCCCAGCCTGCGGGAGCCTGGGGGACCCCCCTCACTGCCCGACCTGGAGCCTGAGCAAGCCGGAGGGAGGGAGCTCACCCGGCTGTGCCCCGGGCGCCGTGTCCCTCGGGTCCTGCGGCCACCTGGGGGAGGCAGGGCTGGCAGGGCTGGCGTCCGTGTCCCCACTCCAGTGGGCAGCATGAGGCTGGGCTCCCCGGGAGCGCCCCTTCGGGGGGGCATGTCCAGGACAAGCCCTGCCTGGTGCCAGGGGCAGCCGGGGTGCAGGAGGCCAAGCCGTCCCGGGTGGGCGCAGCGTCCCACTTCGTGGGTGAGGGCACTGAGGCCTCTGGGCCAGGAGCTGCTGTAGGAACGCGGGCACACGGAGAGGAATCAGACCCGGCCTGGTGTGGGCTCAGGTCGTGGGCAGCAGCCCTGTGCCCGGCGGAGAGCGCTGGGGGCCAGGCCAGGCTAGAAGAGCAGGCGAGATGGACAGGGCTCCCAGGCCGAGGGAGCAGCGAGGGCCGTGGCAGGGGTCTGGAGGGGATGAGTCAGGGCCGGGGGCGGCTGACAGAGGCCGAGCCTGACAGATGGCCGGACCCAGGGCACCTGGGAACCCGGCCCCTGCCCCTCCCCGACCTGCCACAGGCCAACCTGGCCTCCGCCGCCCACACCTGCTCCTCATGGCCCCCCGGGGGCACAGCGGCTGCGGCCTGTTCCCATTTGCCAGGGGCGACTGTTGAGCCCTCCCCCAGCTAATGGACAGCTGACCGGCAGTAGAGCTGGGCGCTGGCCTGGGCCCTGGGGGCCACTCTCCCTCCTCTTCCTGGATACTGTGGGGGCCGGTGATCCGGGAAGCTCCACCAGCAGCCAGCCTGGCCCCTGTGAGGGTAGCCCAGAGGGACAGCCAGGCCTGCATGGTGGCACCGAGCCACAGTGCAGCCTGGGACTTAGGGCCCTGCTCCTCCGGCCAGGCCACCTCCTCCAGGAGGCCCTCTGCCATGCCCATGCCTGCCCTCGGCTGTGCTGAGCCGTCCACCGGGGTGGCAGAGCTGGAGGTACAGGGGGAGCCGAGGATGCCATCCACACCCCGGCTCCCGCAGCCCCTCTCCCCACGCACACCCTGGCGAGGGGCAGGGGTCTCCAATGCCCCCCAGGGGCTGAGCCGCGGGCAGGGAGGAAGGAGCCTGCCCCAGGCAGTGTGTGGGTGGCAGGCGGCACCCTCTCCTGGCCGTGGTGAGCCAGGTGCTCTCTGCTGTGCCCCCACCTGCCCCCTGCCCCAGCTCTGGCTCATGGCTCTTCCCTTCCTCCTGTCTCCCCCATGGGAGGCAGGGAGAGACCCTGGGCGTGGGGTGGCAGTGGGGGCCGACAGCCATTCGGGAGCTGAGGTGCAGAGGAGCCCCGTGGGGGGGCTGGGCTGCTTAGCGAACCCACCCAGTGGGTCAGGTGCCCAGGGGCTAGTGGGGCGTCCCGAGCCCAGGGGAGACTGAGTGGACGCGGGCCAGTGGGGCTTCCAGGACAGCTGGCAGGAGGGACAGGCCGGGGGGGGGGGGGGACAGGCCCCTAGGGGACTGGGTGCAGAGCAGGCAGCAGGTGTCCTGGGAGGCGGTGGGTGGGGCTACAGAGACCCAGGAGGTGGGACGGGGATCTGAGGGCTGCAGGGGTGGGGGCAAGGCCCTCGGGGTCCCTGGAGCTCTGGGGGGGTGCAGGACACTCGGCAGGGGGGGCCTGTGAGGTGCCTGAGACGGCCAAGGGGAGCCCCGGGGGAAGGGGCCGAGCTGGGGAGGAGGGGGGGTGCGCAGGTGCAGCCTGGGCCCAGGCAAGAGGTCCGAAGGGGGGAAGGGATGAGGAGGGGGCTCCCGGGGAGGGAGGAGCAGGGGCTGGGAGGGGCCGAGTTTCAGGGCTGGGCCCCTGCGGCCAAGGGCGCTGGGTGTGGAGGGTGGGAGAGTCTCTCAGGGCTGGACCAGCTGGGGATTTGGGGAGGGGCCAGGCTCCCCGTCGGTCTTCAAGGGAAGGTCCGGGAATGGTCGCGGCCTCGGGTGGCTGGGGTGGGGTGTGGCGTGGGTGGGTGCTGCAGGTGCCCGCTTACCGCCTGTCCCCTCGGGGCGCTGACTCAGGGCGGGCGCTCGAGCCTGGCTTGGGAGTCCCTTGAGGAACCATCCCAAGGGACGGGGCCACCGCTGTGTGCAGGGGTTGGGGACAAGGGTAAGTCTACCCCACCCCTGCGCACCCACGGCTGCCGGCCCCACGCACAGCCCCTCCCACCCCCAGTCGCCCGTGGCTTCGTGACCCCCAGGACGTCCCTCTGTCCCCTTCCCACTGGGCCCAGGACAAACCACCGGCAGCCCCCAGCCCCATTTCCCCACTTCCCTTTGCCCCTTCCCGGCCTCTCTGGCCCCTCAAGCCTGAGCCCTTCACGAAGGAGTGGGGGGTGCTGACGCCCGAGCTCTGCTCCCCGCCTTTCCCTGGAGACCCACCGTGTGCCCCCTGTGTACCCTCTGGCACTCCCAGGCCCCCCTGGCCCCACGCCACGGCCCCGCCCCCCCCAGCACGGCCCCTCCCCCTGTGCTGGCTCCTGTGGGGCCTTCCTGCCCCTGCCACCCCCACGCTGAGAGCAGTCGCGTCCCCGCTGGTTTTCCTGGCTGGGATCGGCAGCTGGGGCGTAGGGCTCCCTGCAGCTCAGACCATAGTTCCCAAAGCCGCGGAGCCCAGAGCCAGTCCCTGAAGCATCTCACGGCGCTCAGACCCCCTGGTGCAGAGGGAAAGGACCCCTGCCCCGCCCCCAGCCCCAGTGGAGAAGGTGGAGCGGAATCCGGAGCCTGCTGCTGGCCCCGGCTCCCAGCGGCTCCCAGGCAGGGCCCGGCGTGCCGGCTTGCTGACACGGGCATGGAGGAGAGGTGGCCCAGGCCCGGTGCATGGTCTCGGAGTGACCCAGGCCATGGCCATCCCCAGGGGCCCTGAGAGTCAGGACCCCGCGACCACTTGGGTTCGGGTGCTCCAGGCCCTCCGCGCCCCCGGCTGTGGCACACCCGGCGAGGCCTCTCAGCTGGCCTTGTCCGCAGGGCTCCCCAGCCCTGTCCTTGCCTCGGGACACCAGGGCTCCTGGATGAGCTTGCTCGGCCCGGGCGGCGGGAGGGGCCTGCCGGGACACTGGGGCAGAGCACGCAGTGGGCCCTCTGCAGGGGCTGGGACAGGGCGAGGAGGGCTGTGGCAAGGGGAGGGTCCCCTTTGCCATTGCTGGGGTGCTGCTGGGTGTGTAGGGGTGCTGAGGAGGCCCAGAGGCCCAGGGCCACAGTGGCTGCCTCCACGTCCCACCCAGGCCACAGGGCGTGGCCCCTCGGAACCAGGACGCAAGGGGCTGGGGGTGCACTGCCTGCTCTCCATGCCACAGGCTGTGGCCCTGCCTGCTCCTGCCCACAGAATCTTCTAGAAGGACCCAGTGACCCAGGGCCCAGGTCCAATTAAGGGCCCAGGGCCCACGTCCTCCCAGGCAGCAGGGAAAGCCCGGCAGCCGTGTGGGCAAGAGCGTGCTGGGCACCCCGGGCAGGACCACACCTGACGGCCGGCTGCGTGACCCTGCACGGGGTCCGCCCCTGTTGACCTCAGCGTCCGGCAGGGGTCACAGAGGGGCCTGGGCAGGGCTGTCGCCCCCAGGAGCAGGGGGTGCATGTGGCCACGCCCGAGTGGGCTGCGCTGGTTTCTCCGGCCCCGCCGCATGCCGGGCTGTGGCCCGTGGGCACCTGGGGCGCCCAGGTCAGGCGTGGGCAGGGGCAGGCCCCGCCGCCCTCGCGCTCCGCCCGCCCCTTCCTGGTGATGACTCTTCTCTGCCCCCAGGCTCCACATGGAAGATGCCAGCCTGGACTCCTCCCTGTCTCAGTAAGTGCTCCCGGGTGGGGCCACCTGCAGCCGTCCGGGAGCGCACCGCCGGCCAGCACCTCCCACGTGCCGCCAGTCGTCCCCTGGGCGGGGAGCCTGGGAGGAGGACAAGGGGGCCAGCCGGGGGCGGGGCGCCATGGCCCTGCAGTCCCAGGTGCAGCCGGATGGCGGCGGGGCCCCTGCGGCACAGCCTATGGGCTCAGGGGAGCAGGCAGCGGCAGGCAGGTCGGTGCCATTGGTGCCATCGGTGCCTGTCTCTCTGCGCCCTGAGCACCGGCCAGCGAGGGCCATGCGGCTGCGCTTCTCACTTCAGTCAAGCGGCGGGGACTTGCAGGCAGGGCAGCCAGAGCCCCTCCGAGCAGCCGGGCGCCCCCACCCCGTCCAGGGCGGCCTCTGGGTGGGCCTTGAGCCCCGTTAGTTTCATGGACCCGAGGTGGCGGCACCTGCAGCTCCTGGGTGTGCTCTGTGAGGTCTTGTGCTGCTGGTGGCTCGGGTCGCTGTTGTCCCAAAGGAGTCAGGCGCGGGGGCGGATCCTACGCCTCGGCCTCTGCCAGGCCGGGCGCCGTGGTGCGCTGGTGCGGTGGGAAAGTGAGCGAGCTGGAGGCAGGCGCAGGGCCTGCCCATGCCGGGGTCCTGGGGCACCTGGCGGAGGATGGGCCACTTGTGGCTGCCCCGGGATTGTCACCAGTCAGAACAGATGTTCCCATCAGAGGCCCAAGGGACAAGGACCAGCAGGTCCCAGGGGACCCTCAACAGGGTTGGAGGGGCCCCCAGGGAAGGGTGGGGATGGCAGAGCCTCCCCCAGCAACGCCTCCCCACGGCTGGCTCTGAGGGGCTGGGTGTGGGACGGCCGTGGACCTGGGGAGCTGGCCCGTGGCAGGGGCTGGGAGCAAGGAGCAAGCCCTGACCACTGCCCATCCCTTGGCCGATCCACAGCCGGCCAGAGGGCTCCTGGGAGAGTGGGAGGGCATCTCCCGTCTTGGGGCTGGGTGACAGGGACAAATCAGTGCCTGCCCCACCCTGCCCGTCCCCCAGCCGGTAGCCCCAGCCAGCCCTGCAGACAGATGGGGAGGCACTGAGCAGGGTGGCTCCAGCCGCAGCGCCTCACCTGCCCACCCAAGCGGCAGGGGGCGGGGCCACGCGCCAGCCCTTTCCCGGCAACCTGGGCCATGGCTGCATCCAGGCTCAGAACACGTGGCTGGGGGTTGGCACTGGGCCTGGGCCCACTGGCACTGGGACAGAGGCCCCCACGGAGCGCCCAGCCAGGCAGCTGAGGCCTTGGCCCCGGGGGCACGTGGCTGCGGGGGCTGGTGGGTGGACACCCCTAGGGCTGGCGCCGGGTGGCCTGGCGCTGCGTGGAGCTCCCCAGCCCCGGCCGTGTGCACTGGGGCTGCCTGCCAGGAATGTGTGCGAGGCTGGCTCCCGTCTGCCCGTCTGCTCCCCGGGCAGTGAGGGGAACTGACCGCCCCCGCCCCTGCCCGCTCACCACTGGGCATTTGGGCCTAGCCTCACAGGGGGTGCTCACTGCTGGCACGTGGGGGCTCCGTGGGTGCCCTGACCCTGGACGCTGGCAGGCGGTGGGGCAGAGCCACCCCCGGGAGCCCAGAGAGCCAGGGGCGCGGGGAGGGGGCTGGCCAGGGCTTGTTCCATCCTCACGGAAGTGGGCACTGGGCACCGACCGTCCCCCCAGTCCTGCCCGTGCCATGCAGGCACCTCCTATGGGCCCCAGGGGTGGGGTGGGCGCTGCCCTGTGTGTGGACGCACTGGGCACCGACCGTCCCCCCAGTCCTGCCCGTGCCATGCAGGCACCTCCTATGGGCCCCAGGGGTGGGGTGGGCGCTGCCCTGTGTGTGGACGCATCGTCCACCTGCAAGCAGACGGCTACAGCACCTGTGAGAAACCAGCGCCTGGGCGCGTGTGGCCCCCGGGGCCACTCCGGGAGAGGCCTGCTGTGAGTTTGGCCAGCTGCTCCACCCTCGGCCTGGGCTCTGGGTCCGAGCCCCGGGGGCCCTGAGGCGTCTGAGGCTGGCCCTGGGCGCTGGGCAGCCACACGCCGGGCTGTCTCCCAGTCCTCCCTCAGGACTCCGTGGGTGGTGGCTCGGTCACCTTCCCGGGGAGGAAGCAGAGGCCAAGACAGGTGAGGGTGCCGGGGCTGGGCCGGCAGGGACGGGGCTCTGTCTGGCGTCCTGGGGGACCCGGGCCTCTGACGGAGGGGCTGAGGCTCGGCTGTGAACATGGGCAGCTCCGATGGGGCCCAGCTGGCACCCGCGAACCCCAGGACCGCCCCAGCCGGCCGCGGGCTCCCTGTCCAGGCCACCTCCTGCTGCCCCCTCGCAATTGGCCGCCGGCTTACACACGCTTCGGGGGACATGGGTGGTTTTCATCCACTTCCTATGGTGGTGCAGGGCGTGACTGGCCGCAGGCCCCAAGAAATGGAAGGGCAGGAGGCCGGCTAATTCCTCGGGCACTGCGGGAGCGGCTGCCCGCTGCAGGTCCCTCGCTCCCCTGCAGGCGGGCGCTGTCCACTGCGGCTGTTAGCGGGGCCCTGGGGCTGCGGAGCCTGGCCAGGGACCCCTCTGCCGGCGGGGGCAGAGAGCGGGCAGCAGACGGGGGAGGAGCTGACCCCGGAGGGCCCAGGCCCCGCTGGAGAGGCCGAGAGAGGTGGGGCCGGAGCGGGTGTCAGTGAGGTGGGGAGGGGGTGCCAAGCGGTCAGGACAGAGCCAGGCACCTGCCCGAGGACCGAGGTCAGGGGCCCTCCTGGGGCCGAGATGGTGGGAGGTGGGCAGGGCAGGTGGACAAACGGGGTGATGGCAGCTCCCCGGGACGTCATGGGCCCAGGGCTCTGAGCAGGGACAGCGGCCACGGCGCTGGGGGGACCTGAGGGTGGGCAGGGGTGAACAGAGCGGGGAGGGGAGGCCTGAGAGGGAAGTCACCTGAGGGCAGCCCCGGGCCCCATGTTAGGGAGGGGCGGGGGAGGGGAGGCGGGGGGCACCGGAGTCGGGCTGGGCTGGGGGCACGGGCCGAGGGGCTCGGCCACCTCATCGTCTGCTCAGGGGCCTGGTGGGGCCTGAGTTGGGGGAGGGGGAGGCGTCTCCCTTGGGGGCTGTGAGGGAGGTAGGCAATGGGGGTGGCCAGGGGTGTGCTGGGTACACTGTGGGGTGTTGGGTACAGTTGGGTTTGGGGGTGCACTGCTGTATGCTGGGGTGCAGTGAGATATTGGGTGCAGTGGGGGAGTGTTCTGGGGTGCACTGTGGTATGTTGGGGTGCACCGGGCGCGCCCGTCAGCCCTGGGTCAGACTCAGGGTCTGCAGGGGCCTCTCCTGCCCCTCCCCCAGGAGTCCTAGGGGTTCAGGGTGACCACCAAGGCCCCCCAAGCTCTGTGGCCAACAGGAACAGCACGGCCATGGCCGGGCCTGCATCTCGAAGCCACGGGGTTCAAGGCGATGAACACTGGGGGCCACCAGCCCTGGTGGGCAGTGACATCCAACTGAAACCCCCACTGATGGGGGCCATGCCTGCTCGGGGTGGGGTCCACAGTGCCACATCCCCTGCCCTGGACAGTGGCACTGAGAGGGGACAGAGATCTGAGCCTCTGTTCACCTCACGGCCGCCTCTGGGCGGTCAGCACCTGTCCCACCTGCTCAGACACCTCCTCCTCCGGGCAGCCCTCCTGGGTCCCTCGAGGGGGCTCTGTCCCCCTGCCCTCCCTCACCTGGGCTATCGTCCCAGCCCCACACCTCGGCTCTGCCTCCCTCGGCAGAGCCACCTCCACCTGACACTCAGAGAGGCCGCTGACCGCCGATGGGCACAGATGCAGCCTGTGATGGATGGAGGGTGCTGGGGTCGGGGGCTGCACGTAGGGGACGTGTGCACCCCCACTTCCCAGAGGGAGACACGGAGGAGGCCACACCTGCTGCGGAACCCTGGCTCTGGGTCACACAGGTTATGAGCCCCGCCCTGGCCAGCAAGCCTTGTGTCCAAGGCTGGGGCCATGGGGGCCGCAGCCTGTCTGTCCCCAGCCCGTGTGCTGGCGGTGACGGCGGCTGTAGCTGGGCTGCGTGCTCTCCCCCTCGAGCCCTGTGGTCCCGTCCTGTGCTCCTGGGCAGGCCCAGGGCCACCAGGAGCTGGGCGGAGCCGATGGGCTCAGAGCCGGGGCAGGGGGCTGATGCCTGGAGCCCAAGGGAGAGGTGCAGGACGACCCCTTGCGGCCGGCCCACCTGCCCGGCTGCCCTGTGGGATGCTGTGAGCGGCGGCGTCAGAACACGGCCACCAAGGCCATGGCACGCAGGGGGCCGGAGCCTGGGGTGCTCCAGGGGTGTTGAGCTCGAGCCGAGTCCGAGCGCTGTACTGAGGGCCCTGGGCACCAGCTGGGGCGGGCAGCGGCCCCGGTGTGCTGGGAGGGGGCTGGGGCGGGCAGCGGCCCCGGTGTGCTGAGAGGGGGCTGGGGCGGGCAGCGCCCCGGTGTGCTGAGAGGGGGCTGGGGCGGGCAGCGCCCCGGTGTGCTGGGAGGGGGCTGGGGCGGGCAGCGGCCCCGGTGTGCTGAGAGGGGGCTGGGGTGGAGGCCGCATCCCTGCACCGTCTGCCTGGCCCCTCCCCTTGGGCCGGGCCTCTGGCGGGTGGTCTCCCCCATGAGCCCCCACGCCCTCTCCTGCCCCCAGGGTCCAGGTGGAGTTCTATGTCAACGAGAACACCTTCAAGGAGCGGCTCAAGCTGTTCTTCATCAAAAACCAAAGATCCAGTGAGTGAGGGCCCTGGGCCACTCCAGGCAGGCGTGGGCGGCGGGGGCAGTGGGGCACCCCCACCCCCGAGACCAGCACAGCGCTTGGGTGTGACGCGGCCCCCTTGGGCGCACCAGGCTGGGCGGGGCGGGGCTGGCTCCCGCGGTGCCCGATGGGAGCCCACGTCCACCAGCCTGGCCCCCAGGCCCGCCCCCTCGAGCAGGGCGGCCCCCGCAGCCCTTAAGACAGAGACAGGCAGCTCCCCGCCCGGCCGCCCGGCTGTGCAGTGCCCCGCCCCCTGGGGCCTTCGGGGAGGAGCTGCGGGCAGACCCTGGCTGGGCCGGGCGGGGCTCCCCTGCCGCCCTGTCCCCCCCCCAGGCCTGAGGATCCGGCTGTTCAACTTCTCCCTCAAGCTGCTCACCTGCCTGCTGTACATCGTGCGCGTGCTGCTGGACGACCCGGCGCTGGGCATCGGATGGTGGGTGCTGTGGGGCGGGGCCCCGCCGTTCGCTCGGAGGTCCTCGGCGCCCGCCTGCTTCTGGGGGCTGCACCTGCCCCCTCCTGCGCCCCCCACCCCCCGTCGGCGGCACCAGCTCCGGTGGCTCCCAGGGTCCGGAGCGGGAGGCCCGCGGCCTCGCTCCCTGGGGCCTCACTGCTGCCCTGGAAGCCGGAGCTGTTCCCACTGCCTCCCGTCTGCCCAGGGCTGCCGCGGGAGCACCGGCTGCCTGGAGGCGGCCTCCCCCGGTGCCCGGGTGCACAGTCCATCCCGCTTCCCCGTTCCCGCGGCGCCCGCTGCGTCTCCCGCCCTTCTGTCCCAACGCTCATGCTGTCCCCTGCGCTCGCCTGGGCGCCCACCTTCATGTCACATCTCTTCAGGTGCCCGGCCACCCCCGCCCCGCCCCGCCCTGCCCTGTGGCACTTAGGAGCGGGCTCTGTGGTCTGGGCCTCGGCTGTGTGTCCACCGTCGGGCGGGCGTCTGAGGGGCTCTGGCGGCCTCTGGGCCTCCTCTCTGGCTCCTCCCTGACTATGGGGGTCATGGGCTGACAGCCTGGGAACGAACTTCGGCCCAATACCCACTCGCAAGGCCCCTGGGGGTCTTCTCGGTCTCTTCAGAACAGGCCCCCACCTCTGTCCAGGTCGGGGGGGAGGGCCCACACACTGCTATGAGAACGGGGCTCTGGCCGCCTCCCAGCCCGCCTGGGTTCATCCCACTCTCTCCACGGCACACACCCTGTAGCCTGGCACACGGATGAGGGCAGGAGAGGGAGTGAAGAGAGTGGACGGCTGGGCAGATGGGTGCTGGGCGGACGGATGGCGGAGTGGACAGGTGGTGGCTGGCTGAGTGGTAGGTGGGGCTTGGATGGGCGGATGGAAGAATGGATGGGTGAGTGGTGGTGGGATGGATGGGGCCTGGTTAGGTGGGTAGGTGGGTGGTAGAGGGGGCTTGGATGGATGAGGGCTGGCTGTGGGTGGGTGGGTAGCTGGGTGACAGAGGGGGCTGGCTGTGGGTGGGTGGGTAGCTGGGTGAGTGACAGAGGGGGGCTGGCTGTGGGTGGGTGGGTAGCTGGGTGAGTGACAGAGGGGGGCTGGCTGTGGGTGGGTGGGTAGCTGGGTGAGTGACAGAGGGGGGCTGGCTGTGGGTGGTGGGTAGCTGGGTGAGTGACAGAGTGGGGCTGGCTGTGGGTGGGTGGGTAGCTGGGTGAGTGACAGAGGGGGGCTGGCTGTGGGTGGGTGGGTAGCTGGGTGAGTGACAGAGGGGGCTATATGGACACAGGTAAGAGATGGATGGTGGGTGGGCGGTAGCTGGGTGGGGGACAGGATGGCTAGACACTTTTGTGGGCACTGACTTTGCAACAACCCTGGTCCGGCTCAGGGGGAAACAGGAGTCTGTGAGCAGGGAGGTGCCCGGTTGGTCTCCCAGGGCTGTCCGTGTGCCAGCCTCCTGCCGGCTGGTCCAGGGGGCCGGGAGACGCTTGTCCTCCACGGCGGCGTGGGGCGTGCGCACCCTGAGTCAGACCTTGGGCCTGGGGCTCGTCCAGCCCCGTTCAGGGCTGCTCTGGCCTCCAGGGGGCCCGCGGGGTCCCCATGTTCTGCTCCCTGGGGCCTGTGGTCAGCACGGGCTTAGTCCCCACGCTCTGCACTGGACGGCAGATCCCCGGGCCCTGCAGGCTGGGCAGAGCCACGCCCACGGCTCCCGGGCTGGAGACCACCTGCCCCCGCGGGGTCTCCGGGCCGGCCAGCTCCGTGTCTCTCCACAGCTGGGGCTGCGAGAAGCACAACTACACGTTCAACGACTCCTCCTCCCAGATCAACTGGTGAGTGGGGGCGCCCTGCCGGCCCCCGGCCACGCAGCCTCGGCATGCTGGGCAGAGCCGTCCGAGGACCCCCCGAGCCCTGCCCCCTCAGTCCCCGCGGCCCCTAGGCCTGTCCGGAGCCCAGCGTGGAGCCATGGCCCACACTGTGGCCAGGAGCTGTGCCCCCGTGGGGCTCCAGAGCGGCTGGGCGTGACCCCCGACCTCGCGAGGCCGCGCCTGTCATGGCAGAGGAAGGGCTCAGGAGGGCACGGCCGCTGCTGGACCTTCTTAGGCCACCTGGGCTCAGGGTGCACCTGCCCGGGCGTCCAGAGGGAAGGGCCTTGCGGCCAGCACGTCCGGGAGGCTGCCCAGGGCCACCCCGCTCCCTGCTCCTTTGCTGGGGCACCTGCCCTTGTCCCCTCCAGCGGTTGTGGGCTGGGGGTGGCTGAGGGGCCTCTGGCTGCACCCCTGCTCACCCCCCTTCTCTCCCAGGGCCCCCATCCTGTGGGTGGAGAGGAAGATGCCTCTGTGGGTGATCCAGGTGAGTGTCCCACGGGCTTCTCAGGGCCCAGCTCAGTGAGGACCTAGGACCAGCGAGGACCCAGGCTCAGTGAACACTGGCCCCAGGCTCAGTACTCAGTGGGGACTCAGGCTCAGTGAGGCGAGGACCCAGGCTCAGTGAACACTGGCCCCAGGCTCAGTACTCAGTGGGGACTCAGGCTCAGTGAGGCGAGGACCCAGGCTCAGTACTCAGTGAGGCGAGGACTCAGGCTCAGTACTCAGTGAGGAGAAGACCCAGGCTCAGTGAACACTGGCCCCAGGCTCAGTACTCAGTGGGGACTCAGGCTCAGTGAGCAGGAGGCATAGTCTCGGTGAGCTGAGGACCACACTCAGTAACCAGGGATCCAGGCTCAGTGCCTTCCCCCGGTTCCCCCTGGCACGGCTGCAGGCTGCCCGCTCGGTGTCTCCATCGGAATCTCCTTCCTTGCTGCCTTCCTTGGGCAGGGAGGGGCTAGAGGCCCCCCGAGTCCTGGCCATCTCCCAAGGGGCCGGCTCCCGAGGGGCCAGGCTGAGTCCTGGCCAGCTCCCGAGGGGTCAGCTCCCGAGGGGCCAGACTGAGTCCTGGCCATCTCCCGAGGGGCCAGCTCCCGAGGGGCCAGGCTGAGTCCTGGCCAGCTCCCGAGGGGTCAGCTCCCGAGGGGCCAGGCTGAGTCCTGGCCAGCTCCCGAGGGGCCAGCTCCCGAGGGGCCAGCTCCCGAGAGGTCAGCTCCCGAGGGGCCAGCTCCCGAGAGGTCAGCTCCCGAGGGGCCAGCTCCCGAGGGGCCAGCTCCCGAGAGGTCAGCTCCCGAGGGGCCAGCTCCCGAGAGGTCAGCTCCTGAGGGGCCAGCTCCCGAGGGGCCAGGCTGAGTCCTGGCCAGCTCCCGAGGGGTCAGCTCCCGAGGGGCTCTCCCTTGGCTCTGCCGGGGCTCCCATCTCGTTCAGGCTGTGGGGCCATTCAGGGCCTAGAGGCAGCCGAGCCCCCCACTTCCTCCGAAGCCCCCGTCGCCTGCCTCCATCCCCTCCCTGAAGTAGCGGGGTCAGGTGCTGGCTGCTGTCCCTGCCCACAGCCTCAGGTGCTGGCCCTGGGCCTGGCACCCCAGGACGGTAGTGCCGTTGTCGCCCACACCCTCCACTCACCCCAGGGGCCCAGATTCCAGCGCGGGCCTGGCCGGCTGACTCGGTCCTGACACAGGGACAGGGTCCCGGCCACCCCCAGCACACACGTGCACACACACATGCATGCGTGCTAGCTTGGAGGGTGCTGCCTGCCCTGCGGGGCCCGGCCCCCTCCAGGCCCCGCCCTTCGCTCCCAGGTGGTCGTGGCCATCATCAGCTTCCTGGAGACCATGCTGCTCATCTACCTCAGCTACAAAGTGAGTGCGCTGCCGGCCCGCCCCCAGCCAGGCCCCGCCCCAGCCAGGCCCCTCCCCCAGCTCCGGCCACGCCCCTACCAGGCCCTGCCCCCAGCTCCGGCCACGCCCCACCCTCGGGCCTCTCCCGGCCCCATCCCTGGCCCAGCGCAGCCCCAGACCTCTCTTAGCCCCGCCCCATCCAGGCCTCACCCCCAAATACAGCCATGCCCCAGCTCTGGCCACGCCCCCTTGGGCCCCACCCCTGGCCCAGCCCCACCCCAGGCCTCTCCAAGCCCCGCCCCCATCCAGGCCCCACCCCCAAATACAGCCATGCCCCAGCTCTGGCCACGCCCCCCCTTGGGCCCCACCCCTGGCCCAGCCCAGCCCCAGGCCTCTCCTAGCCCCGCCCCCAGCCCCACCCCAGGCCTCTCCAAGCCCCACCCCCACCCCAGGCCTCTCCCAGCCCTGCCGCCAGCCCCCCCACACTCTGAAGCCGCCCTCCGCCCCCAGGGCAACATCTGCGAGCAGATCTTCAGGGTGTCGTTTGTCCTGGAGATGATCAACACCCTGCCCTTCATCGTCACGGTGAGCGAGCCCCGCCCCCGCCGCCGGGTCCGCAGCACCGCCCAGCCCCTGACCCCTGCCCCCTGCCCCCTGCCCTCCGCAGATCTTCTGGCCGCCACTGCGCAACCTGTTCATCCCGGTGTTCCTGAACTGCTGGCTGGCCAAGCACGCCCTGGAGAACATGATCGTAAGACGGGCGGGTGGCGGGGCAGCGCGAGGGGGCGCGGGCCGCAGAGCAGGCACCCAGACCAGGCCTCACGGGCGCAGGGCCTCTGCCCGGAGCCTAGGCAAGGCCCGACGGTGTCCACTTCAGTGGCCAGGGGACAACTGCCCCCTCCCGGCCAGGCTGCTGTCCCGACTGCAACCTGGAGCTGGGGCACAGGGAGGGGGCGCTGTGCACACCCAGCACCCTCACCCCCCAGAGGGAAGCTGAGGGCAAGCGACCCAGTGGGTGGAGGTCCCCTGGGGCCGTGTGCATGCTTCCCAGCGTGCGTCCCCCACTGCTGACTCCATGCTGGGGCCCTGATGGTCACGCCCTCCTCAGAACGACTTCCACCGGGCCATCCTGCGGACACAGTCGGCCATGTCCAACCAGGTCCTCATCCTCTTCTGCACGCTGCTGTGCCTGCTGTTCACGGGGTGAGTGCCCGGGGTCAGGTACCTGCTGTGCCCTCCCCCTGGGGTCAGTGCACCTGCTGTGCCCTCCCCCTGGGGTCACCTGCTGTGCCCTCCCCCTGGGGTCAGTGCCCGGGGTCAGGTACCTGTTGTGCCCTCCCCCTGGGGTCAGTGCACCTGCTGTGCCCCTCCCCCTGGGGTCACCTGCTGTGCCCTCCCCCTGGGGTCAGTGCACCTGCTGTGCCCCTCCCCCTGGGGTCACCTGCTGTGCCCTCCCCCTGGGGTCAGTGCCCGGGGTCAGGTACCTGCTGTGCCCTCCCCCTGGGGTCAGTGCCCGAGGTCAGTACACCTGCTGTGCCCCTCCCCCTGGGGTCAGTGCCCAGGGTCGGGTACCTGCTGTGCACTCCCCCTGGGGTCAGTGCACCTGCTGTGCCCCTCCCCCTGGGGTCACCTGCTGTGCCCTCCCCCTGGGGTCACCTGCTGTGCCCCTCCCCCTGGGGTCACCTGCTGTGCCCTCCCCCTGGGGTCAGTGCCCGGGGTCAGGTACCTGCTGTGCCCTCCCCCTGGGGTCAGTGCACCTGCTGTGCCCCTCCCCCTGAGGTCACCTGCTGTGCCCTCCCCCTGGGGTCAGTGCCCGGGATCAGGTACCTGCTGTGCCCTCCCCCTGGGGTCACCTGCTGTGCCCTCCCCCTGGGGTCAGTGCACCTGCTGTGCCCCTCCCCCTGGGGTCAGTGCACCTGCTGTGCCCCTCCCCCTGGGGTCACCTGCTGTGCCCCTCCCCCTGGGGTCAGTGCCCGGGATCAGGTACCTGCTGTGCCCTCCCCCTGGGGTCAGTCACCTGCTGTGCCCCTCCCCCTGGGGTCAGTGCACCTGCTGTGCCCCTCCTCCTGGGGTCACCTGCTGTGCCCTCCCCCTGGGGTCAGTGCCCGGGGTCAGGTACCTGCTGTGCCCCTCCCCCTGGGGTCACCTGTTGTGCCCCTCCCCCTGGGGTCAGTGCACCTGCTGTGCCCTCCCCCTGGGGTCAGTGCCCGGGGTCAGGTACCTGCTGTGCCCTCCCCCTGGGGTCAGTGCACCTGCTGTGCCCCTCCTCCTGGGGTCACCTGCTGTGCCCTCCCCCTGGGGTCAGTGCCCGGGGTCAGGTACCTGCTGTGCCCCTCCCCCTGGGGTCACCTGTTGTGCCCCTCCCCCTGGGGTCAGTGCACCTGCTGTGCCCTCCCCCTGGGGTCAGTGCCCGGGGTCAGGTACCTGCTGTGCCCTCCCCCTGGGGTCAGTGCACCTGCTGTGCCCCTCCCCCTGGGGTCACCTGCTGTGCCCCTCCCCCTGGGGTCAGTGCCCGGGGTCAGGTACCTGCTGTGCCCCTCCTCCTAGGGTCACCTGCTGTGCCCTCCCCCTGGGGTCAGTGCCCGGGGTCAGGTACCTGCTGTGCCCTCCCCCTGGGGTCAGTGCACCTGCTGTGCCCCTCCCCCTGGGGTCACCTGCTGTGCCCTCCCCCTGGGGTCAGTGCCCAGGGTCGGGTACCTGCTGTGCCCTCCCCCTGGGGTCAGTGCACCTGCTGTGCCCCTCCCCCTGGGGTCACCTGTTGTGCCCCTCCCCCTGGGGTCAGTGCCCGGGGTCAGGTACCTGCTGTGCCCTCCCCCTGGGGTCAGTGCACCTGCTGTGTCCCTCCCCCTGGGTCACCTGCTGTGCCCCTCCCCCTGGGGTCAGTGCCCAGGGTCGGGTACCTGCTGTGCCCTCCCCCTGGGGTCAGTGCACCTGCTGTGCCCCTCCCCCTGGGGTCACCTGCTGTGTCCCTCCCCCTGGGTCACCTGCTGTGCCCCTCCCCCTGGGGTCAGTGCCCGGGATCAGGTACCTGCTGTGCCCTCCCCCTGGGGTCACCTGCTGTGCCCCTCCCCCTGGGTCACCTGCTGTGCCCCTCCCCCTGGGGTCAGTGCCCGGGATCAGGTACCTGCTGTGCCCTCCCCCTGGGGTCACCTGCTGTGCCCCTCCCCCTGGGTCACCTGCTGTGCCCCTCCCCCTGGGGTCAGTGCCCGGGGTCAGGTACCTGCTGTGCCCTCCCCCTGGGGTCAGTGCACCTGCTGTGCCCCTCCCCCTGGGTCACCTGCTGTGCCCTCCCCCTGGGGTCAGTCACCTGCTGTGCCCCTCCCCCTGGGGTCAGTCACCTGCTGTGCCCCTCCCCCTGGGGTCAGTCACCTGCTGTGCCCCTCCCCCTGGGGTCAGTGCACCTGCTGTGTCCCTCCCCCTGGGGTCACCTGTTGTGCCCCTCCCCCTGGGGTCAGTGCCCGGGGTCAGGTACCTGCTGTGCCCCTCCCCCTGGGGTCAGTGCCCGGGGTCAGGTACCTGCTGTGCCCTCCCCCTGGGGTCAGTGCACCTGCTGTGCCCCTCCCCCTGGGTCACCTGCTGTGCCCTCCCCCTGGGGTCAGTCACCTGCTGTGCCCCTCCCCCTGGGGTCACCTGCTGTGCCCTCCCCCTGGGGTCAGTGCCCGGGGTCAGGTACCTGCTGTGCCCTCCCCCTGGGGTCAGTCACCTGCTGTGCCCCTCCCCCTGGGTCACCTGCTGTGTCCTCCCCCTGGGGTCATGCACCTGCTTGAGTCCAGCTCTCCGGGGCCGGGACGCCTGGATGTGGTCCCCTGTTCTTGCCTCAGGCTCTGGGACCCCGGGCTGGGCCCTGGTAGGAGGGGACCCTCTGGCTGGGGCTTAGCTGGAAGCAGCCAGGGTAAAAGTGGGGGCCTGCCCGGAGCGGAGCGAGCCCCCAGCCCACCCAGGCCTCCCTGCCTCCATGTCCTGGTGAGGCTGCTCTCCACTGTGCCCTGGGCAGGCGTAGGCGTTGCGGCACAGTGGGTTAAGCCGCAGAGAGATCGGCATCTCATACCAGAGTGCTGGTTCAAGTCCTGGCTACTCTGCTTCCAATCCAGTGTGCTGCCAAGGCACCTGGGAAAGCAAATGATGGCTGAAGTGCTTGGGTCCCTCCAGCCTCGTGGGAGACTGGATCGGCTCCCGGCTTCAGCCTGGCCCGGCGCTGGGAGTGAGCCAGCTCCAGATCTCTCTGGGTCTCTTCCTTCTCGCTGTCACTCTGCCTTTCAAATCAATTAATCCGTAAAACACAACAGCAACAACTCGCCAGACGGTTAACTCCCCTCCCCTGCCTCCCCCCGACACTCAGGCCTCGGTGACCTGAGCCAGCAGCCGGGTGTCCATTGCCCTTCCACCCTGGGGCCCTGGCACCTGCTGTGCCGGGCACCATGGGACTTGGTCCCCAGGCCCTGCCTGTCGGACCTCTTCATTCTTGGGCTTAGGGAGGCGGCTGGTCAGGCAGTGTCCCCCCGGGGCTGGGTGGGGGCTCTGGGGGGGGGGGCCTGGGCTTAGGGAGGCAGCTGGTCAGGCAGTGTCCCCCCGGGGCTGGGTGGAGGCTCTGGGGGGGGGCCTGGGCTTAGGGAGGCAGCTGGTCAGGCAGTGTCCCCCCGGGGCTGGGTGGGGGCTCTGGGGGGGGGCCTGGGCTTAGGGAGGCGGCTGGTCAGGCAGTGTCCCCCCGGGGCTGGGTGGGGGCTCTGGGGGGGGGGCCTGGGCTTAGGGAGGCAGCTGGTCAGGCAGTGTCCCCCCGGGGCTGGGTGGGGGCTCTGGGGGGGGGCCTGGGCTTAGGGAGGCGGCTGGTCAGGCAGTGTCCCCCCGGGGCTGGGTGGAGGCTCTGGGGGGGGGCCTGGGCTTAGGGAGGCGGCTGGTCAGGCAGTGTCCCCCCGGGGCTGGGTGGAGGCTCTGGGGGGGGGCCTGGGCTTAGGGAGGCGGCTGGTCAGGCAGTGTCCCCCCGGGGCTGGGTGGGGGCTCTGGGGGGGGCCTGGGCTTAGGGAGGCAGCTGGTCAGGCAGTGTCCCCCCGGGGCTGGGTGGGGGCTCTGGGGGGGGGGCCAGCCCCTCACCTACCCTTACTCACCTTTGCCTGCTCAGCTCTGCGACCCCTCCCCCAGTGAGTTTTCCAGAGGCCCAGGAAGGCCCCCGGGGCAGGAGGGACAGCTCAGAGGAGCCAGGCTGAGACACCGTCCCATGGCTGGCAGCGAGGGGGCTGGGTCGTCAGCCGTAACAGGCAGGGGCCGTCTCTGGCCAGGCCTGGGGACCAATGGGTGGGGCTTGGGCCTGGGTCTCCTGTGCATGAAGGGGACACGGGGCCCCACGACCCTTGTCCTGGAACCCCAGGTGGCCCGGGGGCGTGTGGCTGGCTGGCCCGGGGACGAGAGCCCTGGGGGCCGGCAGAGCCTCCTCCCTGGGCTCACCCCGGCTCTGGCCGGCCTGCAGCACCTGCGGGATCCAGCACCTGGAGCGTGCCGGCGAGAACCTGTCCCTGCTCACCTCCTTCTACTTCTGCATCGTCACCTTCTCCACCGTCGGCTACGGCGACGTGACGCCCAAGATCTGGCCGTCCCAGCTCCTGGTGGTCATCATGATCTGTGTGGCCCTCGTGGTGCTCCCGCTGCAGGTGAGGCCGCTCTGACCGGGCTGCTGGGCAGCACAGGGCGCCCCCGAGCCGCCCCCACTGTGACGCGCCCTCCCCCCGCTGTGAGACCCTGCTCCCCCCAGGGGCCGTGGCCCTCCGTGCCGGGACCCCCTGCTGTGCATGCCGGCTCCCCCGTCTCGCGGGCGGGGTTCCTCCTGCCCACCTCTCCTCTGGTGGTCTGTGCTCTTCTGCCTTGTTGGAAAGACCGCTCCTGACCCCTGACCCCTGACCCCTGACCCCGACCCCCATCTGTTCTCCTGTTTCCTTCTAACCCCACAAGCCTGCTGCCCAGAGTGCACTGTGTGCAGTGAGGGATGGGCAGGGGTCTCTCTGGCACCAGAGCCCCTGCGCCCGGGCAGCTGCCCCCCCCACCAGGCGCCCACCTGTCCCTGTGCCCCCTCCCCCTCCAACACCGCACACCCGGCCGCTCCAGGTCTGGGGGGCCCCGGACACCCCCAGATGCTCTGCTTCTCCGCGTTCCCATCGTGGGGGGTCCTGGCCGTGTCGCGCGTCATCTCCCCCAGCATCACGATTCAGCCACGCGGGTGCTGGTCGCTGTGGGCGCGGCAGTGGCAGCCCCGGCCCAGCCCGGCACGTGTCTTCCTGGCCACCGAAGGTGCCCGCTGCTCCCGCGGTGAGGCTCGCGCCCGGCGTCGGCGGCTGGCGCTGTCTGCGGTCACGACCGACCAGCTCCTGGCTGCCCTGCCAGGCCGGTGTCCTGAAACCCTGTGAGGCCATCCCGTGCCGACCAGGCTTCCGGGGCCCTGTGGATGTGACCGGGGACGGGCGCCAGGGCCCACCCTGGCTCTCCAGGAAGCGGGGTGGGGGCTTCCCGCTGCTCCTGACCCCTGCCCGGAGTCTGGGTGCTCGGGAGCCAGCCTGGGGGGCCTCTCCGTGTAGGAAGGCTTCCTTCAGCTCCCGGGGGCCACAGGCTCAGTGGTCCCCGAGTGGTGCAGGTACAGAGACAGGACCACGTGGGTAGCAAAGCCGGGCAGGCCTCAAACAAACCATCGGAACCTCTCATGACAGCAGCCCCGCCCCCCACAGCCCCACCTCCCAGCCTCCACCCTCAGTCTGTCTCACGACAGCAGCCCCGCCCCCCACAGCCCCACCTCCCAGACCACCCTCAGTCTGTCTCACAACAGCAGCCCCGCCCCCCACAGCCCCGCCTCCCAGACCACCCTCAGTCTGTCTCATGACAGCAGCCCCGCCCCCCACAGCCCCACCTCCCAGACCACCCTCAGTCTGTCTCACAACAGCAGCCCCGCCCCCCACAGCCCCGCCTCCCAGACCACCCTCAGTCTGTCTCATGACAGCAGCCCCGCCCCCCACAGCCCCACCTCCCAGACCACCCTGTCTGTCTCATGACAGCAGCCCCGCCCCCCACAGCCCCACCTCCCAGCCTCCACCCTCAGTCTGTCTCACAACAGCAGCACCCCCCACAGCCCCACCTCCCAGCCTCCACCCTCAGTCTGTCTCACAACAGCAGCACCCCCCACAGCCCCACCTCCCAGCCTCCACCCTCAGTCTGTCTCATGACAGCAGCACCCCCCACAGCTCTGCCTCCCAGCCTCCACCCTCAGTCTGTCTCACGACAGCAGCCCCGCCCCCCACAGCCCCACCTCCCAGCCTCCACCCTCAGTCTGTCCCAGGAGGACAGTGGAGCGCAGACAGCTGCTGATGGGCCCCGCTGTCCACGACAGACGGACGGCTGCCCCATGGAGACTTTCCCTCATCCTGGTTGGCGAAGGCGAGTGTGGGCTCGTCTCAGCGCCTTCATGCTCCGCTGTGTTTCTAGATCTTTCTAGCGTTGAGCCATCCTTGCATTCCTGTTTCTCAGCCCCGTGCCGTGGGGCTCCCCTGCCCTCTGTGGTCAGGGCCCCCGGGACTCGGGCCGGGCTCTGGGCCCCTTCCCTGCCTGTGGTGTTGGTGAACGTGGGCTCGTGGGGGCGTCTCCTGTCCCTGAGGTCCCCGTCCTGCTTTCCGGTCAGGAAACAGCTGCTGGACCCTCAGAGCCAGGGCAGGGTTTCAAGCGCTGGGGTCCCTGGTCCCAGCTTCCCGCAGAGCAGGGGAGGCCAGGAGGGGGGCAGGGAGACGAGAAGGACATGGGCTGGGGGCTGGGGGCTGCTCATCCCAGGGTGGGGGCCCTGTGCACCCGGGTGTCCAGGAGCCGGCCAAACCCAGCCCCGTGGAAACGGAGGAAGGCGCAGCGGGGCCGGGGGGCTGTGGCCTGGGAGCTGAGCCGTGGTGTGGGCCGTGGGTGGGGGTACTTGGTGGGGGGCTCTGATTGGTGCTGTAAGGGGGAGGGAAGGGGCTAGGGTGGGCAGACCAGTGAGGGTGGGGGTAAAGGGGTCGGTGAGGGCAGCAGGAGTGGCTCTGGCTGCGGGGGGGCCACAGGCACCAACCACAGGGAGGCAGCCACTAATATAGTCACCCCGAGCCAAGGGGCATTCCCTTCAAGGCACATAGCCCCCAGGACCCCAGCACGGGGCCCAGAGCTGGCCCGGAGCCCCCAGGACCCCAGCACGGGGTCCAGAGCTGGCCCGGAGCCCCCAGGACGCCAGCACGGGGCCCAGAGCTGGCCCGGAGCCCCCGGGACCCCAGCACGGGGCCCAGAGCTGGCCCGGAGCCCCCGGGACGCCAGCACGGGGTCCAGAGCTGGCCCGGAGCCCCCAGGACGCCAGCACGGGGCCCAGAGCTGGCCCGGAGCCCCCGGGACCCCAGCACGGGGCCCAGAGCTGGCCCGGAGCCCCCGGGACCCCAGGAGGCCCCTCCCGTGTCTCTGTGCAGCCCCCGCCTGGGGCCTTAAACAGTGGGACGGTCCCCACGGTTCCAGAGGCTCCCTTGGAGCCTGTGCCCCAGCCCCGCCTGCCGTGGGCGATACCGCGAGATCTCCACCTCCACTGCGGTGCTGAGCCTGACCGCAGAGCCGGGGAGCCCTGGCCTCACCCCGCTGCCCCTGCAGTTCGAGGAGCTGGTCTACCTCTGGATGGAGCGGCAGAAGTCGGGCGGCAACTACAGCCGCCACCGGGCGCAGACGGAGAGGCACGTGGTGCTGTGCGTGAGCTCCCTCAAGATCGACCTGCTCATGGACTTCCTGAACGAGTTCTACGCGCACCCCCGGCTGCAGGTGCCTGGGCGGGGCCGGAGGCGTGGGCTCACGGAGGGCTGGGCGGCGGGGCCCGCCGGGAGGGGCTGACCCCAGCCTGGCCGCAGGACTATTACGTGGTCATCCTGTGCCCCACCGAGATGGACGTCCAGGTGCGCCGGGTCCTGCAGATCCCCCTGTGGTCCCAGCGGGTCATCTACCTCCAGGGCTCCGCCCTCAAGGACCAGGACCTCATGCGAGCCAAGTGAGGCCCAGAGGGGGTGGGGCCACAGTGGGGGAGGGGCCATGGCATGGGGAGAGGCCACAGTGGAAGGAGGGGCCAAGGCAAGGAAGAGCCACAGCAGGGGAGGGGCCACAGTGGAAGGAGGGGCCAAGGCAGGGAGGAGCCACAGTGGGGGAGGGGCCACAGTAGGGGAGGGCCACAGCGGGGGAAGGGCAGAACATGGGGCAGGGGCTCAGCAGGCATGAGGGGTGGGGAGGGGGCAGGACATGGCAGGGGGGTTGGGGCGCAGAGGGCTCGGGCTGCACCGAGGGGTGTACCGGCCCGGGGCAGGCAGGAGACCCAGCCCAAGGGTGCCTGGCTCCCTGCTTCCTGAGCCTTGCACTGGCACCTGACAGGTACAGCCCACCGATGCCACAGGCCTGGCCGCTCCAAGCTCCTTGCCTTGGGGGCGGGGGGTGTTGGTTGGTCTGGGCAGGCCAAGATGAGCCCAGTGTGGGGGTCTGGGCGGGGCCCTTGTGGAGTCTGCTGGCGTCCTGGGGCTCTGCCACCCTGGGGGCGGTCTCTTGAAGGGGCTCCCAGCTCTGTCCTTGTCACTTCTGCAGCCCAGCCCCCAGGAGACCAGGGAGGGCAGCCGGAGTGGTCGCCCAAGCTCCCAGACCACAGACCGGCAGGGCTGGAGGCAGGAGGGTCCCTGTCCCCGCAGGCTCCCCTCCCTCCCATGCCCCCGCCCGGCCCCAGCGGCCTGGTCTGCTGTGTACAGCAGCACGGGGTGAGGTGGGGTCTCTACAGCCATCCGCGGGGGCAGCCCTGCCCAGCGAGCACGGAGAGGCAGAGGCAGAGTGGGGGAGGGGCAGGGAGCCTGGGGACACTGGGAGGAAGCTCCCGGAATCTAGGCCAGGCCAGGTCTCATCAGCCCAGCCTGGTCAGCTGGGGTCTCCAGGGCACCCCTGCCCCACAGGGGCCACCTCTCTGTCCTGAAGGCCCATGGACGCTGGGGGCAGCCTGGCCCTGGTGCCTGGTGGTGTCTGAGCCCGTACCCTCCCCAGGGCCAGGGGATGCCAGAGAGGTGCCGGACACAGATGTGCAGGCTGGGGGCAGGGGCACTGCTGGGGGGAGGGGCCACAGCCCTCCAGGCACTGGCCCCTCCCCACCTCCTCCTGGGGGTCCTCCGCTCTCTGTCTCCCTGCCCAGGCCCCTGCGGCCTCCCTGGGTCTCAGCCTCTGTGCCTTGCAGGATGGACAACGGGGAGGCCTGCTTTATCCTCAGCAGCCGGAACGAAGTGGACCGCACAGCCGCGGTGAGTGGGGCTGCCCCCCCCTGCACAGGTGGTCCTGGCAGCCCTGACCCCTGACCCCCTCCCCCAGGACCACCAGACCATCCTTCGGGCCTGGGCTGTAAAGGATTTTGCCCCCAACTGCCCACTGTACGTCCAGATCCTCAAGCCGGAGAACAAGTTCCACGTCAAGTTCGCAGGTGTGTGGGGGCCACCGTGTGCTCGGGTGACAGGAGAGCAGTGCATGCTGGGAGAGCAGGTGCACACGTGAGTGACAGGAGCACAGTGCATGCTGGGAGAGCAGGTGCACAGCTGGGTGACAGGAGCACAGTGCATGCTGGGAAAGCAGGTGCACACGTGGGTGACAGGTGAGCTCAGTGCATGCTGGGAGAGCAGGTGCACACGTGGGTGACAGCACAGTGCATGCTGGGAGAGCAGGTGCACACATGAGTGACAGGAGCACAGTGCATGCTGGGAGAGCAGTGCACACATCACAGGAGCACAGTGCATGCTGGGAGAGTTGGTGCACAGCTGGGTGACAGGAGCACAGTGCATGCTGGGAGAGTTGGTGCACAGGTGGGTGACAGGAGAACAGTGCATGCTGGGAGAGCAGGTGCACAGCTGGGTGACAGGAGCACAGTGCATGCTGGGAGAGCAGGTGCACAGGTGGGTGACAGGCGAGCACAGTGCATGCTGGGAAAGCAGGTGCACACATGAGTGACAGGAGCACAGTGCATGCTGGGAAAGCAGGTGCACACATGAGTGACAGGAGCACAGTGCATGCTGGGAGAGCAGGTGCACAGGTGGGTGACAGGAGCACAGTGCATGCTGGGAGAGCAGGTGCACAGCTGGGTGACAGGAGCACAGTGCATGCTGGGAGAGCAGGTGCACACATGAGTGACAGGAGCACAGTGCATGCTGGGAGAGCAGGTGCACACATGAGTGACAGGAGCACAGTGCATGCTGGGAGAGCAGGTGCACAGCTGGGTGACAGGAGCACAGTGCATGCTGGGAGAGCAGTGCACACATGACAGGAGCACAGTGCATGCTGGGAGAGCAGTGCACACATGACAGGCGAGCACAGTGCATGCTGGGAGAGTTGGTGCACAGGTGGGTGACAGGAGTGCAGTGCATGCTGGGAGAGTAGGTGCACAGCTGGGTTACAGGAGCACAGTGCATGCTGGGAGAGCAGGTGCACAGCTGGGTGACAGGAGCACAGTGCATGCTGGGAGAGCAGGTGCACACATGAGTGACAGGAGCACAGTGCATGCTGGGAGAGCAGGTGCACAGCTGGGTGACAGGAGCACAGTGCATGCTGGGAGAGCAGGTGCACACATGAGTGACAGGAGCCCTGTGCATGCTGGGAGAGCAGGTGCACATGTGAGTGACAGGTGAGTAGGTGGCGTGCAGGCTGGGGGTGGGGGAGGGGACCCCCGGGTCAAGGAGGGCAGGAAAGTGAGGGGTGGGGACTGGGGCACTCTGTGATGAGCACCTGGCGAGCAGGTCCCACTCCAGTACCTGGGGGCGGGGGAGCAGAGCCCACCCAGCCCTGGTGCGCTCTGTGGGGCCTCAGATAGGCACAGATCGGTGGGCGCCCCATGGAGGGTGTGCGGAGGGGGCAGCGCTGAGCCCCTAGGGAGGAGTCTCCCCAGCAGGTGGTGCTGGGAGTGCCCAGGCAGACACAGGGCAGAGGTGCGGGGCGGGGCAGCGTGGGCCTGCCCGGCTGTGCCGCAGACCACATGGTTTGGGAGGAGGGACACGGGGTGGGGAGAAGTGTGGGGTGGGGTGGGGCGGGGCAGTGTGGACCTGCCCCGCTGTGCCGCAGACCACGAGGTGTGTGAGGAGGAGGGACACGGGGTGGGGAGAGGTGTGGGGTGGGGTGGGGCGGGGCAGTGTGGACCCGCCCCCCTGTGCCGCAGACCACGTGGTGTGTGAGGAGGAGGGACACGCGGTGGGGAGAGGTGCGGGGTGGGGCGGGGCAGTGTGGACCCGCCCGCTGTGCCGCAGACCACATGGTGTGGGAGGAGGGACACGCGGTGGGGAGAGGTGCGGGGTGGGGCGGGGCAGTGTGGACCCGCCCGCTGTGCCGCAGACCACATGGTGTGGGAGGAGGGACACGCGGTGGGGAGAGGTGCGGGGTGGGGCAGCGTGGATCTGCCCCGCTGTGCCCCAGACCACGTGGTGTGGGAGGAGGAGGGACACGGGGTGGGGAGAGGTGCGGGGTGGGGCGGGGCAGTGTGGACCCGCCCGCTGTGCCGCAGACCACGTGGTGTGTGAGGAGGAGTGCAAGTTCGCCATGCTGGCCCTCAACTGTATCTGCCCGGCCACCTCCACCCTCATCACCCTGCTGGTGCACACGTCTCGCGGCCAGTGAGTGGACGCTCGCGCCCGGGGAGGGGTGGGACCTGCTTGGGAGCCGGGAGGGGCCGCGCCCGCCGCCCACGGGTGACCGTCCCCTCGGCGCCCGCGGCAGGGAAGGGCAGGACTCCCCGGAGCAGTGGCAGCGCATGTACGGGCGCTGCTCGGGCAACGAGGTCTACCACATCCGCATGGGCGACAGCAAGTTCTTCCGCGAGTACGAGGGCAAGAGCTTCACCTACGCCGCCTTCCACGCCCACAAGAAGTATGGCGGGCCCTGCCCCGGGGGGCTGCGGGCGCGGGGGCCCTCCCACCGGATCCGGTCCGGGCCAGCAGGCCCAGGGGTGGGGGGGCCCATAGGCTGGGGCAGGGCCCACCCGGCGGCCGCCCTCTGAGCTCCGCCGAGCCCGGGGCCAGGGCGCTGGGTCCCAGGGGGTGGGCGCCTGCGAGCTGCCGCGCCGCGTGTGCCCCCAGGTACGGCGTGTGCCTCATCGGGCTGAAGCGGGAGCAGCACAAGAGCGTGCTGCTGAACCCGGGGCCCCGGCACACGCTGGCCGCGTCGGACACCTGCTTCTACATCAACATCACCAAGGAGGAGAACTCGGCCTTCATCTTCACCGAGGAGGAGCGGCACGAGCGCAGGGGCGGGGCGGGGCGGGGCCTCTACGAGGGGCCCTCCCGCCTGCCCCTGCACAGCATCCTGGCCTCCATGGGTGAGGACCGCCGCTGTCTCCCTGGGCTGCGCTCAGATCTGCCAACGGGGTGTCCCCAGCCCCCTGGGAGGCCCCCACCCGGCAAGGGGCCCCGGTGGTCCCAGCAGCCCAGAGGGCTGCCGAGGCCAAGGTCCCAGTGTCCACTGGGGCTGGAGGCACTGGGCTGCCATGGGCCAGGTGTGGGCTCTGTCCTAGGGGACAGACTGCAGACTCACGGGCCAAGCTGGGCACTGTCTCCCAGGGACGGTGGCCATGGACCTGCAGAACGCCGAGTGCCGGCCTGCGCAGGGCGGAGGGGCCGGCGGGGGCGCCACGCTGGCGCTGCCCGCGGAGAACGGCTCGGGCAGCCGGCGGCCCAGCATCGCGCCCGTGCTGGAGCTGGCGGACGGCTCGGCCCTGCTGCCCTGCGACCTGCTGAGTGACCAGTCGGAGGACGAGGTGGCGCCCTCGGACGACGAGGGCCTCTCCGTGGTGGAGTGAGTGCCGCCTGCAGACAGCGCTCGCCCCGGAAGGGTGGGGCCGGGGCGGTGAGCACGCTGCGCGGGAGCCAGCGCTGGGGCCACAGCCCTGGTCGGGGCGACCGTGGGTGAGGCGGCAGCTCGGGGACAGATGGCAGCCGCGTGAGGCCTGAGCGCGGGGTCCCCTGAAAGGGCTCTGTGCCCACAATGGCTTGGCCACGCCGTAAGGAGACAGAGCAGGCAGGGACCATGGCCTCCTTGTCCCCACCTCCCACCGGTCACCACCCCTGGGTACCATGAGGCCCAGAGGGCGTGGCCTGCCCGGAGGGCCGGGTGACTTCTGGACAGGGGTGACCCCCGTAAGGCCCTGTCCTGGTGTGGAGGCGCAGCCCCCTCCCACCCTTAGCAGCCCCCGGCCCTGCTCCTACCGGGTCTGCCTCGGGGGCCTGGCCAGGGTCCTGACACCAAGGGGCAGTTAGCCACCTGGGGCTGAGCCTGTGCCCCAGAGGCCACTGGGGCTGGAGCTGAAGGGCCAGCCCTGCCCAGGCTGCATGCGTGTGCTGGACACTGCCGAGGGCGGGGACCACAGGACATCAGCCTGGCCCCAGGAAGTGAGGGCCTGCCTGGGACGCTGGGGGCATGGGGGGCGGGGGACCACGTGTCAGGGCCCCTGTTTCAGGGCCTCATGTGAGCTCCCGTGTGAGTGTCCATGTCTACATGTGTGCAAGTGTGTGCCCATGTCTGTACACGTGTGTGCCCATGTCTGTACGTGTGTGCCCATGTCTGTACACGTGTGCATGTGTGTCCATGTCTGTACGTGTGTGTCCATGTCTGTGCGTGTGTGTCCATGTCTGTACACGTGTGTGCCCATGTCTGTACGTGTGTGTCCATGTCTGTACATGTGTGCCCGTGTCTGTACAGGTGTGCATGTGTGTCCATGTCTGTACACGTGTGTGCCCATGTGTGCGTTCATGTATGTACACGTGTGCATGTGTGCCCATGTCTGTGTGCACATGTCAGTGTGCACGTGTGTATCCATGTGCGTGCATGTGTCCATGTTCATGTGCAGTCCAGTCCATGTCATTGTACACACGTGTGCATACATGTTTGTCCATGTGCGTGTGTGTGTCCCTGTGTCTGGCTCCAGGTGTGTGTGTTGTGTGGGTCCCACCCCACCCAGGGGAAAGGGCAGTGCTGGGCGTGGCTCACGTTCCCGCTGGACCCTGCGGTAGCTCCGGGCTGCCTGGCGGGGCTGAGCTGCTGCCCCCGCCCTGTCCGTGCCCTGGGTGGGGGGAACAGCAGCAAGGGGCCCCTGTGTCCCACCTCCCGCTCGGGCAGCCCTGGCAGCGTGGAGGGGCTGGGCGCCCAGTCCACCCCCAGCACTGGCCTCAGCACCCTGTGTGCTGCCCCGGGCAGGGGTCCCGGCGCTGTGGCTGGTTCCACCCGTGGGCACAGTGGGGCAGGAGGCCGGGACAGAGGGGCGCTGAGGGCTGCTGTCCCCAGCAGGTACGTGAAGGGCTACCCCCCCAACTCGCCCTACATCGGCAGCTCCCCCACGCTCTGCCACCTCCTGCCCGTCAAAGCCCCCTTCTGCTGCCTGCGGCTGGACAAGGTAAGGCCAGGCTGCCCCCCGCCCTGGGAGCCCCTCCCACCGCGCCCTGAACTTCCCTCAAGCCAGGCCTGGAGCAGCCCCGGAGCCGAGAGCCCACACGGCTCTTGGAAATGAGGCTAAGAAACGAGCTCTGGGCACCTGGCCTGCTCGCGGTGCGGGGAACTCAGCGGACAGAACTAGAAACGTGTACACGCATGCACGTACACACGTGTGCGCATGCATGTGGGCACGTGTGTACACGTGTACATGCGAGCGTCCACACGAGACGTGTGTCCTCCCACACAGGCACCACTGCCCACTTGCACACACGCACTTGTCCACCCCGGCACATCGATGCGGACACACGGGCAGACGCACACTCTTCTCTCCTGACTGCATTCCCCGCAAACGGTCGTGGCCCCGTGTGCTCAGAGCACGCGGTGTCTGGGCTGAACCCCGCAGCTGCTGCTGCCGGGCCCCGCAGGCTCGTCCCGGTGCTGATGCCGGCTGCCTGCAGGTGCCTGGGGCACGTGCCAACCCCACGGGGCTCGCTGAGCTGGACGCTGGGGGAGCTGTCAGCACCCGCAGGGAGTGGGGGAGCTGTCAGAGCCCGGGGGCGGGGAGCTGTCTGTCAGAGCCCGCGGGGGGGGAGCTGTCTGTCAGAGCCTGTGGGGGGGGAGCTGTCTGTCAGAGCCCGCGGGGGGGGGAGCTGTCTGTCAGAGCGGGTGGTGGGGAGCTGTCAGAGCCCGCGGGGGGGGAGCTGTCTGTCAGAGCGGGTGGGGGGGGAGCTGTCAGAGCCCGCGGGGGGGGAGCTGTCTGTCAGAGCCCGGGGAGGAGGGTGGGGAGCTGTCTGTCAGAGCCGGAGGGGGGCGGGCTGTCTGTCCGAGCCCATGGTGGGGGGGCTGTCTGTCAGAGCCGGTTGGGGGGGGAGCTGTCTGTCAGAGCCCGCGGGGGGGGAGCTGTCAGAGCCGGTTGGGGGGGGAGCTGTCTGTCAGAGCCCGGGGAGGAGGGGGGGCTGTCAGAGCCCCAGCAGGAGGGTGGGGAGCTGTCTGTCAGAGCCGGAGGGGGGCGGGCTGTCTGTCCAAGCCCATGGTGGGGGGGCTGTCAGAGCCCCGGCAGTGAGCGGGGGGGGGGGGAGCTGTCTGTCAGAGCCGGTTGGGGGGGGGGAGCTGTCTGTCAGAGCCCGGGGAGGAGGGGGGACTGTCAGAGCCCCAGCAGGAGGGTGGGGAGCTGTCTGTCAGAGCCGGAGGGGGGCGGGCTGTCTGTCTGAGCCCATGGTGGGGGGGCTGTCTGTCAGAGCGGGTGGGGGGGAGCTGTCAGAACCTGCGGGGTGGGCTGTCTGTCAGAGCGGGTGGGGGGGGAGCTGTCAGAGCCCGCGGGGGGGGAGCTGTCTGTCAGAGCCCGGGGAGGAGGGGGGCTGTCAGAGCCCCAGCAGGAGGGTGGGCTGTCTGTCAGAGCCCGCGGGGGGGAGCTGTCTGTCAGAGCCCGCGGGGGGGGAGCTGTCTGTCAGAGCCCGCGGGGGGGGAGCTGTCAGAGCCCGCGGGGGGGGAGCTGTCTGTCAGAGCCGGAGGGGGGCGGGCTGTCTGTCCGAGCCCATGGTGGGGGGGCTGTCAGAGCCCCGGCAGGGAGCGGGGGGGGGGTGCTGTCTGTCAGAGCCCCGGCAGGGAGGGGGCCCAGGGTCGCTTCCCCCCCCAGGGCTGCAAGCACAACAGCTTTGAAGACGCCAAGGCCTACGGCTTCAAGAACAAGCTGATCATCGTCTCGGCGGAGACGGCCGGCAACGGGCTGTACAACTTCATCGTGCCGCTGCGCGCCTACTACCGGCCGCGCAGGGAGCTCAACCCCATCGTCCTGCTGCTGGACAACAGGTGCCCGGGCCGGCCGCCGGGGCCTGGGCAGGGCGAGCGGGGCGGGGCTCACGCGCCCCCTCTGCCCCTCCAGGCCTGACCACCACTTCCTGGAGGCCATCTGCTGCTTCCCCATGGTCTACTACATGGAGGGCTCCATGGACAAGTAAGGCGCCGGGCGGGCGGGGCCGTGGGCGGGGCCGTGGGCTGGCCGTGGGGGGGGCGGGGCCGTGGGCGGGCTGTGGGCGGGGCGGCCCGGGCCACGCCGCTGTGTGGCCGCCAGCCTGGACAGCCTGCTGCAGTGCGGCATCATCTACGCCGACAACCTGGTGGTGGTGGACAAGGAGAGCACCATGAGTGCCGAGGAGGACTACATGGCCGACGCCAAGACCATCGTCAACGTGCAGACCATGTTCCGGTGCGCAGGCTGGCCGGGGGCGCCCAGGGCTCTGCTCCGCAGCAGCCATGGGGGTGCCTGGGCCCCCACGGGAGCCCCTGAGCCCCCAGCCCCCACAGGGAGCCCCTGAGCCCCCCACGAGAGCCCCCCAGCCCCCCATGAGAGCCCCCTGAGCCCCCCAGCTCCCCAACACAGGAGTCCCCCCACGGGAGCCCCCCACAGGAGCCCCCCACAGGGGCCCCATGAGCTCCCCCAACCACTACATGGGAGCCCCCTGAGCCTCCCAGCCCCCAATGGGAGCCCCTGAGCCCCCATAGGAGCCCCCCAGCCCCCCATGGAGCCCCTGAGCCCCCCATGGGAGCCCCCCAGCCCCCCCACATGGGGCCCCCTGAGCCCCCCCACGAGAGCCCCCCAGCCTCCCATGGGAGCCCCCTGAGCCCCCCAGCCCCCACAGGGAGCCCCTGAGCCCCCATAGGAGCCCCCCAGCCCCTTACAGGGAGCCCCTGAGCCCCCCACGGGAGCCCCCAGCCCCCCCACATGGGGCCCCCTGAGCCCCCCCACGAGAGCCCCCAGCCTCCCATGGGAGCCTCCTGAGCCCCCCAGCCCCCACGGGAGCCCCAGCCCCCCACGGAGCCCCCAGCCCCCACGGAGCCCCCAGCCCCCACGGAGCCCCTGAGCCCGCCGCCTCCCCCAGGCTCTTCCCCAGCCTCAACGTCACCACGGAGCCCCCAGCCCCCCACGGAGCCCCCAGCCCCCCCACAGGAGCCCCAGCCCCCACGGAGCCCCTGAGCCTGCTGCCTCCCCCAGGCTCTTCCCCAGCCTCAGCGTCACCACGGAGCCCCCAGCCCCCCACGGAGCCCCCAGCCCCCCCACGGGAGCCCCAGCCCCCACGGAGCCCCTGAGCCCCCCATGAGAGCCCCCAGCCTCCCATGGGAGCCCCCTGAGCCCCCCACAGGAGCCCCCCAGCCCCCCCACATGGGGCCCCCTGAGCCCCCCCACGAGAGCCCCCAGCCTCCCATGGGAGCCTCCTGAGCCCCCCAGCCCCCCCCCGGGAGCCCCAGCCCCCACGGAGCCCCTGAGCCCGCCGCCTCCCCCAGGCTCTTCCCCAGCCTCAGCATCACCACGGAGCTCACGCACCCCTCCAACATGCGCTTCATGCAGTTCCGGGCCAAGGACAGCTACTCTCTGGCTCTGTCCAAACTGGAGAAGGTGAGCAGCCCCGCCCCCGCCCCCGGGGGCTCAGCCCGTTGTGGGGGCCCCGGGACATGGGGCTGGCCGGGGGGACCCCGGTCCCTGCAGCAGGGGCCGCCCTGGCTGTGTCCGGGGACGAGGACTGGGAGCGTCAGGGCAGTGGTACCTGGGGCTGCGCGTCACCACACAGCCCCGCCCCGGCTCTGCGCCCAGACTGGAGGGGCCGGGGGGGCGGGGGGGGCACTTGCCTCGGGCCGCACAGCACAGCTGGGAGCAGCGGCCAGCTCGGGGGCTCCAGGACGGCATTAGCTGGTGTCCGGGCTGGAGCCCAGTGCAGGAGGACCCACAGGGATGGGGGGACCCACAGGGACAGGGGGACTCGGGGGTGCAGGGACCCAGGGGACAGGGGGACTCGGGGGTGCAGGGACCCAGGGGACAGGGGGACCCAGGGGACAGGGGGACTCTTGGGGATGCAGGGACCCAGGGGACAGGGGGACTCGGGGGTGCAGGGACCCAGGGGACAGGGGGACTCTTGCGGGTGCAGGGACCCACAGGGACGAGGGACCCACAGGGACGAGGGACCCACAGGGACAGGGGACTCTTGGTGCAGGGAGCCACGGGGACAGGGGACTCTTGGGCGTGCAGGGACCCACGGGGACAGGGGACTCTTGGGAGTGCAGGGACCCACGGGGACAGGGGACCCACGGAGGCACGAGAGCACAGGGTCGTATGAGTCGCTGGGGCGGGGACACAGCGGGGACAGGGGCCGCTTGGGTCAGGCCAGCTGCTGTTCTGCCTCTCGTCCCAGCCCGGAGCTGCGCGGTGAAGCCCAGGTGGCGAGGACTGGGTGCCTGGCCCGGCGCAACACTCGAGACAGCTGTCACCAGCCCAGGCCGGCCCTGACCGTCACGCCCAGCAGAGGGGATGGCTTTGCCTGGCCTGGGTGGACGGTGCAGATGGTCTCCACTTGGCTGGAGCCTGGAGACCCCCAGGGACCGTGGGCCACACCTCCGGTGAGAGGAAGCCCGGCACACAGCACGCAGGCCGGCCAAGTGGCTCAAGTCTGGCAGCCACGGCCTGGAGGTGCAGGCACAGCCTGTTGTCTGCCGCTCCCAGCCCGGCTGGGGCCTCCCTGGACTCTGTGCACCTAGCACCTGGGCCAAGTCCCCCAGCACAGCCACGGGGCCCAGGCCCCAGCGGCTCAGGGTACGAGGCCTGGCAGCTCCCTGGGATTCTGTGTCCAGGTGCCCGGCCACAGCCTCAGGCCCGAGATCCTCAGGGTCTGAGTGCACCCAGAGGCCAGACGGGGCGCTGGGCGGGGCGGCTGCCCGGGCACCACCTCCCCTCTAACAAGGGCCCCAAAGCAGGGGAGGCCGGGGAGCCCACGGCAGATACACCCCCACTCCCCACACCGGGGTCGGGGGCAGCCTCCAGCGGCACCAGGCCCGGAAGGACCTCCCCCCTGCTGTGCCCACGTGGTGCTGGGCCACGTGGGGGACGCCTTGGGCAGGGCCGAGCAGGCACAGGACTCAGGGCCAAGGAGCCAGATGCCGCCTGCTCTCCGGAGACGGGCAGGTCCACGTCGCGCCCACCCCCAGTCCTTGTCTTCTCGCGCCTCGGGAGGGTTGGTGTGGGCTCCGCAGTGGACATGGCCAGCGGACAGACCCGCAGGGAGCAGCTTCCCCCAGCTGTTCCGGGGTAGCTTAAAACCCTTTAAGAAAAAAGACATATTTATTTGAGAGAGAGAGAGAGAGAGAGAGAGAGAGAGAGAGAGAGAGAGGTGTTCCAAACGCTCGTTCACTCACGGTTGCAACGGCCAGGACTGGGCCAGGCCAAAGCGGGGGCCCAGGAGCTCCACCCTGGTCCCCCACGTGGGTGCGGGCCCCAGCACTTGGGCCGTCACGGCTGCCTCCTAGGGTGAGCGTGAGCGGGCGCTGGAGGTGAGCGGGGGACTCGACCCCAGGCTGTCTCGAGTGGCAGCTTAACCTGCTGCACCCCAACACGGGCCCAGAGGCCCCCTCTCCAGAGAGATGGGCCATTACTGTCGTAGAAGCCCACGTCTGCACTGCAGTCGCCGCCTCCCGGCGGGCTGCAGAGTACAAAGATGAGTGGGAAAGCAGCGGCGGCCGGCGCACGAGGCTCAGGCCGGGGGGACGAGGAGGGGTCACTGCTCGGAGGCCACTGCCCACAGACACGGGCCGTGACGAAGTGCACTGACACTGCAACATAAGATGGACGGCCTCGGCGGGGCGGGGCGGGAGCAGAGGCCCCGGAGCTGGGCGGGGGCGGCACTTTCTGCCCGCCCTGGCCTCCCACGCCAGGCCCCGGTCACCACCGGTTCAACCCGTTCAGTCCGCGTGGGCTCGGCCCCGGGGTCCTGGCCGGGCCTCCCTGTGTTCTCGCCGTCCCTGGGAGCCCAGGACCTGCGAGGACTGCAGGCCCCAAGGGCTCTGGGGAGGTGGAGCCCGGTGCCGGCTGCGTCTCGGGCCTGCCATGGGGGCCTTGTGTCCCGTCTCGTGGCCGAGTGTGGAGGAGCGTGTCGTTAGCAACCACGCCTCTCGCCCCCCGCCCTGGCCACTCCCGACCTCAGGTCACTGCCAGGAGAGACGGGCGGGAGGAAACACCCACGGCCTCCTGCTCTCACCCGGGGTCCCCCGGGGGCTCCTGGAGCTCGTGGTCACCTGGGCAGGCCCCATGGCAGCCACGCCCCGGACCCCTCCCCAGGGGAGTGAGCTCAGGGACCCAGGGCAGTGTCGGAGCGCGCGAGGCCACTGTGCAGACAGAGGGGCCGCGGGCGCCGCGGGAACCAGAGCAGGCGGGGCGAGGGGTCTTCTCTCCTGTGAAGCCCCGGGAGGTCCCCCTGCCAGCTCCGCGGGAGAGCAGACAGGAGAGTCTGGAGTCGCCCCCGCAGATGGGGGCACCGCGCGGCTGGCTCGGCCCGCGGCTCCCCGCGTGCCCGGCCAAGGCTCCAGCGTCCCACACAAACCCGCACTCAGCAGTGTGAGACCAGGGTGGCCCACAGGGCACGCGGGGGTCCTGGCCGCTCGTGTGCCTGGGGGGACGCAGCCCAGGGCTCGGGGCTCCCGGCTGGCCGTGTGCTGGCGGTGCCCACGCACGTCCTCACGCACTCACGCACACCGGAGCTTCTGGAAGTTCGTGGAAATGCCTATGAGGAACAAAGCTGCGTGGGCTGCAATTTTTTTACACCAGAATAAGCTTTTTATTGTTATTTATTTATTTATTTGAGAGAGAGTTATGCAGGGGCGGGGGGGGGAGAAAGGGAGGGTGAAGTCTTCCATCCACTGGTTCGCTCCCCACACGGCCGCAACGGCCGGAGCTGCGCCGATCCGGAGCCAGGAGCTTCTTCCAGGTCTCCCACCAGGTGCAGGGCCCCAAAGACTTGGGCCATCCTCCACTGCTTTCCCAGGCCACAGCAGAGCCGGATCGGAAGTGGAGCTGCCGGGGCTGAAACCGGCGCCCGTGTGGGATGCTGGCGCTGCAGGCGGTGGCTTTACCTGTTACGCCATGGCGCCGGCCATAGGCTTATCTTTTAACTTGAGTTTTTCACCACCTTTTGAGTCCCAGTCCATGCACATGCACACTGCGGCCGCCCCCTGCATGGCCCCGCCCACCTGAGGCCCCGCCCTCTCCTGCAGCGGGAGCGAGAGAATGGCTCCAACCTGGCCTTCATGTTCCGCCTGCCCTTCGCCGCCGGCCGCGTGTTCAGCATCAGCATGTTGGACACTCTGCTCTACCAGGTCAGCGGGGCGCGGGGCCCCAGGCAGAGCCCCGGCCACACGGAGGGCGGAGCCCCCCACCACCCCGAGGCAGAGCCCCCAGCCACACCAAGGGTGGAGCCCCAAGCAGAGCCCCCCGCCACCCTGGCACCCCTCTCTGTCCCGTCCCCGGGGGCAGGGGTGCCTCCCCAGCCAGAGCCCCGGTCAGCCACGGGCACTGGCGCGGGCCCACCTGGCTCCCTTGGCTCCTTCCCCAGTCCTTCGTCAAAGACTACATGATCACCATCACCAGGCTGCTGCTGGGCCTGGACACCACGCCGGGCTCCGGCTACCTGTGCGCCGTAAGTGCAGGGCCCGGGGCTCCCCCGGCGGGCGCCCCCCATCCCCCCACCCCCGCCGCTCAGGCCGGCGCATTGCAGATGAAGATCGGGGAGGCCGACCTGTGGATCCGCACCTACGGCCGGCTCTTCCAGAAGCTCTGCTCCTCCAGTGCCGAGATCCCCATCGGCATCTACAGGACCGAGAGCCACGTCTTCTCCTCCGAGGTGCGCCCGGCGTGCCGTGTGCGCTGGGGCCTGGCGGGCTGGCTCTGTGGGGTCGGCTCTGGTCAGGGGCAGCTGAGGCCCGGGGGCGGGGGCGGGGCTCGGGTCGTGTCCAGGAGCTGCAGTGCGGGGGCAGTGCGGGGGCGGGGCCGGGGTGCACCCACAAGCCCTGGACCCCCCACTTCCTTGGCAGCCCCAGGACCTCAGAGCCCAGGTGAGCACCCCCAGCACCTCCTCGACCCAGCTGGAGTGGCTGTGGGCATCTCGGCACCTTGGCCTCCTGGAGAGGACCCTGCCACCCTGGGTCACCCTCACCTGCCACCACGCCCGACCCCCGGCCACCCCACTCTCACCGGCCCCCACTGCGCCATTTGCACATGGGGAAACTGAGGAGCGGGGGGTGACCTCACGGGGCAAGGTCAGGAGGGAGAGAATAGGGGGCACTAGGGAGCTGCCCTCAGCGGCCTGTGAACTGGGGGTGGGGCCGGGACCCCCGCACCGTGGCTGGGCAGGGGGCTGGGAGGCTGGGGGCTCGGGCACGCACCCCTCCCCGTGGCCTTCATCCCCTCCCTGCCCGGCCCAGTCCCAGATCTCGGTGAACATGGAGGACTGTGAGGACGTGCGGGAAGCCCAGGGGCCCTGGGGGGCACGGGCGGGCCCCGGTGGCGGTGGCAGCACCCACGGCCGCCACGCAGGCGGCGGGGACCCGGCAGAGCACCCGCTGCTGCGACGCAAGAGCCTGTCCTGGGCCCGGAAGCTGAGCCGCAAGGGCTCCCAGCAGGCGGCCAAGGCGCCGGCGGCCGCCGAGTACATCAGCCAACAGCGGCTCAGCCTGTGCCGGCGCTCGGAGCGCCAGGAGCTCTCGGAGCTGGTCAAGAACCGCATGAAGCACCTGGGGCTGCCCACCACGGGCTACGGTAAGGGTGCCCGGCGTGGGTACGGTAAGGGTGCCCGGCGTGGGTGCGGTAAGGGTGCCCGGTGCGGGCTGCAGTAAGGGTGCCCGGCGTGGGTACGGTAAGGGTGCCCGGCGGGTGCGGTAAGGTACCTGGTGGGCCGGGGGCAGTGGACAGGGCAGGGGTGCCGCCCAGGGGTCCCTGCCGCGCACACAGGATCCCTGAGAACTGACCCCAGCCCCCTCCTGCTGCTCGGGGGCCCCAGCGCCCCCTCACGTGGGAACAGGGCTGGACAGGGCCAGCTCAGGCCAGGCCTGCGGGGGGCAGGCGCTCAGGGCCGTGGCCGGGAGCCCCAGACCCCACCCCCCAGCAGCAGGTGTGGGGCCCTCCTCTGCAACACAGCAGCGGGCAGCGGCTGAGGCCGGGACACCTGCGCTGGCCTTCCCCGGCCCGGCCACCTCCGGCATGCAGCGGTGACGCCGAGTGCGCCGCGTGTCAGACCTGTCTCCCCCTCGCTGAGACGCCGCCCCCCAGCCTGGGCCACTGCGCGTCACCTGCTCCCTGCCAGCGGTCGCCACGGCCCAGGGCCCTGGGGTCGGGCACCGGGGGCTCACACTGGGGCCAGGGCACTGGCAGCAGCCCGAGGGGGCGGGTCCGAAGGAGACGGACAGGCCTGGGTTTGGGAAGCGAGGGGCCGTGGGGGCCTTTCCCAGCCAAGATTCAGCTGCTTGCTCCCCGCATGCCGGCCGCCCCCACCCCTGTCGGGGAGACGCTGAGCACCACGACAGAGAGCGCGGTGCTTCCGGCCCCCAGAGCTGGCACATGGCCTGCGCGACCCCTGCCCGCCCACCACAGCTTGCACGGACGAGGCTGGCTGGCTTCCGCGGCGGCTGAGCTGGGCCCCGCCCTGCCTGCTGACCTGTCTCTCTCTCTCTCTCTGTCCGTGCTTCTCCTGTGTGTGCTTAGAGGACATGGCAAACTTAACAGCCAGTGATGTCATGAACCGGGTAAACCTGGGATATTTGCAAGGTAACTGCTCGGGCGGGCTCCGACCTCTGCCCCGGGGCACGCCCACCTGGACCCCGGCCCAGCTAGCAGGTGCACAGGACAGAAGAGAGAGGCCCCCAGGCTGCAGCGCCGGCAGGGCCCCCGGCGCTCACAGGTGGTCCCAGGCTGGGCCCTGGCGCCCCCCTCCATCTGAGGTCGCCGCCGGCACGGAGAAGGCTGGGTCTTTATGCCTGGGCCGCCGTGTCGGCTCAGCCCTCGGGGCTCCCCCAGGGCCCTCACCCTGCTTTGCTGTCCCAGAGGAGATGCCCAGCCACCCACCTTGCCCCCCCCATGGGCAGCCACCCCCAGCAAGGGTGCCAGGCCCTGGGCCCTGCCCCGTGGACCTGGGGCGAGGCCTTGAGCGGCTCCTGCCCAGAGTTTTGAGGTTTGCTGGAATCTGAGCCGCCCCTCAGGGAGGGGGGCTTCAGCCGAGGCCGAGAGGAGACCCTGGCACTCCCAGACCCAGGCCAGGGCCCAGTCGGGGCTCAGGGCGGAGTCGGGACCCTCCCTGTCTCCAGGGCTCCCAGCAGCCTGGGGGGGGGGGGTCCCAGAGCCTGCCCTCTGCTGCGGCTCCACACAGAGCACCCAGGCGCTACCATAGGGGCCTCCCGGGCCCAGGTGGGCATTAGCTGGGTGGGGGCCACTGCTGGGGCAGGCCTAGGCCTGGGACATCCACGGGGCCAGCTCGGCACCGTCCCACAACTCTGCGGCTTCGTGGAAGGAGGGCGGGGCTGTGCCGGGCGCTGGGGCCGGCGGCACCAGCTTCTGTGGCAGCTCCCAGGCAGGTGAGCATGCGAACAGGCCGCAGCACAGTCACCAGGCACCGCCTGTGCACCTGCTGGACTGGGGCCAGGGCCGGGGGACCCTCGCACTCAGGGCTGGGGCGACACCTTCCCCACAGTGCCCTGGGAGGGAGGCGCTGGAGTCAGCCAGATTCCAAGTGCAGGAGAGGGGCCGGGGGAGGGTCTGGGGAGGGGGCCAGGGGTGACCGCCCTGAGCCAGCTCCGTGCCCCCACCCCAACCCTGTCGCACCTGCTGCCTGCCTCTGCCAAGCGCGTGCACACCCGACGCTGACCCGGGGTGGGCAGCTGGGGCCGGGCGTGGGACTGCCCGCGCCAGCCCCGCCCTCCACCTCGCCGCCCACAGGCCGACCGGCGAGAGCTCTGCTTGTCTCAGCCTGGCCTGGGCCGTCCACCCAGGGGCCCAGGCCAGCGAGGGAGGCTTGGGCACGTGAGGCTGGGACGCCCCCTGCCCCACAGCCACTTCCACTGCGGGAGAAAGCGCGAAGCAGGCGGGGCCGGCCTGCCCAGACGGGCACCGTCCACCCCGCCGACCGCCCGAAGGCAGAGCTGCTCTCCTGGCCAAAGCCCCCACGGGCCCCGAGCCCCGGCCTCGGCCCCGCCTCCCGGCAGGGTACTGTGCCCAGTGCACCCTGGCCAGGCCGCGCAGCTTCCCCGGCTGCCAGAGAGCTCCGTCCCTCTGTGGCCATGGTGTGCAGTCCCTGGGGAGAGGCCTGGGAGGGCCCCGGGTGACACAGCCCGAGTCCTGTGTGCGAGTGACCAGCGCTTCTCCAGGGCCAGTCTTGCCCCTGGGGCCACCCCAGGCCACCCCACTGCCCGTGGTCTGGGCTGACGGGGCGGGGGCTGCGTGGCTGCGTGGCTGCGTCCAGGTGCCTTTGGCCATGTAGGTGTACATGGAGTGAGGACGCAGCATCCGTGGGTGTGTGGGCACTGGCAGGTGTGGACGCTAGCAGGTGTGTCCGCCCGTGGGCAGGTGTGTCCGCCCATGGGCAGGTGTGGATGCCCGTGGGCGGGTGTGGACACCCATGTGCAGGTGTGGGCAGGTGTGGACACCCATGTGGGCAGGTGCGGGCTGGTGCTCCAAGAATGTACAGGGTTATGTGCAGGAGGCATGGGCGTGTGGGGGCTGTGTGTGCACGTGATCGGTATACATGGGGTGTGTGAGGTGGGGGTGTGTGTATACAGGTGGGGGTGTGTATGTACGGATGTGTAGGTGTAGGTGTGTGTGTGCAGGTATGTACAGGTGTATGTGTAGGTGTGTGTACAGGTGTGTGTGCAGGTGTGTGTACAGGTGTGTACAGGTGTGTGTGCAGGTGTGTGTACAGGTGTGTGTGTGCAGGTATGTATGTACAGGTGTGCGCAGGTATGTGCAGGTATATATGTAGGTGTGTGTACAGGTGGGTGTACAGGTGTGTACAGATGCGTGTGTACAGGTGTGTACAGGTGTGTGTACAGGTGGGTGTACAGGTGGGTGTACAGGTGTGTACAGATCTATGTGTAGGTGTGTGTACAGGTGTGTGTGTGCAGGTATGTATGTACAGGTGTGCGCAGGTATGTGCAGGTATATATGTAGGTGTGTGTACAGGTGGGTGTACAGGTGTGTACAGATGCGTGTGTACAGGTGTGTACAGGTGTGTGTACAGGTGTGTGTACAGGTGGGTGTACAGGTGTGTACAGATCTATGTGTAGGTGTGTGTACAGGTGTGTGTGTGCAGGTATGTATGTACAGGTGTGCGCAGGTATGTGCAGGTATATATGTAGGTGTGTGTACAGGTGTGTACAGATGTATGTGTAGGTGTGTGTACAGGTGGGTGTACAGGTGTGTACAGGTGGGTGTACAGGTGTGTACAGATGTATGTGTAGGTGTGTGTACAGGTGGGTGTACAGGTGTGTACAGATGCGTGTGTACAGGTGTGTACAGGTGTATGTACAGGTGTGTGTACAGGTGGGTGTACAGGTGTGTACAGATCTATGTGTAGGTGTGTGTACAGGTGGGTGTACAGGTGTGTACAGATCTATGTGTAGGTGTGTGTACAGGTGGGTGTACAGGGGTATGTACAGGTGTGTACAGGTGGGTGTACAGGTGTGTACAGGTGTGTGTACAGGTGTGTACAGGTGGGTGTACAGGTGTGTACAGGTGTGTGTGTGCAGGTGTGTGTACAGGTGTGTGTGCGGGTGTGTATAGGACTGTGCAGGGGTGTGCAGGGGGGGTGTGCAGGCGCTGAGGGTGTACGAAGGCGCAGTCGGTGCCTCTGCCCGGCCGCCCGGGATGAGACGCCCCTGACTCTGGCTGCTGGGGCTGAGCAAGCTGCCCACGGCGTGGCCGGAGCCCGCGCCGCTGCCCCTCAGAGCTGCCCCGCCCGTGAGGAAGGGCTGAGGGCGCGGGTCCGTCAGGGAGGAGGGGCCCCGGCCAGGCGGAACGGCCGAACCGGCAAGGTCCCGGGCGGCCCGGGGCGGCGGCGGGGGTCCCTGAGCAGCTGGGGACCGGGCTGTGTCCCTGCAGGCGAGATGAATGACCACCAGAACACGCTGTCCTACGTCCTCATCAACCCCCCGCCCGACACCCGGCTGAAGCCCAACGACATCGTGTGAGTGCCCACCCCGCCCCGCGCGAGCCCCGCGCGGCACCCCCGCCTGGTGAGCCCCCAGCACCCCCGCACACCTCCCTGCAGGTATCTCATCCGCCCGGACCCCCTGGCCCACGTGGCCGGCAGCTCCCCGAGCCACAGGCTGTCCTGCAACCCCGAGACTCGCGACGAGACGCAGCTCTGAGCGGCCCGGACTCCGGGGGCTGTGGCAGGGGCAAGTGCGCACGGCGGCGGCCACGGCCTGGAGAGGAGCGGCGGGGACCCTTTCCTAAGCTCTACCAACCCGTGCCACGCCCGGCACAGATGTACCGCAACTCGTGACGGGCCCGGCCGAGGCCCCCTGCCCCCTGTGGCCGAGCCCAGGCTGTGCCCTGGGGAGAGACCACTCCCACTCCAGCAGTTGTGTCGGCACAGCTCCTGGGCCAAGCCCCCGGCGTCCTGAGCCCGAGAGGGTCAAGTGGAGGGGAAGTCCGGACCCTTCCTGGGTGCGCGGAGGGGCTGGCAGGCCTCCAGGGACCTCCCCCTAAGCACAAGTCAGCCCTCAGGGTCTGGGCCTCCCGGCCAGTGGCCCCATCCTGCAGGGGTCACCGGCCTCCATCCCAGGCAGGCCTTGGGAATGCGACCCTCGTGGCAGCCCCCAGCCTCACCTTGTCACCCACGTGCCCCTGTGTTGGGGGCCCCTAAGCTGGGGCAGTATGCTCTCAGCCATGCTCACGGGGGTACCCCAAGAGGCTGGGGAGGGGAGGGGCCGATGGGCCCAGGCAAGCCCCTCCCCAGCAGCCTGGCCTGAGACCCTCCTGCCAACAGAGGGCCCACAAGCCCTCAGCACGGCACTGCCCGGACAGAGGCAGACACGGGCAGACACGGGCGGCAGGAAGGAGCCGGGCGGACTCGGGCGGGAAGTCCAGTGCCGTGTGCGCATGGCCGGTGCTTGGCCTTGGGCCACGGGGGCTCGGGGTCCCACAAGCAGGTGCCCCTGCCCTCAGCCTGCAGCAGGAGGGGCCGGGGGAGGCCGAGGGATGGGGCTGCCGGCCCTGGCCCCGTGTGGGGAGTCTGTCTCCAGAGACACTTGGGGGGGGCACGGCCCTATCGGGGAAGGGCTCGGGCTGTGGACCGCATTCCCGGGGCCCCCCGAAAAGGGCCAGGGCCTTGCTGCCCACAGGTGGGCAGGTGATTTGGGCCCGAAACATGCACAGCGGGGGGCCTCGGTGGCCACTTCCTGCCCAGTGCCGGACGCTCGAGCGGCAGGTGGGCACTCCGCGGGCCTTCAGCGTTGCCGGGCCCTGGACTGGGGGCGCTGCTCTGCCCGGAGCTCACACAGGCTGCTGTGGGCACGGCCGACACCCCGCTCCCTGGTGTCTGGCAGCCCTGGGCGAGGCTGGGGGCCGGGGGCAGGGGCAGGCCGGCCTGTGGGCTGTGGGAGTCGGTCGCCAACCCAATAAAAGCTGCCTGTGGCATCTGGAACTGTCCACACTCCCCTCAGCCTCCGCTTCCTGTGACCGGGGGCGCGGCAGTGACGGGGGGGGGCTGCTGCCGACCCGGGCAAGGCCCACGGTGGCACGGGGGGGACGGCACGCGAGGGCAAGGCTGCAGCCGGCATTCCACGTCGTGCGACTGCCGAGGCAGCCGAGCTCTGGACCGGTTCAGCTGGGCGGCTCTGGCCTGGCTCTCCCCTCCCACCTTGGCCTTGTGAAGTGCAAACAGCGCCCCCTGGCAGGTGACAGGCGGCAGAGCAGGGGACAATGGGGCGGGGTAGTGGGGGGCAGGTTCTCCCGGACCCTGCAGGACTTCCCAGGTTTGAGGACAGGTGGTGGCTGTGTGTGGCTGGGAGGCCCCTTGGCGTGACCGCCGCCCCCAGCCTCCCTTTGGGCCAACCCTGGAGCCTGAGGGTCCTGAGCCCCCACGAGCAAATATCTGCCCAAGACCGGTTTTTCTGACCTTGTCACGTCCTGCAGTGACAAAGGACACAGGGCCTCAGAAGCCTGGCCCTGCCCCCACCCCCGGGGCGGGGCCTCCTGCGGCCACAGCAGCACCAGGGCTCATGGTGCTGGCCCGCTCTGTGCACCCCTCCTGGTCACACAGCACAGCGTGGCCGCCCTGCCCCACCGCTCCAGCCAGTGGGGACCTCAGGCTGCTGTCCGGGGCCTGGGCCCCGTCCCGCCCGGGCACACTGCTCTGTGGGTGCCACGTCCGTGGGTCCCCCACGGTCGTCACTCACACCTCACACACATTCTGTTCCTTGGGCAGCTCTGAACTGTTTTAAAACGTATTTATCTGGGGTGGGGGCGGGGGTGGGGGTGAGAGGTCTTCCACCCTGGCTCCCCCCCAGATGCCCGCAGCAGCCTGGGCTGGGCCGGGCCAAAGCTGGACGCTGGGGACTCCATCCAGGTCTCCCATGTGGCTGTCAGGGACCCAACGTGGAGCCGTGGCTGCTGCCTCCGGGGTGACCCGTCAGGAAGCCAGCCGGGACCTGAACCCAGGCCACCGATGTGGGACCCAGGCATCTAACCACGCGGCCAAACCCCCCCCTGGCTTCGGATGAGTCCCATCATGAAAACGAGACCAGGTGCAGGGCCGGCGTCCGCGGGCAGGTGGCACCTCCCAGAGCTGCACCCCAGCCCCGACCCCGGAACCCCGCAGGGAGACCGGAGCTGCACACAGGGCCGAGCGGCCACGGACGCAACTGAGGTCGTGGGTGAGCTCCGACCGGTGTGACGCAGGGACAGGCTCCTGGCCAAGCGCCGGTCACCGCCCGCAGAGCCTCGCGCAGGAATCCTGCACAGGGAATTTCTATCAATCGAGAGAACGACCCAAGTAAAGCAGCTCGATTAACACCGGCCAAGAAGTTGCAGGAGACCAGTGACGCCCACCCAGCACCTGGGCGCCGACAACGCCACGCGCGCCACCAGACGTGAGGCGCCAGACAAGGGCAGGAGCACCAGGCTGGGCCCTGAGCCAGCGCTGGGCCTGGACGCGCCCAGGACACGCGTGCTCACCAGATCCCCCCTCCGTGGGACACGGCTTCCCCCACATCACCCCGACACACACGTTCCAGCGGCTTCGGGCCAGCCCCTCACACCTGACGCGGGGGTACCGGGAATGGCCGGGTGTCGGAGCCAGAGACACCGTCACAGCCCAGTCCCCAGGCCCGTCAGTTCCGCTGATCCCAGCAGAGCCCGCCTCAGCCCCGAGCCAGGCGCCACGAGGCGTTTGCAGCCGCCCCGTCCTGTGGACACCAGCAGCGGGGCCGGCAGCGGCCACACTCAGGGCGGGTGCAGAGGGGCTCCGTGCCACGCGCTCTCACTCAGGTGGCCTGGGGCTCCCAGCTCGAGCGTGGCTTCCGGGGCAAGCGGCCACTGAGGGTGGGAAGCACAGCGTCACCACGAGCCACGCCAACCACGCGCCGATCGCTCGGCCTGGGCCCGGCTGCAAACAGTTCAGACCGTCGGCAGCTGGCTGTTTGCTTCTGGACGTGTCCTCCCTTCTGCCAGCTCACTCCCCGGGTGCCTGCCACAGCCTGGATTCTCCACGCCCATTCGGTGTGGCACTGGCAGAAAAACTGAACCGACAACCCTCCCCGGCCGTGCAGGTCCGTGCCCATGCTCTCGGGAGGCGCCCGGCCCCAGTGCGAATTCCCTCTCCTGGGTCTCGATCCCTCGGGAAGACGCTCAGGGAGCCAGGGCTCCGCTGCCACAGCTGGGGAGACTGAGCGAGCCGCTGCCAGAGCCCCAGACCTGCGGGGGCGCCTGGCGCAGCGGGAGGCCCCGCTCCTCACTCCAGCCTCCCATGGACGGGCACCACGGGGGGCCTAACACCTGCGTGGGCGTCAGACTCGGGTCTCCCAGCTCCTGGCTCCAGCAGCACCCAGCCCTGGCTGCTGCTGGAATTTGGGGAGCCAACAGGAGGATGGAAGACCTCGGTCCTCCAGGTAAAGTTCATTACGAAGAGGTTAAGAACACACCCACCCAGACGCTGGAGAAGGCTTCCCGGTGAACCCCTGGAAGGATGGACTCGTGGCCGGACCCGTGGGCTCCTGCGACCGCAGCCACGCACAGCCTCCCACGCCCCCCGCACGAGTGGCCCCAGGACGAGCTGGCTCTGAAGACGCCAGGTCCGGTTCTCGAGGTCAGACCCTGGTCAGGCTCAGCTGCGAGCGGCTAAGGAAGCCAACTCACTCGACCGCAAATCCGTGCTCAGTGAGGACTTTCCCCCGCGTGGCGGCAGCTCCAGGGCATGAAACGTAACCTGCAGAGCTCCCCACGCGGCCACGGGGCTCGCGGCAGCCCCGGTCCCAGGTCCAACAGGGTGTGTCCATCTGCACGTGTTTAACACGCGGGCACCCCCGCGGGCCGGGATCCTCCGCGCTCACCCGACACTGGCTCGCCACCCCCTCAGGTGCGACGCAGGGCGCCCCAACTCCACGTCTTCAACCCGGACGCTGACTGCACCACGGCCGAGCCGGGAAGGCCTCCAACCGCCACGGAAATGAAGCGCGGGGCCTTTGGTGGCAAGTCAGAGAGAGCGTTCCGTGGCGCTCCCGCCGGCCAGGGCACCGAAGACACCGGGGCCTGGGCACGGGCTGCTGCCTGCGGTCTTTGCGACGTTCCGCACTCAGGCCGCCAGGAAGACGCAGGCTTACCCGGCCGCTCCGCTCCACCGGGCCGCGCTCCGCCGACGCCAGGAGCCGGGGCACCGCACACACCGCGCGCGCACAGGAGGCCAGTTAGCTCATTCCTTTATTACACTGTAGTGCTTTCTTAAAATAAATACGGTCACATAATGTCCAACAGTGAGGGGTCAGCACTCCCAGGGACGGCGCGGTCACGGGAGGCCCGGTCGCTCCCATGCCCAGCGTCCGGGTGTGGCGGTCGCCCTCGTGTCTGGCGTCCTGCAGGGCTCAGGACGGTTCCAGTGGCACTCCCCACGGGCGAAACACAGCAGCTGCAGCCTCCCGGGCCGGTGGCCGTGGCGCTGGGCCCTGCGTGGACAGCGCGCCCCTGGGCTCCCGACGGCAGCAGAGCGCTGCCCAGCGGAGCTGTGCCGGACGCGCCCTCGGGCGGGAGCCCCTGCTTCCCGGGGCCTGTCTGCTCGGTGGACAAGCCCCAGCGCCGGCCCCGCCCTGCCTGCAGGAGACCGACTACAGATCTCAGTGCCTTGAGTGAACGGAGTTTCAGTAAACTTTTTTCTGAGCAGCAAAAAACAAGAATATTTTTCAGAAACCTTAGAATTGGATACAAACGTTGGCAGTAGACACGATCAATAAATATCTTACAGCTTCCTAAACGGAGACAACCCCACCACGACCTGACACCTGAGCGGAGAGCGGGCCGTCCTCTGCCGAGGGCCGCCGGCCGCCCCCAGGGCGTCGGGCCGCACGCAGAGGGCGGCGAGGGGCCGCGGCCGGGGGCCGTCCGCAGCCACGGAGGAGGACTTCAAGTAGGGAGCCACGCGGCTCGAGGGACCACACTCCGCGCTCGCCCCCCGCCCGCCGGCCCCGCGAGCCACCCAGAGCACGCCCAGGCCTCCCCCCCGCGCCGCCTGGGTCCCCGTGCGGAGCGCGGGGCGGCGTTCCTCTCGCTACCTAGAAGCCTCCCAGAACAGCTCCGGTTCTGCACACGTCGTACCAGGCCGGCGGCGGCAGGTCGCCCCGCCCGGCCACGCGGTCATTTGCGGTTCTGCGCCTTCTTGGGCGCCGCCGGCCGCTTGGGCTGCCACAGGTGGTTGTGGATGGTGAGGGCGTCCACGCTGACCGACATGGTCTTGGCTGGGATCAAGTTAAACTGTTTGCGGTCTGAGCTGTACTTGTACAGCTTGTCGATCATCTTCCTGGTGATGCTCCGAGGCCCTGTGCCCGTGAGCTTGTGGATCTCCTCGGTGTCGGGGTAGTAGCAGTACAGGGCCCGGAACTGGCAGCCGGCGTCGCGGAACAGGATGATGTAGTGGTTGGCGTCACACTTCTCCAGCTCCTGCACGGGGAGGGGCGAGAAGCGATTTAGAGTCAGGGCCCGCTCACGGCAGGCACCCCGCTCACGGCAGGGCAGCCAGTGTGGCGTTCTGGGGGAGTGGGGGAGCCCGGATCTGGTGGTGGGATGGCTGCGACTCAGAGTCTGCACTTGGAAGGAAACCTCTCACGGTCTGGGAATCCTCTGGGCAAAGCAAGAACCCCAGGGACCGGGACGCTGTCCGGCCTTCCGGACGCTGGACACGGGTCTCCCCGGCTCCTCCAGCCGACCCCAGGGACCGGGACGCTGTCCGGCCTTCCGGACGCTGGACACGGGTCTCCCCGGCTCCTCCAGCCGACCCCAGGGACCGGGACGCTGTCCGGCCTTCCGGACGCTGGACACGGGTCTCCCCGGCTCCTCAGGCCGACCCCAGGGACCGGGACGCTGTCCGGCCTTCCGGACACTGGACACGGGTCTCCCCGGCTCCTCAGGCCGACCCCAGGGACCAGGGCGCTGTCCGGCCTTCCGGACACTGGACACGGGTCTCCCCGGCTCCTCAGGCCGACGCCCAGAGCAGTCTCTGTCGTGGTCCAGGGGTCCCAGGACCCCTGAAGCCACCTCGGCATCCGCACGGCCCGGGCCTTGGTGCTGCTGCCGACGCCGGCCCTGCCCTCCCAGGAGGGCCCGGCCACCTCAGGCTGCGGCAGGCGGCCGTTCCCCCCAGACGCACTCTTTAGAAAGTGACGTTCCGTCCATCTACGCCAATTCTGACGGTAGTGGGTTTATTATTTTAAATAAATGAATCCAGACCCGGGGCTGCCCGTGGGGAAGCGTGGGCAGACGGGTGGCGCCTGTCTCGCTGGCGCAGGGGCGCGGCAGGGGGTGTCTGCAGGGCGGCCCCCCCGGCGCAGCTGGAACCTGCGTCTCAGCTGTCCCTGGCTGTGCCACAGGGGCTCACGCTTACCCTGCTTCCTGCCGCAAGGCACACTGGGAGCCCTGACGTCAGCCCCGCAGGGACGCCTGGGGGCCGGACTCTGGCGGGCTTCCCCGTGGGACTCACGGCCCGGGCGCTCTGCCACGGCCGAGGCAGCAGGCGTCGGCCCACAGAGGCCAGGGACCGACGGGCTTCCCCGGCTGGGAGCCCTGCAGCTCTCGGGGTGACCTTGGGGACCACGGCACCAAGTGGGTGTGATCGCCTCTCAGGAGGAGCTAACAGGAGCCAGAGAAGGAACCGGACGGGGCTCCCACACGGCCCGGGTGGCGAGGACGAACGCACGGGCTCTGGAGTGGCCACAATTCCAGCTGCCGCCGCAGCCGTCCAACCGCCAGGGCTTGGTCCCCGCGGCTGTGGGGCGGGATTTCTGACGGCGCAAGGCTGATGCCGCGAAGCCCCGGTTAACGACTGAGATGCCCGGATGTGGTGGGGCTGCAGCGGCCTGGCCTGGGGCTGCTCCTCGACCTGAGCGGCCCCTAGACAGCCCCCTGCAGGGAGACACCTCCCCGCCCCCACACGCCCCTGCAGGGAGACGCCTTCCGGCCCCCACACGCCCCTGCACAAGACGCCTCCCCGCCCCCACACACCCCTGCACAAGACACCTCCCCACCCCCACACGCCCCTGCACAAGACGCCTCCCCGCCCTCACACGCCCCTGCAGGGAGACGCCTCCCCGCCCCCACACGCCCCTGCACAAGACGCCCTGCCGCCCTGCCGCAGCAGGAGAGCCTGTGGCCCCATCTGCACCGCAGGTCAGTCCCGCTCACGAGCTGCCGCTGTGCTGGCTGGGGCCCCAGCCTCGCAGGCATTTGCCCAGGCCACGGGTCTGCCCCCACTGACCTAGAACGCTCCCTCCTTGCCCTCCTCCTAGTCTCCTCTCAGACGCCCATTGCTCGCCAAGGCCCCCGTGAACAGTCCACTGGGCACGCATCATTTCCTAACCACAGACCTGGGCCCAATTGAGATGGACCTACCCGCCCATGTGCCGACAGGCAGTGCCGAGGCCGCCCTCGGCGTCTATCACTGGTGGGGCCCAGGCATGGGCACCCAGTACGGGCGGGCCGGCCATGGGTGTGTCCTGGGTGTCCCCTCTCCTCTGCCCCCGCTGTCGGGGGCACGGTGAGGCTTCCCCCTCCCCCTGCACATGCTACCCCAGCCCACGCTCTACCTGCGGGGCCACCACCGGCCTCGCTGGCAGCTGTGTGCTCAGAGGCAGCAGTCGGCAAACCCAACCCAAGCCCTCGCGGAATGCCCGGAGACCACCGGCCCTCCCCACACCGGACCCAGGGCCCCTCCAAGTGCCCATGTCCACCTCCCCGCCGCCCCGCCCTCCTGACACGGCCTCCCCACCTGCGGTCCAACTGCTCTCAGCAGCCCCCTCGAGGGTCCCAGCTGTCCGGACCCAAGGCCCACCCACCCTCTGGCTACCAGCTGGCCTCGGTCCCGCCCTCCCCCGGCAGCCCCGGGGCTCTGTGCCCGCGCTGCTGTGAAGGCGCGGCTGTGCGGCAGCAGCCACGTGGCAGGGCCAGGTAGAGCCTCGGCTGCTCCACCTCCGTGCAGCTGCCCGCTGTGGCCCAAGTGCTCGGCCCCGCACCGCGAGGGAGACCCGGGCGGAGCGCCTGGCCCCGCCCCGGCTGTCACAGCCATGGGGCAGCAGGTCAGCAGGCGGGACGTGCCCGTCACTCTTCGACTAAAGCCCACGTTTCTATAGGGCGGGCACTGGCCTGCAGCACCGAGTCCTTGTGCGGCTCGTTCACCTTCCCGGCCAGGCAGCAGTGGCACACGGCGTTGTGGATGATCGGCTTGTTGGATTTGCTGCTGGGCTCCTTGAACAGCTTGGGACCTACGGAACAACAGGGCTCGCACACTTCACGCTCCGGGCGCACACACGCACGCGCGCAAAGACAAACAAAACGAAACACCCACGGCGTTCTCACAGAACCGAGAAGTGAGGGGAAATCACGGGTGTGAATGAATTTTTGAAAACGAGAAGAGCCGCTTCCAATCTTCCCCAAAAAATCCAAACGAAACTTGAGAAAACAAAACACAAGGGGAGTGGCTGACACTTCACCCCCGTCCTGACCAGCGGCCGCTCTGGGAGCGGGGGCGTGGCTGGCAGCGAAGACGGCTGCGGCTCACACCGGGGTTCCCGGCTCCCGTGCTGACCCCAGCTTCCTAGCAAGGCAGCCCTGAGCGGCTGGGCCTGCCGAGCACCTGGGAGACCTGCACTGAGCGCCCGGCCCCCCGGCTCTGGGCCCAGCTCGGCCCCGGCTACCGCAGGCCCCTGGGGAGCAGGCCGGCGGACAGCAGCGCTCTGCGTGCCCCCCCCCTTTACAAACAGCAGCCGCAACCGAGCCCCAGGAATACTCTCCAGAGCCCAAGAGCCCAACAGCCAGGACTCCCCACACCCTGGCACCTGCGCCCACGGCAGGGAAGGGGGGCCGGGGGCAGGGGCTCCCTCAGCACAGGACACCGCCCTCCCCAGCCGCCGTCCACCGCCCTCCCCAGCCGCCGTCCACCGCACTCTCGCTGGCATGGACAAGACATTCTGTCTCATCAAAGTGAGGAACAGCCACGAACAGGACGGCTGGGCGCGCACCACCCTGGGGAGGGCACGCGCTGTCACCTGTGTACTCGGCCACCGAGGCCAGGGAGGACGCCGCCGAGGCCGTCTCCCAGTCCCGGTCCGTGCTCCTGCTCGGGTTGCGGCTCAGGGTGGGCAGGGCTTCCATCGACTCCACCCTGCGGCAGAACAGGACGGAGGTGAGCAGGGCCTGACCGCAGGCCACACTCACCAGCTGCGTCCTCCCCCACCCACAGCAGGTGGGCATCAGGGCAGGGCTTTCCGGAACGGCGTGGCGGGGCGTGTGTGTGTGTGTACACCTGTGTCTCCGTGTGTGTAGCCTGTGTGTATACACCTATGTCTCTGTGTGTAGCCTGTGTGTCTATGCGGGTGTGCCTGTGTCTGTGCCTCTGCGCATGTACACCTGTGTGTTTTCACCTGTGTCTGTGTCTCTGTGTGTGTGTACACCTGTGTGTCTCTGTGTGTGTACATGTGTCTATGTGTGTGTGTGTACCTGTGTGTGTCTGTGCGTGTACACCTGTGTGTCTGTGTCTGTGCGTGTCCACCTGTGTGTGTACACACCTGTTGGCACGCCTGCTCTGGGTAAGCGTTGCGTGCACACAGCAGTGTGGGCAGGGGCAGGCACCCAGAGGGCCACCTGGCCGCACCTGAGCAGGGAGGAGGTCCCTGGATGCAAGGGCCCCGGCTGCACCCCGGGGGTTCCTGCAGCTAAGCCCCACAGGCACCACAGACACCAGGACCAGGAGGCGGGGCACCGCGCTCAGACGTCAGAGGCAGACGGTCAGGGCTCAGGCCCAGCCATGGACCTGAATGCCGGGCCAAGACTCCGAAGAGGGCCCGAGCCCCTCAGAGGCACTGCTGTGTGGCCCGGGAGACACAAGAGGCAGGGAACCAGCCCACGGTGGCCTCAGGGGCAGGCACACGTGGAGGGACACACGGCAGAGGAGCAGGGGGCTTGGCAGCAGCTCCGAACATGGACAAAGGGGCCATGGCAGCCACAGAGCTCCCTGCATCTCCGTGGAAACGACTTTCCAATCGCAAGGGATTGTGGGTGCACAGCCACTGACCTGGAAAAGACCCTCCCTGTGGGCTGGGCCAGCCAGAAGCACACACGTCCATCTGACTACGGGAGACCCCCTCTAGGGGGCAGCCCACACAGAGAGAGGCACTGGCTCCCCCCGGCGCTCGGCCCAGCCTGGATGCTGAGCTGGGGAGACACAGCCGCCAGGGCTGGGACTGGGAACACGCAGCGGGCACGGACCAGCCACGTGCAACCCGCCCTCAGACACGCTCGCGGGACGAGCAACACAGACAACTGGTGACCTGCGCGGGCTCGGACCCCTGGCGGCGTCCACCACTCCACGAACCTAAGACCGGGTCAAGGCTAGGCGACAGAAGCACCTGCCACGCAGCCCCTTACCGCTGAGAGGGAGCGCCCCCCGAGTGGACGCTCTCGGGCTCCGTGGTGGCCGCGGACGCCAAGGACAGGCTGGAGCCGGACTGGGTCCGGCTCAAGTTGTCGGCTGCCAGAGACGAGAGAGAGGCGGCGGTGAGGGGCGGGGCCGCGGCCCCCAGCCCGCGCAGGAGAGCCAGCAGGGCAGCCGCCCCACCTGCCGTGGGGAGACCACCTCATCCCAGAAGCCCAGACCTGGCCTCAACCTTCTCCTCTGTGGCATGGGGACAACCTCGGCCTCCGCCACCTCACAGAGCCGCCCCGCGCCCCGCAGCTGCTCACGGGTGGAGGAGCACTTGGGCCCCGAGTCACTGCACGGCTCCTCGCGGTGGACGGACTTCGGCCGTGGCTTTTTCGGCTTTGACTTCGGCTTGGCCAGCCCCTGCTCCTCCAGGATCTGCTGCTGCTTCCTGCGCAGGTACTCCTGCTTGATGAGCTCCCGCCGCGCCTTCTCCTCCTCCTTCCGCACCCGGTCCTCCTCCGCTTTGCGCCTGAGGAGATGGCGGGTCACGGCCCAGGCCCCCGGGCGCCCTGCACCTGCGCTCCCTGGGCCTGCCCGGTGGCCCTGCGCCTGCGCCAGCGCCAGCGCTGCCGGGAGGGGCCGTGGGGCTGCGGGGCGGGCGCCGAGCCAGCTGGGTTAACAGCTCTCCGCGGACTGCGACCAGGCTCCTCGCTGCCCAGGCAGCAGAGCTGGGGCCTCGGTAGCACAACGGGAGAGGGGGCGCTGGCAGGCGGGCTGCCGCGGCACTGCGCACACGAGCCCCTCAAAGACACGGCCCCGGGGAGCACCACGCCGGCCCGGGAGGGACGGGCTACCGGGGAGCAACACACTGGCCCGCCAGCCCCGTGCCCGGCCGGGGCAGCCTACCGGGCCTCGTCTCTCTTGAGCTCCACCTCGGCCTCCAGCTGCTGCTTGCGCGCCCGCGCCTCCTCGGCCTTGCGCTGCTGCTTCAGGAGGAAGGCCGCCCGCTTCTTGGCCAGCTCGTCCTCGGCCTTCTGCTCATCCTGCGAGCAAACACAGCGGGCAGCCGGCAGCCTCGGCGGCCCCGCCCCGCACGGGCGCTTCTCGGCTCCAACGCGGGGCAAAGCACAACGCCAAGCCCTCGGAGGCGGAACTGGGAGCCACTGGGCCGCTGGCAAGGCCCCGCGGCGGGCCAGCCCCTGCGGCGCCCCCGGGCGTCCACTCGTGTGTTTCCAAGACAGGGGCGAGCACACAAGCTGGACGCTGCCGTGTTTCCGAACACCGAGCACGGCCAGCGCGGCCGGCCAGTGTCTGTCACCGTGCCCAGCCTGGCAGGAGAGCCTCTACAGAAGGCACCGGAAAGGACCCGGCGGAGGGAGACGAACCCGCCGTGGACGGCCCGCACCTGGCCAGGCCAGGCCCCACCACCTGCCTACAGGCAACACTGACATCCACGGCGGGTGAGTGGCCACGAGAGGAAAACGCCTTGTGACGGGCGACACGACATGGCATGCAAACCCCAGGGTCCCCCCGAGGGGCACTCGCCTACCTTGAAGAAGAAGCCGACCCCGGGCTTCTGGTCAGCGTCCCCGGGGAGCTCCGGGGCACGGTCGTGGCCGGCCCCCTCCCCGTCCTCTCCGGGGGCCCTCAGGTCTGCGAGGTCCACCTCGATGAGGCTGGCCTTGCTCCTCAGGGGCTCCTCCGCGGGCGCGGCCACCTTCCCCGAGCCGTCCGAGGGGCTGGGCCCCGCCTCGCGCACGCCGGCGCCCAGGCCGTCCTGCAGGCTCATCTGCTCCGCCAGGATGTTCGGGTCTTGGGCGGCGGGCACGGCCAGCGTGCGCTGGTTGCTCTCGTGGTAGAGCCTGTAGCCGTCACACGGGCTCTCCTCGTGCAGCTCGCCCCCGGGCTCTGCGGCAGCGTCCGGGTCAGAGGGCGTCCGTGCGTGGCTGCTCGGGGGGAGGGCGCGCAGGTGCGGCAGGGTCTCCAGGCTGGGGGTCGGGGTCTTACTCCAGGAGGAGCCCTGCGGCCGGTCCTTCGGCACCTTCAGCTCGGCGGGCCTCCCTGCCCGCGAACTCCGACCCTGGCCGAGGCGCGGCGGTTTGCGGTGACCGGCCGTCCCGGGAGGAGACAGCGGCTCGACGAAGTGGATGGAGGCCCTGGCCCTGTGGTCCTGGGAGCTGTTCCTCGGGGCGGGCGCGGGCGCGGGGCGCGGGCGCGGGGGCGGCCGGGGACTTGAGCAGCAGCTGCTCCTGCTGCTGGGAGATCCTCAGGATGGCCTGCTGCAGCGTGCTGATGCTCTCGTTCAGCTTCTCGATGGACAGCTCGCACTCCGCGTCGGCCGCCTCGCCCAGGCCGTCCTCCAGGAGCGCGGCCGACAGCGCCTTGGTCTTCTCCACCTCGTGCAGCGCGGCAGGGCCCCTGGCTCTGGGCTGCACCAGGGCCAGGCCCGCCATATCCAGGGCCGCGGACTCGCCCAGGAGAGCCTCCTGCTCTTCTGCGCCGGGCACGCCGGCGTCCAGGTCCTCGCCGCCGTGCTGGGAGTGCTCCGGCCTGGGCGGCTGGGCGGCGCCCTCGGCCTTGCCCTTGCGCACCACGTGCAGGAAGGCGGCCTTGCCCAGCCGCAGGCGCTGCCTCGCCGACGAGGCCTCCACCCGCTTCTTCTGCGCCTCGATGGCCCTGCGCTTCTCCTCCAGCTGCATGTGCAGCTGCGCCAGCTCCGACGCCAGCAGGCTGCCCGCGTCTCTGGCGCGCCGGCCGGGGCTCTGCTCCCGCTTCTGCCTCCAGGTCGTCAGCGGGGCCGGGCAGCTCTCCGAGCCGTCCGGCGTGGTCTTCTGGGAGCTGCTGCTGCTGGACTTGGTCTCGCAGCTGTTGAGCCTCTGCAGCTTGCGCTCGGCGAAGCTGGTCATCGCCACGCTGCCGCTGGCCGCGGACACGCTGCTGAGCCGCGAGGCCGTGCTCAGACACGGGCTGGAGCGGCCGCTGGCGTCATCCTTGTCCTCGTGCTCCTTCACCTGCATGTCTTCCCGCAGCTTGGCCGACTCCTCCTCGCCGTCGTACCGAGCCCCGAGCGCCGGCGGCTCCTCGCCAGTGAACACGTGCTCCACTTCCTCCACGTCCAGGCCATCGGAGTCGGACCCCTGCCCCAGGAAAGCCCACGGCTCGGAATCCCGGGGGCTGGGGCTTCTAGAAGTGATGCATACCCCGCCCCCAGAGCCCACGTGAAGGAAGAAGCCGTCGGCAGACTGGCCCTGGGGCAACAGGTCAAGTCCGCCGACGGCCGGGGGCCCGCCACAAGCCTCTCCCGCAGCACCCGCCGCCGGCGCCGGCCCGGCCTCTGTGGGCACGACGCTCATGGGAGACTCAGGACGCGGGATCGGGGTGAAGGTCCTGTTCAGGTCGTGGCCACCGTGGCCGCCGGCCACCCTCCGTCGCCCCAGAGGCTGGTGGCCGTCCCCGGGCCTCCTGGCCGCGCTGCTCCTCGGCCGCCCCTCCCCCAGCTCGTCCTCCTTGCTGACGACCTGCTTCTCCTTCGCCGGCTTCAGCACCGCTGGCATCAAGGGCTCCAAGAAGAAGCTGTCGGGCCTGCTGTCCAGGGCGTCCGCCTGCCACTGGGGGGGCCTGGGGGCCCGGGGGGAGGCCCTGGGGCCTGCGGGGTCCTCACGGCGGGCAGCCACGTCTGGCCCGATGAGGGCCACAAGCTCTGCCTCCTCGTCCTCAATACTGACGTTGTTCAAGAGGCTGCTCCCATCGGTCTTGGCAGCCGTGGGCTGAGGCCGGTTCTGGGGGCTCAGATGAACGACATTGGAGGCCAGACTGTCTTTGCTGATGGAGCGGGCCAGGCTGATGCTGTCGCCGGAGCCGGGGTCCACGTCACAACTGGCAGCGTGATGGAGAGCAGAAGGTGTTGGCTGGGACACGGGCCTGGAACACGAGGGGACAGCATGTGCACACCCCTCACCACAGGCTGAGTGACATGAGCACCAGCCAATGAGAGCAGGACAGGCATCGCACCCCCACCTCAGGGCCAAGACAACGGACGCACTGTAAACTCTCCAGGGCCTGCACCTTACAGCGTTCTGGGGACCCCAGAGAAGACCCACTATGTCAGCAATCTATCTGTCACACCAGGAACCAAAGCTCAGGCTACAGTGACAGCCGCGGGCTGGCGTCGGTCCTGCCTCTGCTTCCTGCCCAGGCGGACGCACGCCCTGGGAGGAAGCAGGGGACGGCTCGAGTACTGCGGCCCCTGCCGCCCACGTGGGAGACCGGATGCAGCTCCCCGCTCCTGACTTCGGCCTGGCCCAGCCCGGCTGTCGGAGGCGCTTGGGTGAACAGAGGCTGGAGGGTCTCCGTCTCTCTCTGTCGCTCTGCCTTTCAGGCAAAAAAAGATTCCAAAGCCTCTTTAAAAATTACAGTGCTGAGTCCACGGCATGAGAAATACATTTTCTGAACAAAACGGCCTGCGGCACACGTCACCAGGGCTGGCTCCTGGAGGGCCCTCGTGCCTGGTCCCGCCCGCTGCGGCAGCACACATCGTGCAGCCTTTGGAAGCCCCACACCCGCTGGCGAGACCGAGCGTGGGACGAGGCAGCGAACCTCCCAGCACGGCTGTCAAGACGACTCTGGCCTCCCAAGCTGCCTAAGAGGGTCTCCCTGGGCCCCGGGGTCCCCGGCGGCGACAGAGACCACGACCCACCTGGTCTTCCTTTCCGGCCACGCCGTCGCCACACCTCGTGGCTGACCATCCACGCGGGTGAGGGAATTGGAGCGATGCCGCTGACCTGCAGTGGGCGGGAGCAGGGAGGGGGCTCAGCGCTCAGCGGCTGCTCTCACACCTCCTCCGGCACAAACCACTTTCCAGGAAGCGACCTGGGACTGCCCGGGACTGCCCCGCGGAGCAGAGGCAGTGCGGCAGCACCCAGGGCGCCGTGGGCTCAGACTGGCCGTGGACCACGCCACGTGAGTGCGCAGTGAGCATCGGTCGCCGAGTGTGCGCCCAGACACCACGGCGCCCTGCGGGCACACACGTGCCGTCGGGCTGCAAGGACCCCCCCTCTCGGAGACAGACTCCAGGCCACACCGCAGAGGCGGCGTTGCTCTGTGCAGAAGCACGGCCGTGGCCGGAGAGCGGGACGGACAGGAGGGGGCAGAAGGAGGCAGCTCCTCACCAGAGGCGTCCTCGCCCTGCACCGGCTTCTGCTGCTTCTGTCTCAGTGGCAGCAAAGGATGGGACGGGCTGAAGGCCGAGGTTCCTCTCCCACTAGACGACAACAGAGTCGAGAGAAGCGTCACCAGGTTATCTGACTCCCAGAGCCCCTCCGAACGCTCACTACGCCGCGCGTGACAGATTCTCGGGGAAAACTGCTGTCCAAGCAGGCCGGAGAGACCCAGACACCGCCAACAGAGCCGTGCGGGCTCCCGGCCCCGGCTGCACCGCCGCGCGGCTCCGACAGCAAACGCCAAGCACGCAGCTAAGATTACTCTTGAGAGGAGAAGACGTAAAGAGAAAACGTGACCACCTGAAAAGCACAATTTTCAAAAATATACACTACGGGTCCTGTCCAGCCAGAAATAAACGCGCAGTTAGGACTCCTGCATCCCACGGCCTGGGTGTGAATCCAGCTCCGCCCCAGCTCCGCCCCCGCCCCGCCCCTGCTCCGCCCCAGCTCCGCCCCTGCAGACGCAGACACGGCCGTGTCACTGCCACGGGGGAGACCAGGACACAGCGGGGCCTCTGCGCGAGTCTGACCAGGACTGTCTGTCTCACTAATTGTTAAAATACCCACAAAGCTGAAGACACGGAGGAGTGGCCTGACCGGGAACCCCACTTGCTGCCGGGCACAAAAATGTTCCCTCGTGGAGGACGCGACGGCAGCACCCACAGTGCGCTGACGTCATCCGCCCCTTCTACTTCCTGCACTGAAGCTCAGGAAAAGGGGGTGCGTCACGGAGCAGGGCACGGAGCAGGGCACGGAGCAGGGCATGGGCACGGAGCAGGGCACGGAGCCGGGCACGGAGCCGGGCACGGGCACGGAGCAGGGCACGGAGCAGGGCACGGAGCAGGGCACGGGCACGGAGCAGGGCATGGAGCAGGGCACGGAGCAGGGCACGGGCACAGAGCAGGGCACGGAGCAGGGCACAGGCACGGAGCAGGGCACGGAGCAGGGCACGGGCACGGAGCAGGGCACGGGCACGGAGCAGGGCACGGAGCAGGGCATGGAGCAGGGCACGGAGCAGGGCACGGGCACGGAGCAGGGCACGGAGCAGGGCATGGAGCAGGGCACGGAGCAGGGCACGGGCACGGAGCAGGGCACGGAGCAGGGCACGGAGCAGGGCACGGGCACAGAGCAGGGCACGGAGCAGGGCACGGAGCAGGGCACGGAGCAGGGCACGGGCACGGAGCAGGGCACGGAGCAGGGCACGGGCACGGAGCCGGGCACGGAGCAGGGCACGGGCACGGAGCCGGGCACGGGCACGGAGCCGGGCACGGAGCCAGGCACGGAGCAGGGCATGGGCACGGAGCAGGGCACGGAGCAGGGCATGGAGCAGGGCACAGGCACGGAGCAGGGCACAGGCACGGAGCCGGGCACGGAGCAGGGCACGGGCACAGAGCAGGGCACGGAGCAGGGCATGGAGCAGGGCACGGAGCAGGGCACGGGCACGGAGCAGGGCACGGGCACGGAGCAGGGCACAGAGCAGGGCACGGAGCAGGGCACGGGCACGGAGCCGGGCACGGAGCAGGGCACGGGCACGGAGCAGGGCACAGAGCAGGGCACGGAGCAGGGCACGGGCACGGAGCAGGGCACGGAGCAGGGCATGGAGCAGGGCACGGAGCAGGGCACGGGCACGGAGCAGGGCACAGAGCAGGGCACGGAGCAGGGCACGGAGCAGGGCACGGAGCAGGGCACGGGCACGGAGCAGGGCACAGAGCAGGGCACGGAGCAGGGCACGGGCACGGAGCCGGGCACGGAGCAGGGCACGGGCACGGAGCCGGGCACGGGCATGGAGCAGGGCACGGGCACGGAGCCGGGCACGGAGCCAGGCACGGAGCAGGGCATGGGCACGGAGCAGGGCACGGAGCAGGGCATGGAGCAGGGCACAGGCACGGAGCAGGGCACAGGCACGGCTGGGCAGCTTGAAGCGAGGGGCCTCACCTCGGGAGAACATGACAAAGGCACAGAGCACAAGGGTGTAGGCAGGGTGAGGACGCAGGGCAGCCTGGTGCCCCGGCCCACGGAGGTGGGGGGGGGAGGCCCCAGAGCGAGGAAGCAAGAGCAGTGAGAGCAGCGAGAGTGCCAGGGAGAGGGCGAGGCTCCCGAGCCGGCGGGGCCGGAGGGCCGCCGGGGAGTGACTGCTGCCCGCCCGCGGACGAGCCAGGACAATCGACGCAGCGCACGCGCACTCGGAGCCCAGGGCACTGACACTGCAGGGGGTGGACGCCACAGACAGGGCGAGCCAGAGCAGCTGGTGTGTCCAATTCTGTGTGCAGATCAACCTCTGGGCACGCGCACCCCACGGGCGCTGGCCCACGATGAGAGGAAAGACCGCAGGCAGGACGCCGACCGCCCGTGCGGCCCCACGCGCGCACCACCCCTGCCCCACTCTCCTGCCCCCGGCCTGGGTCCGCTCGCTCCAGCTCTGCCTGTGCTCTGGGGCCCCAGGCCCCTGGGGGCACACCCAGCGCTCCCTTCCCCCTCCCCAGCACGTGCAGGCGTGAGGACCAGGGTCTCTGGACAACTTCCCCCCCTCCTCGCCCCAGAGGCCCCGCACTCAGCCTCTCAGCGAGGTTGCCAGTGTCACGGCTGAAAACCCAGCTGAACGGCCCCACTCCTCGTGGAGCCATCCTCCACGTGGACCACTTAAAACCACGTTGCAGGGCTGGCGCCGGGGCACAGCGGGTTAAATGGCCACTTGCAACACAGGCATCCCTTGGCAACACATCGGGAGCCCCAGCTGCCCCATTTCCTTCTGATGCCTCTGGGAAAGCCGTGCAAGATGGCCCAAGGCCTCTGGCCCCAGCGCCCACGCGGGAGACCCAGCTGGAGTTCCGGGGTCCTGGCTGTGGCCTGGCCCAGCCTCAGTCATCGTGGCCATCTGGAGAATGACCCAGTGGACAGCAGATCTCTGTCTCTCCCTCTCTCTCTGTAATTTTAACTTTCAAATAAATAAATCCTTTAAAAAATTTTTTTCCACTAGAAACTCCCGCCCAGCCGGCGAGTGCCGTGCTGTGTGCCGGCCGGGAGCACAGGTCGGCACCAGACCAGGGCTCCTGATGGAAACGCTGCCTAAACCGCACTGCCACTCGGTCACAAATCGGACCCTGACAGCTGTGCGTGGACGCTAACGAGGCAAAGCGTGGACGACTGCCCCCACTCGACAGCGCTCTGTCCGTCCTGCCACGTCACAGGGCGCTCTGTCCGTCCTGCCACGTCACAGGGCGCTCTGTCCGTCCTGCCACGTCACAGGGCGCTCTGTCCGTCCTCCACGTCACAGGGCGCTCTGTCCGTCCTCCACGTCACAGGGCGCTCTGTCCGTCCTCCACGTCACAGGGCGCTCTGTCCGTCCTCCACGTCACAGGGCGCTCTGTCCGTCCTGCCACGTCACAGGGCGCTCTGTCCGTCCTGCCACGTCACAGGGCGCTCTGTCCGTCCTCCACGTCACAGGGCGCTCTGTCCGTCCTGCCACGTCACAGGGCGCTCTGTCCGTCCTCCACGTCACAGGGCGCTCTGTCCGTCCTCCACGTCACAGGGCGCTCTGTCCGTCCTGCCACGTCACAGGGCGCTCTGTCCGTCCTCCACGTCACAGGGCGCTCTGTCCGTCCTGCCACGTCACAGGGCGCTCTGTCCGTCCTCCACGTCACAGGGCGCTCTGTCCGTCCTGCCACGTCACAGGGCGCTCTGTCCGTCCTCCACGTCACAGGGCGCTCTGTCCGTCCTCCACGTCACAGGGCGCTCTGTCCGTCCTCCACGTCACAGGGCGCTCTGTCCGTCCTGCCACGTCACAGGGCGCTCTGTCCGTCCTGCCACGTCACAGGGCGCTCTGTCCGTCCTCCACGTCACAGGGCGCTCTGTCCGTCCTCCACGTCACAGGGCGCTCTGTCCGTCCTCCACGTCACAGGGCGCTCTGTCCGTCCTCCACGTCACAGGGCGCTCTGTCCGTCCTGCCACGTCACAGGGCGCTCTGTCCGTCCTCCACGTCACAGGGCGCTCTGTCCGTCCTGCCACGTCACAGGGCGCTCTGTCCGTCCTGCCAGACCACAGGGCGCTCTGTCCGTCCTGCCACGTCACAGGGCGCTCTGTCCGTCCTGCCAGACCACAGGGCGCTCTGTCCGTCCTGCCACGTCACAGGGCGCTCTGTCCGTCCTGCCACGTCACAGGGCGCTCTGTCCGTCCTGCCACGTCACAGGGCGCTCTGTCCGTCCTGCCACGTCACAGGGCGCTCTGTCCGTCCTGCCACGTCACAGGGCGCTCTGTCCGTCCTCCACGTCACAGGGCGCTCTGTCCGTCCTGCCACGTCACAGGGCGCTCTGTCCGTCCTGCCAGACCACAGGGCGCTCTGTCTGTCCTGCCACGTCACAGGGCGCTCTGTCCGTCCTGCCACGTCACAGGGCGCTCTGTCCGTCCTGCCACGTCACAGGGCGCTCTGTCCGTCCTGCCACGTCACAGGGCGCTCTGTCCGTCCTGCCACGTCACAGGGCGCTCTGTCCGTCCTGCCACGTCACAGGGCGCTCTGTCCGTCCTGCCAGACCACAGGGCGCTCTGTCCGTCCTGCCACATCACAGGGCGCTCTGTCCGTCCTGCCACGTCACAGGGCAATCTTACACCGTTCGCTCAGCTTTTCTATCTTTAGCTCACTGTGTTGAATCCTGTAATATATTGTGGAAAAAAGAGGAGAGAAAACACCTCATCCCTGAATAACACCTCTCCCTGGACAACGCTTTATCCGTAAAGGACGCCAGAGCCCGCGCCGCGCCGCGCCGGGCCACGCCACCCTGCCTGGGCGGCCCACTGCGCACACGGGGCAGGAGGCCGAGAAGCCGTGGAGACAGCAGGAGGCGGACTTACAGGTACTCGGACTCCTCGGGCTGTAGGTAGCACCTGTGACAGCCTTCAGCTGCCGGGACGGCAGGCGGCTGCTCGGCCGGGCTGGCCACCGCGGGGCTGCCCAGGAAGCTGCGCTTGGTGGCGTTGGAGATGGGCACGGGAGGCCGGCCGCTCTTCTGGGGCAGGACCGTCTTTGCTGCAGGGACAGGAATCCACAGACGCGCTCGGTCACCGCGGCACGAGGCCAGGAAACAGCAGCCAGACTGCCACAGGCGCAGCCAGCGTGCGCCGGAAAGCGGGCTCCCCTAACGTGTTCTGTGCCGCCAGGGTCTACAGGTGAGCAGAGCAGACACCGCACCTGAGAGGCACCACGCGGGGACTCGGCGGACGGCCGTGACCATCCCGGACACCCCGCTGCTGGAGCGTCCGCCCCGGGAGGCGGCTCCCAACCACATCCCCAGACCGGCTCGGTGCCCAGGCCCACAGGGAAGGCCCCCACCCCATGCCAGCCAGCGGGGCGCCGAGGCAGGTCAGAAGGGCCTCCTCTGGGCCCAGCCACTCCGTGGATCTCTGGCTCAGCTGCCCAGCTGCTCCGTCCGCTTGCCCCCAAGAACCGAGCTGTGGCAGGTGATGTGTGAGCAGCTCGGTGACGGCTTGGGGTGTGCTCTCCCCGTGCCTGGCCAGGAACGAGGCCCCGTGCTGGGATCAGCAGCTCACACGCCGTGAACGCGGGGCGCACGGTGCCCTGCCTTCCACCCAGCTCCAGGAGGACACGCCGACAGGCTGGGGAACAGCAGCCGAAAGCCAGGACGGGAGCCGAGCATCCGGCTGTGCTCCCGGCGGCCAGGGCCCGGGGAGAGGAGCCCCCAGCCCCAGGAAGGCTGCAGTGCCAAGGCTAGCTCCGATGGCAGGGACCGCAACTGTGAGCCACGTGGCAGGACGGGGTACAGACGGGGGAATCCTGGGACCTCCAACTCCCGCTCTCTGAGCCGGCCAGCACCCCTGCCGGCCTGTGCTCGGGGATGCAGCTGTAAGAGCCGGGGTCAGAGACACGACAACCGAAAGGCAATGGAAGGCCGAGGGTGTGCACCACACATGTGCCCTGCCGGCCTCAGAAACAGACGCAGGACGACAAGGAAGCAACCAAACAGAGCGTGGGGCGGGGCTCGCCGGCCTGTCACTCACCACCCTTCAGCTCCTGCACGTCTCTGGGCTGCACGAAGTCGGGCTTGACGCTCTCGAACCACCAGAAGAGCTCCGCGATGAAGACCATGACGTTCGGCTGCGGAGAAAGGCCAGGTGAGCGGCGGCGCCACGCGGGGCAGAGCGCGCGCCCAGGAGGCAGCCTCACCTTCAGCACCGCGGGCGCGTACAGCATGTCTTCCAAGGTGAGGTAGAAGCACCTGTTCAGGTACTCATTGGAGAACTCTCGCAGAAGCCGAATGTTATACAGACTGTCCGCCATCGACGTCACCTCCTTCAAGCATATATCTGACAGGAGGGAAACCGGCAGGCGTTACAAAGCCATCCTCCCGGGGCTGGCGCTGGGGCACAGCGGGCAAAGCCACCGCCTGCGACGCCGGCATCCCATTCGGACTCTGCTCCACTTCCGATCCGGCTCCTGCTGTGGCCTGGGACAGCAGCGGAAGCTGGCCAAGTGCCTGCGCCCTGCACCCGCGTGGGCGACCTGGAGGAAGCTCCTGGCTCCTGGCTTTGGATCGGCGCAGCTCTGGCCGTTGTAGTCAACTGGGGAGTGACCCAGAGGATGGAAGACCTCTCTTTCTGCGCCTCTCCTCTCTCTGTGTAACTCTGACTTTCAAATAAATAATCTTTAAAAAAAGGAAGGAAACGCTTGAGACAAACGTGGAGAAATCGTGAGGAGCTGAATTCCAGGGTTCGTGACCACAGCACCTGAGGGTTAGACCGCGCTTCCGAGCGAGCGCTGATGACCGCCCGGCTGCGCCCCGCGCGGCGTCTGCGGAGCTGTCAGAGGCTCCTCCACGCTGGGGGGCGCCGAGGAAGGCTGCCAGCCCCACAGCCGGCTGACCACACAGGCAGCTGTCCCCCCGGGAAGGGCTGGGGGGACTCTCGGAGGGCACAGCACGGGGCCGTGCACAAACCCAGCCGAGGGCCAAGGTCTGCGAAGTGACCCCGGCTGGAAGGAAACTAGCTCCTGTGACAACTGAGCCCGAGGAGACACCAGCCAGATGGACCTCACGGGGACAACCGACAGGCTCTGCGGCCTCTCCTGATGCCCGCCATGGACAGCAGTGGGCAACGTCTGGCTCACCACAAAACATCAGGTCTGGACCTGCCAAGACAGCCACAGGCGGAACTCCAAGTTCAATAAATCCATAGCAGCCGATTTGTTGTTCAGGTTTCTTTCTCTATTTTGAAAGTCAGGGGCCAGGAGCTCCATCCACGTCTCCCACGTGGGTGGCAGGGGCCTGGGTCAGGGGCCAGGAGCTCCATCCACGTCTCCCACGTGGGTGGCAGCGGCCGACTACTTGGACCATCACCTGCTGCTCCCCCAGGCGTATCAGCTGGAAGCTGGCTCGGAGGTGGGGCCCTGAGAGGGGACCCGGTGTCCGAGGGGCAGCTTGGCCTGGTGCGCCGGGGAAGCATGGGCACTCACCGTCCAGCTTCATCTGCTCCGGGCAGTAGTAGTGGATGACGGCTAAGAGGGCGGCCCCATCACTGCCGTCCCGCATCAAGTCCTCCACCCACGGGAAGTACGGCGACTGCCTGGCAGACAGGTGCTCTCGCCGGTAGCGGACCTGCGGTGGAGGACAGCGTTTGCATGAGGCCCGCCCTGCCCGTCCACCTGCCATGCACAAGGCTGCGGGGAACAGGGCGGGCAGCTACAGCCGTCCAGGAAGCGTCACGGCGCCTGTCCAGGACACGGGGCTGCTCGGCCACCCGGGCCCAGCAGTGACTAGCAGCTGAGGCCAGGGCCAGTCCAGCGCTGAAGCGACACGAGGTGGGAGCAGGCCCACGCTACCAGAGCCGACACCCAAGAACTGCTGAGAAACAAGTTAGATGCTGGCCGAGCCGCCCTGCCACCTCCCAGGTGTGGTCGGCACTGAGCTCGGACACTAACGCCGAACAGCCAGAGGTGGTCAGAACTCGGGCTGGACAACGGTCTGCTCACAACAGCCAGCCACGCCGGGACGAGGCTTCGAGAGAAAGCGCACACAAGGTGCTGCCTGAATCACGCGTCTGCCCACGGCTCCTGTCCTGCCGCCCCGGGGAAGCCAACGCTCGGGGTCCCGCGCCCCCCGAGTGCGTCCACCAGGGCAGGGCGCGGCGAGCAGCCCCAGCGCGCACCCCCGGGGCTGTGGCACTGCATGTGAGGCAGCTTCAACTACGGCGCTCCCCACCAGCACGTGTCCTCAGCGCGGGGAGCGGCCATCACAGCACCAGCCGGGCCTCCGCGGCCCGGGCCCAGCCCACGGGACTCCGTCCGCCTCCGCGAGTCCCACGTGGTTAGCAAGCACACCGTGCAGAATCGTCCACGCTGCTAGCACAGTCTGCCAACTGAGCAGGACGGCCTGGCTGCCATCAATAAAACCTGCTTCAAAACACACTTAACTTGTTTCTCGGGGCCCACGGCACACTCGACACCACGCAACGCGCTCACACTGTACCACGCGTGCAAAGCCCACGGGCTCCAGCATGCAGCGCCGCAGGGCATGCGCCAGGCCAGGCTTCCGGAGCGCGGACACGGGCGGGGCCACAGGCATGCAGGAAAGCAGATGGTGTTGTGGTTAAAGACAGATGGCACAGGGTCAACAGCTCGCAACGACACGGTGGGGGCCGCTGGCCTCAGGGCCTCGCGGACCCTTGTCCACAGCTCTGGGCTGGAAGGTGCTACGGTGACGCCTCCGGCCTGCCCGTCTCTGCCAGACCGCCCCACGGGACCCAGCGGGATGCGGCGCCGTCCACCACCTGCGGACGCACACTCGCGCTCAGGACGGCTGCACGCGGCCCCCAGCAGGCAGGAGCCAACAAGTGGCAGGGACACGACAGAGAAAGCTCCCCTCCTCTGTCCCAGCTCTCCATCGGGAAGCAGAGAGCACCGAGCTGTGGAGCACAGGTGCCGTCACCGGCGGACACCCACTGTGCCCCCTTCCTGAGAGGACCCAGAGGAAGCTCAAGGGCCCAGGCCCCGAGGGACACACACAACCATTCCCCGAGGTCCCCGGGTGTGCAGGGACAGGCTGCCAGGACGGCCACCAGGCGGAGCATAGCCAGAACTGTGTGCGACAATCCACGCTGGGCCCCCCTGGCCCACATCCTTGAGGGAAATGGGGCCCAGGCGGCAGGAGCGGCGACCAAAGGAACTGGGGGCGGTCACAGGGCCTCCTCGGCGCCTACTGGCACCTGCACACCACACAGCCCAGCTCATGGTCACTACGGCTGCCACGTTCCACTCCACCACCGGGCACGGCAACAGCCCGGAGCGCCAGCAGCCAGACCACACGCCGCCCCTCCTGGTCCGGGGGAAGCTGACACCAGGGTCACCTGAGGAGCAAACGGAGCAGCCGGGCGAGCACAGAGTCCCGAGTGACCTGTCCCAGAGCCCGCCAGCCCCCGCAGGCTGTGGCTCAGACCTCAGACGGGACCCTCAGACACACAGACAACACCGTGAGAAGGCTGGGTGTGAGCGGGTTCATGGAAGTGAGCGATGCGACAGGATGGCTCTGCAGATGGCAGCTGGTGGCTGGGGGTCACTTACGGGCACCAACTTCCAGTACCACTTGGAGGGAGACTGCCCGGGAAGCAGGGAGGAAGCAGGAGAGGAGGGTCAGCAGAGCAGGCACACGCGTGCTCACACGGCACAGGCACGGTGGCCCGGGGCAGTGACCTCGGAGGATGACCCCAAGGGTCCAGTCCCCTCCACAACAGGGCCTTCCCGGGTGCAGAGGACGCTGGGATTGTGGGAGGAGCTGGGTTCTGGAAGCAGGAAGCCCACTCTGGCTGAGGACGGCTCCGTCGGGGCGGCCCACACCCCCACTGGGGCACGGGCAGGAGGCCTGGTGCCCGAGAGCCCCACAAGTGGGCGCGCACACAGCCCCTGCCGCCGCCCACTGGCCAGTGTGCGGTGCCCGTGGAGGCAAGAGCAGGACGGGGAAGAGACACCAAAGCAAGACTGCACCCACGGCCAGGGTGTGCCCGGTGTGCGTGCGTGGACTGCACGCTCGGTCACGCACGGGCTTGACAGGTGAGAGCGCAACGCGGGGGACAGAAAAAGGCTGACAGTGGGAGGTGCCAGCCCCCGCACGCCCGGCACCCGCCAGCACACGGAGGGACTCGGGACTCGGGGCGCCTCTCCCGGGCGATCCCGGGGCAGGGCGGGGCGGGGCCAGGCTGCCAGGCGCCCGTGTGACGCGTGACACAGAGGAGCCGGTGGTGACTGGCTGAGGGCACACGTGGGCGGCCAGCGACTGAGCAGACTCAATGCCCCGTTACCTTTTGATGAGCTGGGCTTTCCAATAACTGCTGCTTCAATTTAGCTTCTTTCTCTGCTATTTCCCTCATTTTAAGATTTACCTAAACAGAAGAAAAATGAATTAACAAGGCACCTGTGTTTCCGCACCAGCATCCTGACCTCAGCTCCAGAGCCCAGGGCCCCTCCCTCACCTGAGCGGCTCCCGGCCGCAGGGTCACTCAGACCAGACACAGACATGGAGACGCAGGGCCTCCCCGCGCCGCGGGGCCTCCGGGAAGCCTCACGGCACGGCACCAGGGTGCCACGGGCGCACGGCCTGCGACGTCCCCTCCAGAGCCTGTCCGGGAAGAAGCCCGGCACCCCTCACACGCCAGACCTTCACCACCACAGCCTGTCCTGGCTCTGGGGTGGGCAGTCTGCGGCACAGGCCCCACCCCCGGGCAGATGCAGCTTCCTGCTGACGGCCTGGGAGCAGCTGATGGTCAAAGCGCTTGGGTCCCTGCAGCCACGTGGGAGACCCGGACACAGCTCCTGGCTTCAGGCCGTCCAGTCCTGGCTGTGGCGAGCACTGGGGGGTGAACCAATAGATGGAGATCTCTCTCTCTGTCTCTCCCTCTCTAGCATTCTGCCTTTCAAATAAGTCAATTAAGATAATACATCTTAGAAATTCAGGAAAAAACAACCAATTAGATCAATTTTTTCCACTTACTACTTGTTGAAGTCTTTACTTAGTGGAGGGTTAATTAAGCTTGTGATTATAAAGTGAACTCAAAGTTCGTCCTCGTAAAAATGCAAAGAACAAACAGGAGGGAAGGAGAGGGCAGGTGGCGCGGGGTCACCAGGGCAGGTGGCGCGGGGTCACCAGGGCAGGTGGCGCGGGGTCACCAGCGTCTTCGTCCGTGCACGGAGCAGGTGAGTCCGCTCACTCACAGAACAAAAGCCTCATCCAAGGAGACACAGGACCCCCGGAGAGCAGGGCGCCCGCACCTCCCGACGCCGACACGGCCTTGACATTCCCCCTTCCTCTGGCCTTCGAGAGCCTCAAAACCACCCACGCAGGTGAAGCCGCCGCCTGCAGCGCCAGCATCCCGTGTGGGCACCGGTTCAAGTCCCGGCTGCTCCTCTTCCAGTCCAGCTCCCTGCTGTGGCCTGGGACAGCAGTGGAGGATGGCCCAAGTCCTTGGGCCCCTGCACCTGCGTGGGAGACCTGGAAGAAGCTCCTGGCTCCTGGCTTCAGCCTGGCCCAGCCCTGGCTGTCATGGGTATTTGTGGAGTGAACCAGCAGATGGAAGACCTCTCCCTTGCTCTCTCTCTCCATAACTCCGCCTTTCAAAAAAAAAAAAAAAAAAGAAAAAAGTATATCCCCTTTAAAATGCACATTTGAAATTTTGATGAAACAGACATTTTAAAGGAAAATGTAGGTTATCAAAAAAAAAAAAAATCAAGAACCCCAAATAACATCCGCCTGTGTTCCTGGTGAAGCCAAATAAAAATGAAAACTTAAAAGCTGGAAACCAGGGCTGGCACTGCGGCACAGTGGGTTAACCTGCTGCCTTCTGCATCCCATATGGGCGCTGGTTCGAGTCCCGGCTGCTCCACTTCTGATCCAGCTCTCTGCTATGGGCTGGAAAAGCAGCAAAAGACGGCCCAAGCGCTTGGGCCCTGCACCCACGTGGGAGACCCGGATGGAGCTCCTGGCCCTGGCTTCAGCCTGGCCCAATCCTGCCCTCGGCAGCCATCTGGGGAGTGGACCAGTGGATGGAAGACCCCTCTGCCTCTGCTCGCCCTCTCTGTGACTTTGCCTGTCAAATAAATAAATCTTAAAGGGGGGGGGGCGTCCCCCATCCTCAGCACAGAGGCTGAGGCCAGTGCTGCACTTGAAGGGACAAAGCCGGGTGACAACTGTCAGCCAGGCTCCCGGGAAGCAGCAGCAGCCGCAGGAGATGGAGCCACACCCCCTGGAGAAAGCCCTGCCGGCCTGGGCTCCAGCCCCAGCTGCCAGACCTCTGAGAAGCAGAGGCCAGAGCCCAGGGAGCCCTGAACCAGGACGGCCTGCAGAGGGCGCCCCCGACACCGTCCCGGCCAGAGGAACAGGCTCAGGTGAGAGGCCCAGCGCCCACACAGCTCTCCCAAGTGTGCGGCCCAGGGAGCCCCTGGGGCTGCAGGAGTGCTCCAAGCTTCCGCACCTGCTCATTGAGCTGAACAAAAACCCCATGTTGCTCAGGAAGTTCCTTGAGAGCTGCCCCAGCTTTGGGGCCAGCGTTGTGGCACCGCCGGTTAAGTCGCCAGCTGTGCAGCCAGCGTCCCAGATGGGCGCCAGTTTATGCCCGGCTGCTCCACTTCCCGTCCAGCTCCCAGCACCTGGGAAAGCGGCAGAAGATGGCCCAAGAGCTTGAACCTCTGCCCCCCACGTGGGGACCCAGCTGGAGCTCCTGGCTCCTGGCTTTGGCCCGGCCCAGCCCGGACCGTGGCAGCCATGTAGGGAGTGAACCAGCGAGTGAAGCTCTCTCTCTGTTTTTCCCTCTCTGCAGCTCTGGCTCTCAAACCTTTAAAGAGAACACTGCCAAGAGTTTTTTAAAATCACAGTGTTCAGGAGTTTTCCTCCTCCTGTGAGGGAAGCAACAGGCCGGCGCCGGCGCTGGTGTCGGCGTCTCTGCTCCCGCCAAGTGCGGCTCCGCCTCCAGGACGAGCAGGCGCAGCTGCTGAGCCGCAACAGAACCTCGACGCCCCACGCGCCCGACCGCACGGCCCCGCCAAGCCACGGAGGTGGATGTGGGTCTGCTCGGCCACTACGGGGCTGCCTGGGACACCACATCCCATACTGGGGTACCTGGCTCTGGCTTTGAATAGGCGCAGGTGCAGCCGTTGCAGCCGTCTGGGGAGTGAACCAGTGGATGGAAGCCCCCCCCTTCTCTCTCTCTCTCTCTCTCTCTCTCTCTGTAACTTTGACTTTCAAGTAAAATAAGTAAGTCTATAAAAAAAAACAGGACGCTGGAATCGGGAGTCGGAGCTGGGCACCAAACCCAGGAACTGCAGCATCTGCCCCTGAAAACAAGGCTCTGCTAACGCCGCCAGAATGAACATGTCTGCTGAGATCACAAACGGAAGTCAACACAACCCGCTCACTGCGACGCCTGGAGGGGACATCAGGAAAACGCCACTTACAGCAGTCCAAGCCCTGAGAGGCCAGGGGTAAACACAAAGAACTGGGGGACACTGGGAGGCCCATGCGCCTGTGACGGCCAGCTAAGCCTGCGTCCCCACGGAGGGCCTGGCCAGGCTCCTGACCCCGGCCTCCTGGAAGCAGCTGTGCCCCTGCCGCCCCTGTGGGAGACCTGGTCCCAGCTCCCAGCTCCCAGCTCCAGCCAGGCACAGCCCTGGGCAGGGCGCCAGCAGGGGGAGCTGTGTTGGCTCTGTCTGTCGGCCTCTCCCATTTTCACAAGGACGCGGCATGGACAGGCTCAAAGCACACGCTGGGCACGGAGGAGCGACACTCGCTGCGGATCGATTCTGCCCAAACTGACCCAGACTGCTGTTTTACAGAAGCTAATGCCTACTTCTGTGTGGGGAAATTAGTTACATGATGGAGCCCAGGGGAAGTAAGGTGGGCGGAATCCAAAGTTGTTTACCACTAAAACTGATTGGCTGCGCAACATCAGGGGAGGTAACAAAACTAGTAACAAGTGTATAGACATAGGGCTAGTCCTATAGAAAGCCCCCCGTAAGGTGAATTTTTAAGTGATTGGTTGGTCCTTAGCCCTGCCCCAATGACTCTGCAGTTTTGTGCTATAAAAGGTTCTGTTTCTCAGGAAGTAAATGAGTCCTTGCTAGACTTGGCTCCCCGCTGCGTCTGATTGTCTCCGGGATCGGGAGGCTGGGGAACGGGCGAGCGGCGCACTTACCTTTCCTCGGACCCAGTCCCTCCTTGTACGGGTGGACTAAGACCCAGCACTTCTGTGAACGTGGAGAGGACCGAGAGAAGCCAGAACTGTTTTTTTGTAAATATTTATTTATTTGAAAGGCAGTTACAGAAAGAGGTAGCGCCAGGGGCCGACGCTGTGGCGCAGTGGGGAAAGCCGCCGCCTGCTGTGCCGGCATCCCCCATGGGCACCGATTCGAGTCCCGGCTGCTCCTCCTCCGATCCCGCTCTCCGCTATGGCCTGAGAAGGCGGTGGAAGATGCCCAAGTCCTTGGGCCCCTGCATCCACGTGGGAGACCCAGAAGAAGCTCCTGGTTCCTGGCTTCGGAGTGGTTCAGCCCCAGCCGTTGTGGCCAACTGGGGAGTGAAACCAGCAGATGGACGACCTCTCTCTCTCTCTGTCTCTCCTTCTCTCTCTGTGTGTAACTCTGACTTCCAAATAAATTAATAAATCTTAAAAAAAAAAAAAAAAAAAAGAGGTAGAGCCAGAGAGAGAGAAGAGAGAGAAAGAGAGAGAGAAAGAGAGAGAGAGAGAGGTCTTCCATCCACTGGTTCACTCCCCAATGGCCGTAACAGCTGGAGCTGCGCCGATCCAAAGCCAGGAGCCAGGAGCTTCTTCCAGGTCTCCCACGTGGGTGCAGGGGCCCAAGGACTTGGGCCATCTTCCTCTGCTCTCCCAGGCCACAGCAGAGAGCTGGTCAGAAGAGGAGCAGCCGGGACTCGAACCGGTGCCCACACAGGATGCTGACTTTGCAGGCCGGGGCTTTAACCCACTGTGCCACAGTGCCGGCTCCCAAATTGTTCTTTAATAAAAAGGGTACGGTTGGAAGACTCTCATTACCCAAATTCAAGTATCACATGACTGCAGTCATCAGGACGGCGTGGGGTCGGCCTGAGGCTGGACCAGGTCAGTGTGTCAGCCAAGGGAACCCTCAGGAGAGGGATCTTCCTGCACACGGCTTCTCAGCACGGACTTAAAGCGGACACCTGAGCTAAGACCGCCCACTTCCAGAGCACTGGCAGCTGGGGGCGGGGGACAGCCCTCACAGAGGACCAAGGACAAGCCACCACGGGCTCCACACACGGAACACAGGGGCAGGACGGGGGCACCTGCGACCCGCCTCACACACGCACATACGTGAACACGGGACGGGGGCACCTGCGACCCGCCTCACACACGCACATATGTGAACGTGGGAGGGGGAGGGGAGCCACACCTGACAACCCGACACACACGCACATACGTGAATGTGGGATGGTGGGGGCACCTGATGACCTGACACACACACGTGCATACGTGAACATATATGTATATGTATTTTTTTCAAATTCTTATTGATAAGACAAACCACTCAACTAAAAATCAGGTATGATGTTGGAATAGGCATTTCACAGGGCAATTCACAGGAACTTCTTAACTCCTGAGGGAAATGCCAATCAAAACCACAACCCCTCCCCAGGCCCTCAGCTGGCCAGCCCTGCAACACGGACCACACCGTGTGTCACGGAAGCGCAGCAGCGGCGATCCCCCTGGCTCATGGCAGATCCACACGGTGCGGCGACTGCAAAACACGCTGGCGGTTCCTCCTGCAAGTCCAACTGGGTTCACCCTCCAGACCAAGGAGCACCAGCACCTCACACGGCTCAGGGACCAGGGAGCACCGGGCACCTCACACGGCTCAGGGACCAGGGAGCACCGGGCACCTCACACGGCTCAGGGACCAGGGAGCACCAGCACCGGGCACCTCACACGGCTCAGGGACCAGGGAGCACCAGCACCGGGCACCTCACACGGCTCAGGGACCAGGGAGCACCAGCACCGGGCACCTCACACGGCTCAGGGACCAGGGAGCACCAGCACCGGGCACCTCACACGGCTCAGGGACCAGGGAGCACCAGCACCGGGCACCTCACACGGCTCAGGGACCAGGGAGCACCAGCACCGGGCACTTCACACGGCTCAGGGACCAGGGAGCACCGGGCACCACACACGGCTCAGGGACCAGGGAGCACCGGGCACCACACACGGCTCAGGGACCAGGGAGCACCAGCACCGGGCACCTCACACGGCTCAGGGACCAGGGAGCACCAGCACCGGGCACCTCACACGGCTCAGGGACCAGGGAGCACCGGGCACCTCACACGGCTCAGGGACCAGGGAGCACCAGGCACTTCACACGGCTCAGGGACCAGGGAGCACCAGCACCGGGCACCTCACACGGCTCAGGGACCAGGGAGCACCGGGCACCACACACGGCTCAGGGACCAGGGAGCACCAGCACCACACACGGCTCAGGGAGCACCAGCACCAGGCACTTCACACGGCTCAGGGACCAGGGAGCACCGGCACCGGGCACCTCACACGGCTCAGGGACCAGGGAGCACCAGGCACGTCACACGGCTCAGGGACCAGGGAGCACCGGCACCGGGCACTTCACACGGCTCACGGGAACGCGGAGCTGGCGGCGTCTGTCTGTAAGGAAATCTGACCCCGTGCACTGCACGCGCTCCCCCAGCCTCCAGACGCCCTCCGTGTCCAGGCCGAAGCGGCCACGCGGTGAGCTGACCGCAGTCGTGCACGGAGCGTCCCCAGCAAGGTCCAGTGACGCCGGAGCCAGACAGCACGCTCGTGGGGAGCCCGCGCACCAGGGCCATCTGACCGCGCCGTCTCGCTCTGAAGCCCCGCCTCGGCGAGAGCCACACATGAGCTCGTGCTGTGTGACCGCCGAGGGGCAACACTCACCCAGCGCCCGGGCCAGGGGTGCGGGACGCTGCAGAGCACAGGCATCTGAGAACTGGACCCACGCATGGCATCCGGCGTGGCTTCACGGTAAAACTCAGAACAGCCAAGGGGCCGGCCTGGGGCGCAGCGGGGAAAGCCGCCACCTGCAGCGCCGGCATCCCATGTGGGCACCAGTTCCAGTCCCGGCTGCTCCTCTTCCAATCCAGCTCTCTGCCGTGGCCTGGGAAGGCAGTGGAAGATGGCCCAAATGCTTGGGCCCCTGCACCCACGTGGGAGGCCTGGAAGAAGCTCCTGGCTCCTGGCTTCGGATCGGCACAGCTCCAGCTGTTGTGGCCATCTGGGGAGTGAGCCAGCGGATGCAAGACCTTTCTCTCTCTCTCTCTGTCTCTGTCTCTGTCTCTGTCTCTCTAACTCTGCCTTTCAAATAAATAAATAAATCTTTAACAACAACAAAAAAGAGCACCCAGGAAAGGAGAGATGGAAGCAGGTGGTCAGGTCTCGCCCAGGACAGGGCACCGAAGGCGGCAGTGGGCAGCACCCCCAGGGGCGCTGAGAGCAGCTGTCCACCCGGGGCGGGCTGGGCTTGTGCAGGTGTGTGTCGTCCCAGGCTCCTCAGGCAGGCACCACGCCAGCCCCCCTTGGAAGGTCTGGGCCAGGAGGAGAAAAGGGGGCGGCGGGCGCAGACACAGACGGCCTAGGCTGGGCAGGACAGAGTCCTGGGCGACACCACCAAGAACGAGAAACTCAGAACCCACCCTGGCGAGGACCCAGGAACCCAGCGGGGGAGCGCATCCTACAGGACAGACGCCAAGGACCAGCCGAGCACAGGGTGGCAGCGCAGCCCGGGCCGAGGCCACGGGGAGAGCCGGGACTCCCACCGCAGCCAGCGTCAGAGGAGGCCCCAGGTCCCCAAGTGAACACCACACGGAAATGCTCCTGACACAGAACACGGAAAACACGGGACAAACACGAGTCCTGGGTGAGGGAAGGAGGCCTGGAAACAGGACGGACGGAGCGTGTGTGCGAAGGCCTGACGAAGTCTGACCACGCACGTCCACACCGTCGGTGCAAGCACAGCACGGCGAGACGGGGGTGGAGGCTGCAGGAGCACCGAGCACCAATCAAGAGCCAAAAACGCTGCGGGGGGGGGGGGCCGGGCACTGCCGCGGGGGCGCCTGAAGGTCACCTTCTCCACCCCACCACGTCCCCGGCAGAGAGGGCCGACGGCCTGGGAAGCCACTTAAACACACCTGACACACACGACAAATACGTGAGATCACTTACAAACATGTGACAAGCACGTGACTCATACATGTGTGACAAATACATGAGGCCACTTATACACACTTCACACACGTGACATGGGTGAACCACTCAGACACGGCACACGTGGCGATACACGAAGCCACTTACACAGGTGACCAGTACAGGAGGCCACTTACACACACGTGGCAACTGATGAGAACCCTCATCCAACAGGGGGGCACGGGCGCCCCAGCCCCGCCCCGGAGAAAGAAACCGGATGCGGGGGGCAGTGACTTACCCAGGAGGAAGACACCGCACTGCATGGGCTGGGTTTTAATTAATTTATTTCAAAGGCAGAGCGAGAGAAGAGAGAGCGAGAGGCCTGGGGGAGAGACAGAGAGAGGATCTGTCTCTGGTTCACTCCCGGCCTCCCCCACGGCCAGCACAGCCCGTCAGACACCCGCGCAGGGCGCTGGACACGAAGCAGAGTGGTGAGCCGGCGGCAGGCCAATAGGGGGCGCCGGTGGCCCAAGCTGCAGCTTAACCCCTGGAGGTTTTGGTTTTGTTTTGAAGATTTATTTATTTGAAAGGCAGGTTTACAGAGAAGCAGGGGCAGAGGCAGAGAGAGAGAGAGAGAGAGGTCTTCCATCTGCTGGTTCACTCCCCAGATGGTTGTAATGGCCGGCACACCACGCTGATCCGAAGCCAGGAGCCAGGTGCTTCTCCTGGTCTCCCATGCGGGTGCAGGGCCCAAGCACTTGGTCATCCTCCACTGCCTTCCCAGGCCACAGCAGAGAGCTGGATCGGAAGTGGAGCAGCCGGGACTTGAACCGGCACCCGTACAGGATGCCAGCGCTGCAGGCAGGGCTTTACCCCGTATGCCACAGCGCCGGCCCCAACCCCCTGTAGTTTTACCAGTGAAAGAAGAAACATAATACATTTCTCCACTTTTCAAATTAGGAAGTATTTCTTAAGAATATCCACATATGGGAAGACAGGAAAAAGATACCAACATGCAGTGTACAAAAACGGTAGAGGGCCGGCGCTGTGGCACAGAGGGTAAAGCTGCCGCCTGCGATGCCAGTATCCCACATGGCACCGGTTCGAGTCCTGGCTGCTCTACTTCTGACCCAGTTCCTTGCTATGGCCTGGGAAGGCAGTGGAGGATGGCCCACGTGCTTGGGCCCTGCACCCACATGGGAGACCAGGAGAAGCTCCTGGCTCCTGGCTTCAGCCTGGCCCAGCCCTGGCCGCGGTAGCATTTGGGGAGTGGACCAGCGATAGAAGATCTCTCTGCCTCTCTGCAACTCCGCCTTTCTTTTTTTTTTTTTTTTTTTAATTTTTTTGACAGGCAGAGTGGACAGTGAGAGAGAGAGAGACAGAGAGAAAGGTCTTCCTTTTGCCGTTGGTTCACCCTCCAATGGCCACCGCACTGCAGCCGGCCGGCGCACCGCGCTGATCCGAAGCCAGGAGCCAGGTGCTTCTCCTGGTCTCCCATGGGGTGCAGGGCCCAAACACTTGGGCCATCCTCCACTGCACTCCCGGGCCACAGCAGAGAGCTGGCCTGGAAGAGGGGCAACCGAGACAGGATTGGTGCCCCGACCGGGACTAGAACCTGGTGTGCCGGCACCGCAAGGCGAAGGATTAGCCTAGTGAGCCGCGCCGCTGGCCATCCGCCTTTCAAATAAATAAATAAATATATAAATCTTAAAAAAAGAAAAGAAAAAAGATGGCGTCTTTACGGTCAGATTTGCCAAGAAAGAGAGAAACAAAACAGGCGCACGTCTTGTTTTCACCACGAGCACTCCCGCAGCCGGGCGGCTCGGTCTGCCCCGCCACGGCGCTGGACGCGCAGCGCTCGGGAGGCCGGGGGCCGCTGCGGGCTGCAGCGTGCGGGAGAGGCCCCTGCACCCATGAGTGCGAGCTGACCTGACGGAGGGGCAGGGGGCTTCCGTCCTGGTCCCAGAACACGCGCCACCCCACGGCGGGCGAGACGCGGGCCTCTCTGGGCCTCTGCTCACCTATGGCTTCCGAACCTCCTCTGTGCGCACCTCATTTCTTTCAGAATAAGGTCAATCAGAAGGATTAGAGAAAAGCTAAAATGTGAACGCCAGCCACAGGCCCAGGCCCCTGCCCCGCTGAGCAGCACTGTCACCCGGTTCCCCCTGAGAGCCACGGGAGGTGGGGCGGGGCGTCTACCACCAGGCTTCCCCTGGGCAGTGGGGTTCGGGCAGGGGCAGCGCTGCTGGCCCATGTCCACACAAAAACCAGGCCTGACTTCTCCCCCACCTCACAGTGAGCCAAGACGAAGGGAGTGTGCCCACCCCCCGAGAGCAGAGGTGACGGCACGGGCCCCCGAGGCCTCAGTGAGCGTACAGACGTGGCCCCCAGCCCCAGTGCCTCGGGCCGGGCCCGCTGCAGCGCACCAGCCACCTCGCCACAAGGCCACAGAGCCTGCCACTCCCCTGCGTTAACGCTCCTGCCTGGACACCGTCTCGCAGTGACCAAGGAGCGCTGGTGAGGGAACCTGCGATGATCACGCCCCACTACGAGCGGACCCTGGTCAGAGCCGGGGGACGGCACTGCGGCCTCCAGGCGGGGAAGCGGCACTCAGGAGACGCCGTTTCCCTCCTCACCGGATACCGGATGCGCGGCAGAACCACGTGCGGCATCCCCACGCACACACTACTCCCACGCCCCCTGCGCTCACCAGGAAGCGCCCGGTGAGGCCCAGTGCTCTCGGGCCGACTCACCTTGTTGATCCAGAACACCATGGCGTCCTCGAGGTCGTAGGGAAGCTCTTTGGAGGCGCTGAACGTGGAGAAGCGCTTCACGCTGGCCACCACCTTCTCGATGCTGATCATCTCCACGGTGTAGGCCATCATCAGGGCGTCCACCATGGCCATGTGGGCGCTCTGGGGGCAGAAGCAGCAGCTGGAACCCGCAGGCCCCTCGCCGCACTCCTGGCTCCAGCAGGGTGACCAGGAGGCAGAGCGGCTGCACAGGTGTGCCCTGGGGTGGGGGTCCCCTGGCAGGTGATGTGTGCCGGCCGGCGCCCAGCCACGCCCGCTGTGACTGCGCCTCCACAGAGCACGGGACGCGACCACGGCTCAGCAGAGCCCTCTGGAGGCGCCGCACGGTGCAGACGCGGAGAGCCCTGGGAGCCCCGTCCGGAGGCAGCGCGTGCTCAGGGGAGAGGCTCACCAGCACACAGGCCTGCTCCGCGCCCGGTGCGCCCTCTGCTTGGCGGAGGGTTAAGCTGTGACTACGGAACAGACTCACAGTTTGTCGTAAAAATGAAAATAAAGAGTAAGGAAGGAGGGGGCGCCTATGCCCTTCAGTTCACCTCACAGAAACAGAACAATGAAGGACCAAACACAGGCAGGACAGGCCCGACCCCGGCACCACCCGCTCAGCGTCGAGGGGCACCAGAATGGCCCTCTAAACGCCAGGTGGGAGAGCGCCCGCCAGCCGCTCCGTCCCCACCCATCGAAGCCCGCGGCTCGGGGAGCGTGAGGCACTCACCATCTTTATGGGCGCGCGGCTGAGGTCGGGCTCCGTCACAGGGGTGTCGTCGCCCTCCATCACGTAGATCCCCTTCCGGGACAGGGCCTGGATGACGGCCTGGTGCCCGTGCAGGGCGGCCGCCTGGTCCCCTGGCAGGATGAGCCCGCACACGCGGCAGTACAGCTCACTAGACAGCAGGAGCTTGGTGACGGGCGGCTTGATGTGCTCCTGGTCGTACTGGTCCTTGTAGAAGGGGTCTCTGAGGTCCTCGGGGACGTCGTCTAGGACAAGCAGAGGTCACCGTGAGGCTGCGACGCACGCTCACCGTCCTCCCACGCTCCACCTGCACGTGCACACAGGGCACCTCCCAGGGCGACCCCAGACACAGGGGCCAGGCAGACGGCTCCACCAAACGTGCCCAGCCTCCGGCCACGCGGGCAGCATAGGCAAGCACAGCACAGCCGGCAGGTGTGCACGTCCCGGGGCGTCGACAGCCCAAGGGAAAGCTGGAGCCGGGCCCAGGGGTTGCCATGGCGACCGAATCAGACGCACACATGCTGCGCGGCCGTGTGAGCAGGGAACAAAAGGCAGCCGCGCAGCACCAGCACCGCACAGGTGTGGGCCCGGTGAGGGCACACGGGCAGACGGGCACAGCCCTGCGGGGAGGCCAGTGCCCTCCTGAGACCGAACCCAAGGCGACAACAAGGACCCAACAGCCAGACCCGCTGCGCCGTAACCACGGCGATGACAGGCAGCACGGGGCCTCTGTCCAGCTCTGTCGCGGGCGGCACTGAACCTACAAGAACCAGGCTGCCTGACGCTCCCAACGACCACGCGAGACCGGGGCCGCGCCGACGCTACAGACGGGGAAACTGCGCAGACAGTGAAGCGGCCAAGGTCACAGGAGGCAGAGGCCAACCGCAGCCCACACGCGGCCGAGGGCTCCGCACGCTTCAGGCACACGCGGCCTCCCACCAGGGCCGCGGCCTGCGCCGGGCACAGCACCGGCCAGGCATCAGCCCGCCCCTCTACAGGGCGCACGCCCAGCTCTGTACCTCTTGCCTTACAGGGGTCAGCGCTGCCCCACACACAAACCCTCCCCGAGGAGCCCCAGCCCTTCAGGGGGCTCAGGCCCCGGGACGCCGCAGTAGCTGCAGTGTGCCCCCCTGCCCCGCCGCCCCGAGCGGTTCAAAGTCTACTATCTCCGGTAAGCCGGCGAGAGGCTGTTAGCCTACGTGTGTGAGAGGGGCCCAAGGAAACGGGAGCTTGTGTGTGGGCGGATGAGGGAAGCGACATGGCGGCCAAGCGGCTTTTCCGAAGTCCTCGGTGGGGGGCGCCCACTGCTTCCCCGGCACCAGCGCCAGGCACCAGCGCCAGGGGACGGTTCCGGAGTTCTGGGAGGGATACCCGGGGCCGGAGGCAGGGGCAGCTCCCCTCGACACTGCCCAGTGAGCTCCCTGCTGCTCCCTGTCCCACCTGCGACTCTTCCTAGAGCGGCCGATCTGCTAACGGCGCCAGGGACAGCGACCGAAGGAAGCCACCGGCACCTGGCACCACACAGCCAGGGACGTGGAGCTGCGCCCAAGCCAGCCAGGCCGGCCCACGTGACTCCTAACCCCGCCTGGCCCCGCGCCCGCGACTGCTCCCACAGGTGTATTTTCTGAGTCTGAGTCATCCGTCACGGCTCTGTGGCTCCCTGTCATTTCCCCGCACCGCGACACTTCACACCGGCCTTCTCATTTCTAACCGGCGCAGCCGCCGTGCGCACTGCTGTGGGTACACGTGTGGTCACCACGGGATCCACGGGTGGGCAAGGCGGGCAGCCGGCCCAGCTCCGGAAGGCTGGAGAAGACCGAGAAGACCGCGCTGGCTCAGTGGCCGCAGCCAGACTCGCCGCCGCGCTGGGGAGTGCCTGGAGCCGTGAAGGGACAGAGCGCTCGGACCGACGGCCTCGGCGCGGCACAGCGAGAAGGCCTCTGCCTCTCGGGCTTCCACGGACAGCGGCTCGGCTCGGAGCGGCGGAACGGAGGGGAGCAGGGAGCCGCCCTCGCCGGACACGGCCGGGCAGGGGCAGCAGCGGGAGGCCGAGGCCCGCTTCTGAGTGCATGAGCCAGGGAGGCCCCGGTTCAGCGACACCGCGACACCTCACCCTCAGGGGACGGCTCCCGCTCCCCTCCCCGCCCCCCCCAGTCTCAGCCCTCACCAGACGGCTCCCTCTCCCCTTCCCCGGCCCTCACCCTCAGGGGACGGCTGCCTCTCCCCTTCCCCGGCCCTCACCCTCACGGGATGGCTCCCTCTCCCTCTCCCCTTCCCCGGCCCTCACCCTCACAGGACGGCTCCCGCTCCCCCCCCCCCACCCCTCCCCCCAGTCTCAGCCCTCACGGGGCGGCTCCCGCTCCCCTCCCTGCCCCTCCCCCCAGTCTCAGCCCTCACGGGGCGGCTCCCGCTCCCCTCCCCGCCCCCCCCAGTCTCAGCCCTCACGGGGCGGCTCCCGCTCCCCTCCCCGCCCCCCCCCAGTCTCAGCCCTCACATGACGGCTCCCGCTCCCCTCCCCGCCCCCTCCCAGTCTCAGCCCTCACGGGGCGGCTCCCGCTCCCCTCCCCGCCCCCCCCAGTCTCAGCCCTCACATGACGGCTCCCGCTCCCCTCCCCGCCCCCCCCAGTCTCAGCCCTCACGGGGCGGCTCCCTCTCCCCTTCCCTGGCCCTCACCCTCAGGGGACGGCTCCCGCTCCCTCTCCCCTTCCCCGGCCCTGCCTGCTCCGGCTGCTTCTGCAGACAGTGCAGGGGGCCACTTCCTACCTCACTGCACAGCGACCAGAGGTGGGGACCCTCCCTCCTGCCCCCCACTGTCCAGAGCGGCCTGCTGACACCTCCCTCCAGGGACACCGGCCCAGCGGGGGGCCGGCCGTCTGAGACGCAGGGAGGGCCCGGCTGCAGGTGCAGGAGGCGGAGTCTGTGAGCGCAGCAGCCGGGGCCCCGCTGAGTCTCCCACCATCCACCCCTGGAGCCATCCTGGGGGCCACGTTCACAGAAGCAACGCGAAGTGATTCACACGACCATCACATGAGACTGAGTAAGAAGAATCATGCCAGGGCCGGCGCTGCGGCGCAGCGGGTTTACGCCCTGGCTCGAAGCGCCAGCATCCCGTGTGGGCACCGGTTCTGGTCCCGGCTGCTCCTCTTCCAGGCCAGCTCCCTGATGTGGCCCGGGAGAGCAGTGGACGATGGCCCAAGTCCTTGGGCCCCTGCACCCGCATGGGAGACCAGGAGGAAGCTCCTGGCTCCTGGCTTTGGATCGGCGCAGCTCCGGCTGTTGCGGCCAATTGGGGAGTGAACCAGTGGATGGAGGACCTCTCTGTCTCTCTCTCTACCGTTCTCTGTAACTCTGCCTTTCCAATAAATAAAATATATCTTTAAAATAAAAAAAAAGATGAATTATGCAAATAATTCAAATAAACTTCAGATTCAGGATAAGACAGCTACCGAAACAACAATGTATTTACTAGAGAGAGAGCGTCACACTATAATAAGCCCCCAGCACGCGCTGCTGTCCCCCGAGCTGACGGCCCCGGCCAGCACCCAGCACGCGCTGCTGTCCCCCGAGCTGACGGCCCCGGCCAGCACCCAGCACGCGCTGCTGTCCCCCGAGCTCACGGCCCCGGCCAGCACCCAGCACGCGCTGCTGTCCCCCGAGCTCACGGCCCCGGCCAGCACCCAGCACGCGCTGCTGTCCCCCGAGCTCACGGCCCCGGCCAGCTCTAACTTGCTGCAGTGGAGTCAGCTACCCCAAGAGCTGGACGTGCAGTTCTGAACGCCTGCAGTCCACTGAGCGCAATTCTTATTATTTTTATGTTACAAAATACTTATTTGAAAGGCAGAGCTTCAGAGAGGGACAGAGAAAGCAAGAGAGAAAGGGGTAGACAGATGGCTCCTCCATCCGCTGGCTCACTCCCCAAATAGCCAAACAGCCAGAGCTGGGTCAGGCCAGAGCCAGGGGCCAGGAAGTGACCTGATGGGCCACGTGGGAGCAGGGGCCAAAGCACCCTTCCCTGGATCCCCAGCACATGACCAGGAAGCTGGAGTGGACACGGACAGCCCGGACGCAAAGGGCAGTCAGCACAGGATGCTGGCGCCACAAGCAGCCGCCAACCCCACGGCCACAGCCTGGGCCGCCCCATTCTTCTTTGAAACAGACTCGGCAGCGCCAGGAGCGTTCCAGGTGCTGCGGCGCCGACCAGCGGCGCTTCGACAGGGCTACTCCTCATTCAACCCGCGCTGAGCACCAGCGAGAGCTGGAAAACGCACAGCAACGTTGGGGAGACCAACGGTGAGGAGGCCCACGCTCTCGGCCAGAGCCGGTAGGAGGCCCTGGGGGGCGTGCACCGCGGCACAGTGGCTAAGCCTCCGCCTACACTGCCAGTGTTCCGCAGAGGGGCCGGGTCGCGTCCCAGGGCTGCACGTCCCATCCAGCTCCCTGCTGAAGCGCCTAGGAAAGCAGTGGAAGACGGTGCAGGTACCTGGGACCCTGCGTCCTCATGGGAGACCCCAAAGCTCCTGGCTCCCTGACCAGCCCAGCTCCGGCCCCTGCAGCCATCCGGGGAGTGAACCAGCACACGGAAGACCGCGCTCCCTTTCTCTGTCTCTCCTTCTAACTCTGCCTTGCGAAGAAATAAATAAATCTTAAAAAAAAAAAAAATAAATAAAAGCCCCTGGGAAGTCTTCACACAACACAGAGGGGCAGTGCAGGAGGAGCCCCGGGAGACGCAACCTGAGGAACGAGCGGATTTCAGACGGAGCGTGGGCCTGCGGAGGACCCGAGGACACTGGCCGTTTAGAAGCAGAGGGGCCAGCACTGGGGCGCAGCGGGCAAAGCCGCCGCCTGCAGCGCCGGCATCCATGTGGGTGTCGGTTCCAGTCCTGGCTGCTCAACGTCCGATCCAGCTCTGCTGTGGCCTGGGAAGGCAGCGGAGGACGGCCCGAGTGCCTGGGCCCTGCACCCGCGTGGGAGACCAGGAGAAGCACCTGGCTCCTGGCTTCAGACAGGCGCAGCTCCGGCCGTTGTAGCCATCTGGGGAGCGAACCAGCGGATGGAAGACCTCTCTCTCTCTCTCTCTCTCTCTCTCTCTCTCTCTCTCTCTCTCTGCCTCTCCTCCCTCTCTGTAACTCTTTCAAGTAAATAAATATATCGTTTAAAAAAAAAGAAAAAAAAGACGACGACGACGACCAGAGGAGACCAGCTGGCCAGCTCGTCGGCTCACCCGACAGGCCCCTCCACGCCCGCACGCAGGCTCGGGCAGTGAGTGCGAGAGAAAGGAGGGACGCGTCCAGGCAGGCTCTGGGTGGAGAAGCGGCAGGACAGGAGGCGCTGTGTGCCGGGTCCCTGCCCTCGGCGGGGCCCGCCCGGCTACCACGGGGCCGCTTGCTCACCACCTGCAGCGAGACGCCAAGGGGCTCGGCCCTGGGAGCCGTGAGCACCACGCCTGTGGCTGCTGATACGCAGGTGCCACGGAGCGGACACCAAGCTGCTGACCACCAGCTGGGGGAGCACCAGCACCTTCCACTGGTCCCGGACAGCCAGGGAGGCGGGCGGAGGGTTCCAGGATGGCCCTGGGGAGCACACAGAGGTCAGACAGCTCTGATCTCAGGACGCGCCGTGGAACACAAACAACCAATGCCCAGTCGAGATGAACCCACGGAACACAGCACCCGCTACCGCCTACCCTGGGCACCCCACAGACGCCAGCCTGGGCACCCCACAGACGCCAGCCTGGCTCCACCCGGTACTGTGGGAAGGCCAGAGCACCAGAGAGGCTTTGAAGACTGGACCACAGTGACCTGTAGCCCACAGAGGTTGGCCTGGACTCACTCCTCGGCCTGACCACAAGGGTACCTGCCAACAGAGATACGAGCCAACCTGGCCAGGTGTCTAACGGGACCCCGAGTCTCAACACATAACACCCCCAATGTCTGAGACACAACTCGAAATTACTTGAAAAAGACAACAATAAACAGGAAAACCTCGACTGTCAGAGGAGAGGGAACCAACAGAGCCACTCCAACACCGCGGCCGTCCACAGCTCCAGGGCGCACACTCAGAACACCGAGGAGAAGTCCCAGGACAGGCGGGACCAGAGCCGAGCAGAGGGCAGCCATGGACTCAAGCAGGAGCACGCAGCACCCGCCAGCCCCAGCCGACACTCGCCAGGCCCCTCCCGAGGCCTCCCTGTCCAAGGGTGGGGACACACGCAGGACACAGCACACAAGGGACAACACCTCACACAGCACAGGCAGGACACCTGTCACCTCACACAGCACAGGCAGGACACCTGTCACCTCACCTCACACAGCACAGGCAGGACACCTGTCACCTCACACAGCACAGGCAGCACACCTGTCACCTCACACAGCACAGGCAGGACACCTGTCACCTCACCTCACACAGCACAGGCAGGACACCTGTCACCTCACCTCACACAGCACAGGCAGGACACCTGTCACCTCACACACCCACAGCACAGGCAGGAGCTCCTGTCACCTCACACACCCCCAGCACAGGCAGGACACCTGTCACCTCACCTCACACAGCACAGGCAGGACACCTGTCACCTCACACAGCACAGGCAGGACACCTGTCACCTCACCTCACACAGCACAGGCAGGACACCTGTCACCTCACCTCACACAGCACAGGCAGGACACCTGTCACCTCACACAGCACAGGCAGGACACCTGTCACCTCACCTCACACAGCACAGGCAGGACACCTGTCACCTCACCTCACACAGCACAGGCAGGACACCTGTCACCTCACCTCACACAGCACAGGCAGGACACCTGTCACCTCACCTCACACAGCACAGGCAGGACACCTGTCACCTCACCTCACACAGCACAGGCAGGACACCTGTCACCTCACACAGCACAGGCAGGACACCTGTCACCTCACCTCACACAGCACAGGCAGGACACCTGTCACCTCACCTCACACAGCACAGGCAGGACACCTGTCACCTCACCTCACACAGCACAGGCAGGACACCTGTCACCTCACACAGCACAGGCAGACACCTGTCACCTCACACAGCACAGGCAGGACACCTGTCACCTCACCTCACACAGCACAGGCAGACACCTGTCACCTCACACAGCACAGGCAGGACACCTGTCACCTCACCTCACACACCCCCAGCACAGGTGCTTCCTGCACTGCCCTCCCGGGTAGCATCACACACTCAGGACTCGTCTGGATCAAGAGCCGTCGGAGGAGCTGGCCGGTGTGACCAAGCCACACACCGCTCAGCCTGCACCTGACCGAGCAGGGACGAGGAGCCGAGGCACGGGCGTGTGACACAGACGCGGTCCAATTCAGGCCGCCAGGAGGGCGGCAGGGACGGAGCTGCTGGGCTGAGCCGCACAGGGGCCGCGGCTCAGGGAGAGAGCATCCAGAGAGCCCCCGGGGGCTGGAGACCGCCGTCTCCAGGGGCGGCTCCACACCGCAGCCCCAGGCCTGCCGTACACTCTGGGCTGGGGATCCTAGCAGCAGGAGTGAACGGGAGGCAGCCCAGTCTCAAGGCCTGAGACACACTGACCCACAAAACCAGGGCAAGGTCCTGGTCCTGCCCGTGTCCCCAGTGGACAACCGGAAGCAGAGGCAACTCCCCCTGGAGACAGCAAGCACCCCCAGTTCTCCTGAACCTTTTACACACAGTGTTCAGTGCCCAGGGAAAACCCAGCAAACAGCCGAGACATCACGGTGAGAGCCGGCCGAACACGGGGAGGCAGAGCCGGCTCCCAGGCCCCAACCGCCGGGCACTGTGGACCCGCAGCCGCACAGCCTCAGGACCAACACCCGCAGGGGTCCCCCGTGGTGTTCTGAGCTTCCTGTCCTTCCCCCTGGTCACGGGGCTGTGCGGCAGGCCGACAGCCAGAACTACGGGCGGACCCTGGCTCCCTGGCCAGACACCAGCTGCGGTGGGCAGCGCCTGGGGCCATCCCCCCGCCTTTGCCCTCCAGCCTGGCCCAGGTGGGCAGCGACAGCAGGCACAGCTGAGACTTCCTTCCCGGCCAGGGGAAGGAAGAGGGGTTCCTTGGAGCCAGTCTGGGGCGGGAGAAATCCAGGGACGGAGAGCCGGAAAGGGGTCCTGGAGCTGCGCGCACAAGGCAGACCCGACGCCGCACGGGAGGGCTGAGCCCAGCTGGGGAACAAGGCCAGCGCAGCCCGTAATCGGCACACAGAGCAGCACGAGTGAGGCCTCTCGGACCCCCCCCCGCGGCCCAGACGCCGAGCTCAGCACCCCGGAAAGTGGGCCTCGTGAGGACTAAGAACTGGGAAACGTGGCAGACGCGGGCTTCGCCGTGGACCCCACGGGGGCTTGCCGAGAGCAGCCATCAGGGATCCGCCCAGGCGCGGCGCAGAGCAGCACCTCGCCCCCCACGGCTGGGGCACGGCAGTCACACAGGGAAACCACAGACGGAGACACAGGCCCCCGGGGCCCCGCCTCAGAAAGCAAGGAAGGAGAGGCACGCGCAGTCAGGCAGGAGCTACGAGAGCCAGAACAGAGCCTCTAGCGCAGAGCACGGTGCACAGCGGACTGCGGGCCACACGCCGGCGCACCGGAGCGCGTGGAGACTGCGGAGACAGAGGCGGACACGACTGGGCGGGCGCAGACACGGGAACGGAGATCCCCAGGGCCGCAGAACTCACAAACCAGCTCAGGACCGAGGGCGTCGACACAGCGCCCAGAGACCATGGAAACCCCAAGTCCACAGCAGTCGGGGTGGGGTCCAGGGGGTTCAGAGCGGGGCAGCAGAGACGTCTCTCCTGCTCCCCTGCCGTGAGCACAACCACAGGTCTGGACCCAGCTCAGGGCTGACAGGCAACGCTGAGCGAGGGAGAGGGGGCGGGGTCTGGGCCAGGACTGGAGAGGAGGGCGGGGTCTGGGCAGGGCTAGAGAGGAGGGCGGGGTCTGGGCAGGACTGGAGAGGGGGCGGGGTCTGGGCCAGGACTGGAGAGGAGGGCGGGGTCTGGGCAGGACTGGAGAGAGGGGGGCGGGGTCTGGGCAGGACTGGAGAGGAGGGCGGGGTCTGGGCAGGACTGGAGAGGAGGGCGGGGTCTGGGCAGGACTGGAGAGGAGGGCGGGGTCTGGCAGGACTGGAGAGGGGGCGAGGTCTGGGCAGGGCTGGAGAGAGGGCGGGGTCTGGGCAGGGCTGGAGAGAGGGCGGGGTCTGGGCAGGACTGGAGAGGGGGGCGGGGTCTGGGCAGGGCTGGAGAGAGGGCGGGGTCTGGGCCAGGGCTGGAGAGGGGGCGAGGTCTGGGCAGGGCTGGAGAGAGGGCGGGGTCTGGGCAGGGCTGGAGAGAGGGCGGGGTCTGGGCAGGACTGGAGAGGAGGGCGGGGTCTGGGCAGGACTGGAGAGGAGGGCGGGGTCTGGGCAGGACTGGAGAGGGGGCGAGGTCTGGGCAGGGCTGGAGAGAGGGCGGGGTCTGGGCAGGGCTGGAGAGAGGGCGGGGTCTGGGCAGGGCTGGAGAGAGGGCGGGGTCTGGGCAGGACCAGAAGAGGAGGGTGGGGTCTGGGCAGGGCTGGAGAGGAGGGCGGGGTCTGGGCAGGACTGGAGAGGGGGGCGGGGTCTGGGCAGGGCTGGAGAGAGGGCGGGGTCTGGGCAGGGCTGGAGAGAGGGCGGGGTCTGGGCAGGACTGGAGAGGGGGGCGGGGTCTGGGCAGGGCTGGAGAGAGGGCGGGGTCTGGGCAGGGCTGGAGAGAGGGCGGGGTCTGGGCAGGGCTGGAGAGAGGGCGGGGTCTGGGCCAGGGCTGGAGAGGGGGGCGGGGTCTGGGCCAGGGCTGGAGAGGGGGGCGGGGTCTGGGCAGGACCAGAAGAGGAGGGTGGGGTCTGGGCAGGGCTGGAGAGGAGGGCGGGGTCTGGGCAGGACTGCAGAGGACGGCGGGGTCTGGGCAGGACTGGAGAGAGGGCGGGGTCTGGGCAGGGCTGGAGAGAGGGCGGGGTCTGGGCAGGACTGGAGAGGGGGCGAGGTCTGGGCAGGACTGGAGAGGAGGGCGGGGTCTGGGCAGGACTGGAGAGGAGGGCGGGGTCTGGGCAGGACTGGAGAGGAGGGCGGGGTCTGGGCAGGACCAGAAGAGGAGGGTGGGGTCTGGGCAGGACTGGAGAGGAGGGCGGGGTCTGGGCAGGACTGGAGAGGAGGGCGAGGTCTGGGCAGGGCTGGAGAGGGGGCGGGGTCTGGGCAGGGCTGGAGAGAGGGCGGGGTCTGGGCAGGGCTGGAGAGAGGGCGGGGTCTGGGCAGGACTGGAGAGGAGGGCGGGGTCTGGGCAGGACTGCAGAGGAGGGCGGGGTCTGGGCAGGACTGGAGAGAGGGCGGGGTCTGGGCAGGGCTGGAGAGAGGGCGGGGTCTGGGCAGGACTGGAGAGGGGGCGAGGTCTGGGCAGGACTGGAGAGGAGGGCGGGGTCTGGGCAGGGCTGGAGAGGAGGGCGGGGTCTGGGCAGGACTGCAGAGGAGGGCGGGGTCTGGGCAGGACCAGAAGAGGAGGGCGGGGTCTGGGCAGGGCTGGAGAGAGGGCGGGGTCTGGGCAGGACTGGAGAGGGGGCGAGGTCTGGGCAGGACTGGAGAGGAGGGCGGGGTCTGGGCAGGACTGGAGAGGAGGGCGGGGTCTGGGCAGGACTGGAGAGGAGGGCGGGGTCTGGGCAGGACCAGAAGAGGAGGGCGGGGTCTGGGCAGGACCAGAAGAGGAGGGCGGGGTCTGGGCAGGACTGGAGAGGGGGCGGGGTCTGGGCCAGGACCAGGAGAGAGGAGGGTGGGGTCTGGGCCAGGACTGGAGAGGAGGGCGGGGTCTGGGCAGGACCAGAAGAGGAGGGTGGGGTCTGGGCAGGACTGGAGAGGAGGGCGGGGTCTGGGCAGGACTGGAGAGGAGGGCGAGGTCTGGGCAGGGCTGGAGAGGGGGCGGGGTCTGGGCAGGGCTGGAGAGAGGGCGGGGTCTGGGCAGGACTGGCAGCCAGGCACCACACAACGCCCACCCAAAGAAAGGAGCCCAGTCTGCTGCTTCCCCACCCCTCAGCCCAGCAACACAACCAGGCCTGGCAGGCTCCTTCCGGAATGCTCTCCTCCCTACCCGAATCTCCACGCAGCTGGAGGGCACCAGCAAGGGAACCTGGCCATGAACCCTCAGGAGCCTGGGAGCCCCGCCTCCACCGGACGCAGAGGGCCGCCCAACCTGGGCACAGAGGCTCTGTCTGCCTCCGAGGGCCACCAGCAGAGGCGGCAAGATCAAGGCCCTGAGCGTGAGACGCCACTGGAGCCACAGCACGGAGAGTGGCCGAGGCCCGAGTGTGGAACCTCCACACCGCGACCACCTGCCCAAACTTCTCATTCTTCCTTATTTATTGGAGAGGTAAAGCGAGACAGACAGACAGACAGGGCTCCAGCAGCTAACTCAGCCCACAGATGCCCACCGCAGCCAGGGCTACGCCAGGCCGGAGCCAGGAGCCAGGAGCTCCACGCCAGTCTCCCGCGCAGGTGGCAGGGAGACAGCCCGCGCCTTCACGCCGCTGGCAGGTGTGTGTGAGCTTGGCAGGCAGCTGGCCGCGCGGTGCCCACGCCCACACCCACACCAGGGCGCCTGCGTCCTCCTGGGCCGGGCTCCCGACTCCAGCCCCCTGGGAGGCGGCAGCGAGGGAGGCCCAGCTGGGTCCCCGGCGCCGTGTGGGGCCCGAGCTCAGCCCCAGGCTGCCAGGCCCTGGGTTTCTGTGGCGAGAACCAGCAGGGCGGAGGGATCTGCCTCTCCCTGCCTCTCAAGGAAGTGCCGTGTGCCGTAGAGCGGAGGATGGGGCCAGACTCCACGCCACCGTCACAGTAGAGGAGGCTGCGCCACACCTGGGAAACCAAAGAGAAACCCGAACCAGCAGGGGCGCCCGTAACGGCCGGGCATCACCGAGTCCCGAACATCTACGCAGCAAAGGCAGAGAGCCCCAAACACCAGAGAGAAGCTGACAAAGCCAGAGACGGGCAAACCAACGAGTAAGCAGGACCGAACGCTGTGCACCAGACACGGACAGAGCCACGGACGCGACACCACCAAGGACGTAACAACAGGACCCGACCGACAGGCACACGCACCCCACTCAGACACGGGATCTGACAGGCACACGCACTCCACTCAGACACGGGATCTGACAGGCACACGCACTCCACTCAGACACGGGATCTGACAGGCACACGCACTCCACTCAGACGCGGGATCTGACACGCACACTCCACTCAGACACGGGATCTGACACGCACACCCCACTCAGACGCGGGATCTGACACGCACTCCACTCAGACACGGGATCTGACAGGCACACGCACTCCACTCAGACGCGGGATCTGACACGCACACTCCACTCAGACACGGGATCTGACACGCACACCCCACTCAGACACGGGATCTGACACGCACACCCCACCCAGACGCGGGATCTGACAGGCACACGCACACCCCACTCAGACGCGGGATCTGACACGCACTCCACTCAGACGCGGGATCTGACAGGCACACGCACTCCACTCAGACGTGGGATCTGACAGGCACACGCACTCCACTCAGACACGGGATCTGACACGCACTCCACTCAGACGCAGGATCTGACAGGCACACGCACTCCACTCAGACACGGGATCTGACACGCACTCCACTCAGACACGGGATCTGACACGCACTCCACTCAGACACGGGATCTGACACGCACTCCACTCAGACGCAGGATCCGACTGAACGCACTCCACTCAGACACGGGATCTGACAGGCACTCCACTCAGACACGGGATCTGACACGCACTCCACTCAGACACGGGATCTGACACGCACTCCACTCAGACACGGGATCTGACAGGCACACGCACTCCACTCAGACGCGGATCTGACAGGCACACGCACACCCCACTCAGACGCAGGATCTGACTGACACACACCCCACTCAGACACGGGATCTGACTGACACACACCCCACTCAGACGCGGGATCTGACACGCACACCCCACTCAGACGCAGGATCTGACACGCACACCCCACTCAGACATGGGATCTGACACGCACACCCCACTCAGACATGAGATCCGACTGTCAGGCACACTGCAATCAATAGCAAAACATGCAGTGTTACCAAATGCCTAAGGAATATTCGCGAAAACAGACCACGTCCTAGACCATAAAACAAATTTTAGCAGGCATAAAAGAACAGAAATCAAATAGGTGCTCTCTCACCACAAAGCAGCGTGGGCCGCGTGAAGCCCACAGAGCCATCGGCTCAGCCAGGACAACCAGGGACCCAGAGCAGGCCGCCTCTGACGCTGCGTGGCCCACAGCGGGTGCTATAAATATCCAAACGGCCCTTGGCAGAAAAGAGTTCCCACCCTGCAAAGAAACCACACTAGAAATCATAACAATGAGACAAATCAGGAAAACCTCCACACACACTTAGAAATTACCCTACTGAGTGAGGCCGAGTGCCATGGTCTGAATACTTACGTCCCCGCGGAACTTCAGGCTGGAGCCTGAGCCCTGTGGCGGAGTCGGGAGACAGGGCCTCTGGGATGTGACCAGGTCCCAGGAGCTCCGCCCAGGTGGCCGGGTGAGCGCCCTCCTCCTGAGAAGCCCGCGGCCAGGCCTGCCCCCTTCCGCCCCGCGGGGACACCAAAGCTGCAGGCGACCGTGGGTGCTCCGCCCCCAGGACCGCGAGCAGCGCGCTTCCGCCCCACGAGGACACCAAAGCTGCCGGCGACCGTGGGTGCTCCGCCCCAGGACCGCGAGCAGCGCGCTTCCGCCATTCAGCAGGGGCCCTGTCGCTGGGGCTGCTGTTGGGACGCAGCCAACACCAGCATCCGACGTGGGCGCCGGCTTAAGTCCTGGCCGTCCCACTTCCCATCCACCTTCCTGCTAACGCGCCTGGGAGAGCAGCAGAGGACGGCCCGAGTGCCAGGAACCCTGCCACCAACGTGGAAGACCAGGGGAAGCTCCTGGCTCAGCCTGGCCCGGCTCCCGCCACTGTGGCCGCTCCAGGACAGAGCCAGCAGGTGGATGAGCTCGCTCCCTCTCTCCCTGTAACTCTGCCTTTCAGAGAAATAAAGTCTTAAAAAAAAAAAAAAGAAAAAAGAAATTACCCCATAAGCTACCCTGTTATAGCAGCACACACAGGGGAAGAAAGCAGGCCAAAGGGGAGGAGAAAAAGAATTAAAAAAACCAGGGAACTCAATGAAAATGAAATGGTAACACATCAGGCCAGTGTGGCACAGAAAGCGGAGCCGCAGCCTGCAATCCTGGATCGGAGCGCTGGTTCGAGTCCCAGCTGCTCTGCCTCCAATCCAGCTCTGCTAGGGCCTGGGAGAGCAGCAGCAGACGGCCCACGGGCCCCTGCACCCGTGCGGGAGACCAGAGGAGCTCCTGGTCCTGGCTCAGCCTGGCCCAGCCCCGGGGCTGCGGCCACCTGGAGAGTGAACCAGTGACGGAGTCTCTCTCCCTTCAACTCTGCCTTACAAATAAATAATAAGCAAATCTTTAAAAAGAAAATACAACGTATCAACATACGCTAAAGCCGCGCGGAGTGGGAAATCCACAGCCCTAAGTGCGTCCATGGGGGGGGGGGGCTCCTAGCCACAGCCTGAGCTCCTAGCGCAAGAAGCCGGACAAACAGCAACAACAGAAAAACCCAGGCGAGCACGGCAGCAAGGCGGGCGCGGCTGTCAGTGCAGAGCTGGCCTGCGGGCGCACGCCCTTCCCGGCCACAGGAGCTGCAAGTTCACGTGACAAAGTTACAGTTCATCTTGGCGCAAAAAAAAGTCTGAGATTCACGCAGTTTCTCACAATACACCCCTTCCGTGGCCTCTCTCTTCTTGTGTTTGTTTGTTTACTTTTGTCTCCGGCCTACAGACTCACTCCGAAGGCACACACGGCTGCAACAGCACCAGCGCAAGGCCAGGAGCCACCTGGGTCTCCCCGACGGGTGGCAGGGCCGTGACGAACCAGGCGGCTTTACCCGCTGTGCCACAACAGCCCCGACCTTTTCAAAGACCCCTCAGGATTTCAGACCTTTTTACACCAAAATACGCTCACTTTCGGTTGCATCTCTCGTGCACTGTTCCAGTTCCCTCGCAGGAAGTGAACTGGCTGTGAGGTCTGAGTCTGACAGGGCGTCAGCCTGGGGAGCTGGCGGGGGCACCACAGCCCCTCAGCGCTGTCTCCTTAGCTGCAGGCTAACACGCAATTCTCAGAATGAAACATTTAGCTTCTTCAAACTAGCCAAAGATCTCGAAGATCCTTCTAGGAAGAGATCTAGCCACTAAGTTATACAGAATGCCCGTTGGGACTGGCGCTGTGGCTCAGCGGGTTAACGCCGCCACCTGCAGTGCCAGCGGCCCATATGGGCGTCAGTTCTAGTCCCGACTGCTCCTCTTCCGATCCGGCTCCCTGCTGTGGCCTGGGAAAGCAGTAGAAGACGGCCCAGGTCCTTGTGTCTCTGCATCCACGTGGAAGACCCAGAAGAAGCTCCAAGCTCCTGGTTCAGTCTGGTCCAGTCCTGGCCATTGCAGCCATCTGGGGAGTGAGCCAGTGGATGGAAGACCCCTGCCTCTCCTCTTCTCTCTCTGTAACTGTGCCTTTTAAATAAACAAAAATGATAAAAAAAAAAATCTGCACTCCATCAGGGTATGATTTTAAAGCATGCGAGGGCCCGCGCAGGGGCCACAGGCAAGGTGTCCACTTCACACGCAGGACTGTGTCGGCGCTGGGGCCTGCAGCCAGCTCCCCATGGGAACCGCTCCGTGCAGGCAGCCTTCCCAGAGGCCCCCACTGCACACCCCACAGGAGGCACTGACCACGGTCCCCTAGCAGAGGCTGGCCTCAAACCCAGATCTCAGACGCGCCCCCCCCAGGACACACGGAGAAAGACCCCAGCTGTCCTCAGCCATTCAGGGCGCTCCAGATCGAGCCCTCAGCCCTTTCCCATGGAGGCTCACTCCCCACCAGTGTCACGCGCCCCGCCCGCATCCCATATGGCCGCCAGTGCAACTTCTGATCCAGCTCCCTGCTGATGGCCTGGGAGAGCTGCAGGAGGAGGCCCACACAGGCCACGCTCCTGGAACTTCCGTCATCACCCCCTGAATGTCCCTTGGCCTGCACCCACTCCAAACTTCCCAAAACACCCTCAGCGCCCCACCTACTTAAAGTCTTCCAGACACACAGCTCCACCAGCCTGCAGAGCTCACGGCCTGGCCCAGACTCCTCCCAAGTAATCTCCTACTATTTCAGGCCCCAAAGCCTCTGGCCGAACAAGCTAATCCACTCGGCACCCTGCCCCCCGCTGAGGGAGGGCCCCCCCACGAAGCCTCTCGGCCTCGGCACGCGCCCGCCACCTCTGGAGCACCCGGGCGCTCTGGTCAGCACCGTGATGACGTCTCCACCACCCTCTAACCCTCGGGCTCTCTCCTGTCCGGAGTGTGCGGCAGCATTTCACGGGGATTTTAAGCAAGGAAGGAGACAGCACCACCGAATTCTCCCTTTGTATTTCCTGCGGCGCAAACACAGCAGAGGAGCCATCGAGGATCCCGGGTTGAAGGAACGCAACACCGGCTCCACCCTGGCCACCGGAGCAGATGAACAATGAAGAGGGGCTGGCGCCGTGGCGCACGGGTTCAAGCTGGTTCTAGACCCGGCAGCTCCACTTCCCATCCAGCTCTGCTGTGGCCTGGGAGGGCAGTGGAGGACGGCCCAGGTGCCTGGGCCCTGCACCCCGTGGGAGACCAGCAGGAAGCTCCTGGCTTCGGATCAGCACAGCTCTGGCCGTTGCGGCTAATTGGGGAGGGAACCAACAGACGGAAGACTTCTCTCCCTGTCTCTCTCTCCCTCCCTCTCCCTCTCCTCTCTCTGTGTAACTCTGTGTAACTCTTTCAAATAAATAAATCTTTAAAAAAAAAAAAAAAAAAGCGTTCCAGGGGCCAGCGCTGTGGTGTAACGGCTCAAGCCTCCACCTGCGACACGAGCATCCTGCACGGCGCCAGTTCCAGTCCCGGCTGCTCTGCTCCCGGTCCAGCTCCCTGCTAACGCATTGGGAAAGCAGCAGAAGATGCCCAGGTCCTTCAACCCTGCACCCGTGTGGGAGACCCAGAGGAAGCTCCTGGCTCCGGCCTGGCCCCACCCAGGCTGTCGCAGCCATTTGGGGAGCCAACCAGCGGATGCTCTCTCTCCCCTTTCTGCCTTGCAACTCTGCCTTCCAAATAAATAAATCTCAAATAAATAAGTCTTTAAAACAAACATAGAAACTCTGAAAAGAAAGAACACGTCCCAGCCACTTTTCCCACCCGGCACGTATCTGGGCACCAGCCCAGGCCTCAGCGTGGGGCCCACACGACGGACAGCAAAGGCCCTGCTGCCAAGACCACCGGGGGCCCCAGGGTGTCCGGCGGGGCTCAGCAACCTCCGGAAGTGCTCTGGAGCCCCCGCCAAACACTCAGGTCTGAGCCCAACCCGAGAAGAGCCCATTTCAAACTACAATCTAAACTCAGAAACCCACCACCTGAACACGTCAGCTGCCCACTAAAATCCCTGAGGACGCGAAGGCTCGGCCCCGTGCTCCCAGGGAGGCCGGAGCAGCAGGCGGCGGCGCCAGTTCTAGAGCTGGCGCGGGCCCCGAGCACAGAGCGCATCTGACCAAATGTCACCGTGACCAAACACGGCGCCCCACGTGCCATGAAGGCTCCCTCCCGTGGGTCACAGACCATGGGTCTCACTGCCCACGCGGCGTCCGTGCAGCGAAGCCCGGCCCCACGGCCCCACTGCCACCTGCTTTCCCATTCGGTGTTTAAGTCACGCCGGCGAGGGAACGCGGGGACAGGCAGGGGCCCGGCAACCCCGCGCGGCCAGCGACGGCGGGCAGGCCCGGCCGGCCGTGGCCTCACTCCAGCCCAGGGCGCTGCGGTAAGGTGAGAAGGCTGAGCCGCAGCCAGCCAGCTCCAGGGCAACAGGACAACGGCGCCCCAGACACAGCAGCGCCCAGCAAGCGGCGGAGTTAACGCCGTCCTGGACAGAAGCACAAGCCAGCACCCCGCACGCGCTCCCGAGCCCCTGGGCGCACGGACAAAGCCGGCGCGGCCCGGTAAGGAGGTGCTCCTGCAGGCCCCCGTTGGCCACAACCCTGCAGCCAGACGCTCGGAGCGGACAATTTTCAAATAAGTAATTCCTAAAAAACAAATAAAACAGGAGCTCCCAACTTGGAGGGGGAGGGGGACCTAAAAATACAAGTGCAGGCGGCCCCGAGAGACCAATAAAACCGCAGCTCTTTCCACACGGCCTGTGCCACGGCCTGGCTGGCGAGCGCGGCCAGAGCCTGCCCTGCTGACACTTGGCCGCGGCCCTGGGGACGCTGCGGAGGCAAAGCCAACGAGGAGGCACCTGCAGCCCCCAGCCCCGGCGCGGCTGACCCCGCAACGCCCGCAATGCCCATGGAAAACCCGTTCTCCCCACAGCCCAGCCCACAACGGTCACTGGTGAGACGGCTCAGCCACTTTGACCGCCACAGCCCCCAAATGGCTGCCGCCCAGAGTCCAGGCCGAAAGACCCACGACCAACGGGCTGGAAACGGCTGACGCGCTGTGGGGCGATCACCGGGAGGAAGCCGCCGGCACCCCCTCGCCCCAACAGTGACACGCAGCCATCAGCGGAGCCAAGACTTTCTGATCCCCCGAACTGAGTCTCCCAAATGTGTAAACTCAGAAATCGTGAACTCAGGGGCCGGCGCTGTGCACGGCGGACTACGCCTCTGCCTGCACACGGGTGCCGGTTCAAGTCCCGGCTGCTCCACTTCCCATGCAGCTCTCGTCTGTGGCCTGGGAGAGGAGGCTCCAAGTGCCCGGGCCCCTGCACCCGCGTTGGGGATCCGGAGGAAGCTCCTGGCTCCTGGCTTTGGCTCGGTGCAGCTCCGGCTGTTGCAGCCATTTTGGGAGTGAACCAGCGGGTGGAGGACCTCTCTCTCTCTCCCCCTCTCTCTCTATAATTCTGACTTGCAAATAAATAAATCCTTAAAAAACTCAATTTAAAAAAATCGACAGCTGCTCCCTTCTGAAACAGGCGCCCGGCGGCAGAAGCCTGGACTGGCAGCCCCGAGGCCGCGGGGCTCCTGCTCCGCCTCCACTCTGAGTGCCCGCGGGTAGCAATCGGTGCCTGAGCAGTCACGTGTCAGAGACCACGGCGGTCCGGGACGTGAATGGACCGACCCACGCTGACCTCCGGGGGACGCGAATCCCGCACGGAAGCTCACGGCCAAATGCAACAAACAAACGCAAACAGGGAGTCGCCACCGCCCGCCCCTCCCCACGTGAAACCCTGAACACACGCAGGGAGCGAGCCAGGCGGCAGCGGGCCCTGGGGGAGCCCAAAGCAGAAGCCCCCACCCCACCCCAGAGACCCAGGGGGAACCCAGCAGCCCCGGGGCCGCGTCCAAGCCAGATGTCGGCGGTCACTGCCGGCCCGTCCCTCTGCACGGAGCACACACGCGCCCCGTGGTCCCGTGATCCCGAACACGCCGAGCAGGTGCACCGAGGCCACACCAGGCCGGGACCCACGCTGTGGACTGAAACCGCACAGGAATCAACCCCCGGCTAAGCGCAGCCCACACTGGGCCCCCCAGCTTCGCGGTCCCACTCAGCTGGCCGCAGGGCTGCGCCGGCCACCGGCCCTCAGCCCGGCCCACCCAGCCCTCTGCGCCACGGACGCGAGCGGGCGGCCCACCGAGCTGTCAGAGCCGGCCAGGCACCGCGCAGCCCAGGGCTTCCAGGCCCCCGGTGCTCCCGCCCGTCAAGGGGCAGCCCTCGGCCTCGGCCACCAAGGAGCCGCCCCGACCGCACCGGGGCAACCATGGCACAAAGGCCGGGCCTGCCCGGGACCCGCCCCCAGCCCGGCTCGTCCTGGATCAGCGCCCCAACTCCCCCTCCCACTCCTGCTGCTCCCCCAGCCCCCAGCCCCCAGCCCCCAGCCCGGGCCACCCAGCACAGCCCCCTCCCCGCTCACAGCCGGGGCCACCCAGCACAGCCCCCCGCTCACATCAGGGGGCCACCCAGCACAGCCCCCCGCCCCCCGCCGGGGACACGCAGCACAGACCCCCGCCCCCAGCCGGGGCCACCCAGCACAGCCCCCCGCCCCCCGCCGGGGCCACCCAGCACAGCCCCCCGCCCCCCGCCGGGGCCACCCAGCACAGCCCCCGCCCCCATCAGGGGGCCACCCAGCACAGCCCCCCGCTCACATCAGGGGGCCACCCAGCACAGCCCCCCGCCCCCCGCCAGGGCCACCCAGCACAGCCCCCCGCTCACATCAGGGGGCCACCCAGCACAGCCCCCCGCCCCCCGCCGGGGCCACCCAGCACAGACCCCCGCCCCCCGCCGGGGCCACCCAGCACAGCCCCCGGACGTACATCACCCCCCAGCCCCCGGATGCACAGCGCCGCCCCCGGCCCACAGCCCCCGGACGTACATCACCCCCCGCCGCCGCCCCCGCCGCCGCCCCCGGCCCACCTAGGCCGTACGCCTTGGCGCAGATCCACTGCAGGTTGGCGGCGATCTTGGCCCGCGCCGAGTCGTAGCGGTCCAGCGGCACGAGGTCGGCGGCGTCCGGCGGGGCCTCCATCCCCCTCCGGCCCTCGGCGGGGCGGCCGCAGGCGTCCACCGTCCGCACACAAAGGGCAGCGCCGGCCCGGCCCGGCCGCAACAAAGGCGCCGCCGCCCCGGCGGGCCCGAGCCGCGCCGCCCCGCTGCCGGCCGGCGGCCCCTGCGCTCACAGCCGTCGCCGCCGCGGCCGCGGGCGCCGAGCCCGGCGAGGAGGCGGCGGGCGGGCGCGGGCCGGGGGCGGGCGCGGGCCGGGGGCGGCGGCGGCGCGTGCGCGGCCCCGCGGAGGCGGTGGCGGAGGCGGCGGCCAACGGGCGGGAGCGCGCGCGCCGCCGGGGACTCGCGCAGGCGTAGAGGGGCGCCGTCCCGGCCCCGCCCCCTTTCCGCCGGCGCGGTGGGCACGTCCGCCCCGCCCCTCCCCGCAGGCGCAGTGGGTGCCGTCCCGCCCCTTCCGCAGCGCGTGGCCCCGCCCCGGCCCCGCCCCTTCCGCAGACGCATGCGCGCCGGCGCCGGGACGGACCGGCTCCGAGGGCAGCCCCGCAGGTGCGGCCGCGGCCTGCTGGCGGGAGGACGTCTCCCTCCCAGGCCGCCGTGCCAGCCGGGGGCGCTCGAGCCGGGACCGCGACAGCCCCAGGGCCCCCCCCGGCGGCGCCCGGAGCGGGGGTGGCGCGGCCCCGCGTCCGCCAGGTCCGCGCCTCGTGGCCGCGCGGGGTCCAGCGGGGGCCGCCGCGCGAGGGCAGGGGCAGGCGGCGCCGGGCACCGTGAGGTCGCCTCGGGGGTGGAAGCGGAGCGGAGACCCCGAGTCCGGGGCCCGTGCTGCCCCCGGGGAGGCAGGTGCGCGGGGCCAGAGCTGTCCCCTGCCCGCGGCGGCCGCCAGCTCTGAGCCCCTGGCGAGCCCGAGGCACGCGGCGCCCGGCTTCCGTGCGTGGTCAGTGCCGCCTGCTCGCCGGCCCGCCGTGTCCGGGCTCCGGTCTGGGCAGAAGCAGCCCGAAGCCCCCGGGCAGTTTCGGGCAGGGTTTTTTCTATGACTTGGCTTCCACGCGAGGCCAGGAGCCCCCGTGGGCGGCGGGGACGGGGCTGGGAGCGGAGTCCCAGGCTCTGTGAGTCGGGGTGCGGGTGTCCCCGTGCCCGGCCCTCCCTCCGGGGGCGGAGCTGTGACCAGGGGCAGGCGGGGAGCCGGGTGGACAGTGTGACGGAGGGCGCCGGCCCCGCGTCCTCGGGCAGGAGCTGCTGGGGAGACCCCTCGCCTACACGCGCGCCCTGGGTGCAGAGTGGCCTGGGGGTGGGGGCTCGGCTCGGTCCACTCCCCCGACGCCCCCTGCAGGTGGGGGGGTGGCAGAAGTCCAGGGGTGGCCAGAGGGGGCCCTCAGGCAGGCCTCTGCGCCGCCTAGTCCCAGAGGGGGACGCGAAGGTGTGTGTCCCCTGGGGCTGACCGGGAGCGCTGCCGCCTGGCCCAGGCCTGGCCGTGCAGCCCCTGGGCAGTGAGCCGGCAGGTGGGAGGTGTGAGACAGACAGACAGACAGAGCTACACCCCCAGGCAGGAGGAGGCTCCGCTGCAGCCCGCCGGGGCTGCCGTCCCCTCGCGGTGCCTGGTTCCGGCCCCAGCCCCTGCCGACACGCCTGTCGCCCCCCACTCCCCAAGATACGTTAAATGCATGCTTTAACTGCTCACTGAGCCTGGCAGAGCGGCGCCCCCCCCCCCCGGGATTGGGTTCGCGGTCGGGACGAAGCCCGGCTCCGTGCGCTCCGTTACAGCAATGTCCTCAGTGGTGCCGGCCTGGGGGCGCGCCGGGGCCCGGCTCAGCGGTGCGTGGAAGGGGAGGAGCTTCCCGCCCCCCGCCCCGGGTTCTGTGGGGGACGAGTTGGCGCCTTCAGTCGAGCCCAAGCCCCTGCTCTGTGGCCACTGCCCGCGCGCGTGACTCCAGGGCCCTCGGCGCCCCCTGCGCGAGCCTGCAGGGATTCGGGCCCGGTGTGCACCGAGCACGGCTGGCTTCGGCTCTGGTTCCGTAAGACCCAGCATGGCCTACTTTGGGGTTCTGGGGAGTTCGTCGATGTGCGGTCCCAGTGGAATGTCCCCCGTGACCCGTCCTCGTGTCCCTGCGGCCACGCCAGTCCGGCCTTCCGGTCCCGGCACACGGGGTAGGCAGCCGCTGGGCACGGTCACCAGAGCGGGGGGGTGGGGCAGGCGGCACCCCGGAATCCTCGGAGGGCGTGGGGGGCTGGGGTCAGGCACCCGGGCTGCAGGTGTGGGGCTCGTGAAACATGCACACGGACACGTGTGTTCCCAGCTCACTGCCAGTTCCCACGCGTGGTGCGTTTCCATGACAGCGTTAGGGCTATGCAGGGGCGTGGCTGTCCTGGGAGGGCTGCATGGCCAGCACCCCGCCCACCGCGAGGCCGGGCACCGCCCCCGGCTCCGTCCGTGGAGGTCGAACGTCTGCACCTGCAGCCGGCTCCGGGGGCCCCAGAGGCACGGACACCCGGGAAGAAGCCGCAGCCACCTGTCCCCTCCGGAGAGCCAGCAGCTGGGCCTGGGCAGACGCGGCCCTGCGGGGGTGCCGGCGAGGACAGGGGCCGCGATGGCTGGGGGGGTCAGAGGCAGCGCGGAGAGGGCGCGGCCGCTGATGCCCCTCCTAACAGCCTGAGGGTGGTGCACCCCTCGCCGGGCAGGAGGCCACACACACCCTCACCGTTCCCTTTCCCTCCGGGGGCTCCCCTGGTCCTGGATGGAACGCGGGTGTCAGCACTGGGGAGCCATCGCAAAGCCAGGGACCAAACATGCCCGTTGGGGGCTAAGGCGGCGGGTGCCCGGCTGAAACACCCAACCCCCAGCTGAGGGGGACCGGGCTGTATCTGGGGCTCGGGCAGGAGACCCCGGCCGAGGACCGGGCTGTACCCTGGGGCTCGGGCAGGAGACCCCGGCCGAGGACCGGGCTGTGTCTGGGGCTGGGGCAGGAGACCCCGGCCGAGGACCGGGCTGTACCCTGGGGCTCGGGCAGGAGACCCCGGCCAAGGACCGGGCTGTACCCTGGGGCTCGGCAGGAGACCCCGGCCGAGGACCGGGCTGTACCCTGGGGCTCGGGCGGGAGACCCCGGCCGAGGACCGGGCTGTGTCTGGGGCTTGGGCGGGAGACCCCGGCCGAGGACCGGGCTGTACCCTGGCTCTCCGGGTGCCCGGGGGCGGGGGGCTGGGCAGACCCTCTGACCACTCCCGCCTCAGTGCTCCTGGCTGTAGAATGGCGCCAGCTCCCTGAGGGGAGACGCGCTGGCACGCGGGCTGTGCTTACGGGACTGAGCGTGTGCCAGGGAAGAGAGCCGTGGAGGCAGACAGCAGGGACGGAGCTTCCTGCCGCTGGGCAGTGCTGCCCGAGGTGGCCGGCGCGGCACAGTTAACGGGGGCGGGGCTCGGCGTGTGGCACAGTGGTTGAGACGCTGCCTGGACGCCTGCGTCCCACATCGGAGAGCCTGGGCCGAGCCCGGGCCGAGCCCCAGCTCGGCCCCCCACTGATTCCAGATGGCGCAGGCGGTGAGGCTGGGCTGTGTGGCGCCCCAGTGTGGACAGGTGTCGGGGCCGTGGGAGCTGCAGCTGGGCACTCTCTGGGCGGAGGGTGGGGGGGGATGTCTCCCCAGACCTGGGGCTCCTGGGCAAAGCCTCCTCTGCAGGGAGCCCCCACCTCTGCCTGTTACCTCCTTCCCACTCGGCCTAGGGACCGAGCTGGGCTCGTGGTCCGGAGCAGAGAGGTGCTGCAGCCGGCCTGGGTGGGGCCGGGGCACCCCGGCTCCCGTGGTAACAGCTGTGCCCTCTCCAGCGCTTCCTGTTATCCCACAGTGGAATTCAGGGAGCCGGGTGTATGACCACGTGCACACAGGTTCTACCTGCATGCTGGCACGCACTGCCACGCGAGGACAGGCTGGGGACCAGGCCACCCCGGGCGGCCTCTCTCCTGTGGGACTGCCTCCCGGAACCACGGTGCCACCAGCTCAACCCGACCCGGGGTGGGGACACACAGACGTGGCTCCTAAGACGGAGCCACGGTGGAGAGGGGCCTCACCCTCGGGCCGGGAGCCCGCGTGCTGTGAACACCGGGCAGTAAGGGGAGGTCACGGGCCGGGCGGACGGCTGTGGATCCCCAGCGGGGAAGGGAACGTGTCAGGAACTGTTCGGATCTGTCGGGCAAGCTGGGCTCTGGGGCCGAGGGCAGGGTGCCCCCAAGGCCGGGCGCCCGGCTCCACTGCGGGGTGTCCAGCACAGGGTCCCAGCCCAGGCTGGTGGCCCTGCGGCCTTTCCCCGAGCTGACACCTGCCGGCCGAGGCCTGCAGGCGGGGCGGTCCAGGCAGCCTCCCTCCACCGGGGCTGGATGCACCAGGGCCAGACCCGTGGCAAGGTCCTCCCTGGGGGCTCTGCTTGTCGGCAGAGCAGGGGGAGCCGTGGAGGGCACAGGCAGGCCAGCGCACGGCTTCCGGAAGAAGCCTCCGTGCTGGGGGGGGGGGGGGCGCTAGCAGTGCAGGAAGGCCCGAGCCCTCGGCACCAGACTGACCACGACGGCCCACGCACACGTGCGACCCAGAGCAACCCTCACCGCAGGACGCAGCGAAGGCGCCAGCGGGGCGGGGTTGGCCGGGAGGCAGCAGGGATGGCTCGGTGGGGGCCCTGCCGCCCAGAGACCCCGATGGAGCGCCCAGCTTCGGCCTGGCCCAGCCCCGGGAAGTGAACCAGCAGGTGGATGCCAGTCTGTGCCTTTCAGAGTGGGCAGTGCACAGCCCGCGTGTCCACAGAGCGTGCGGCACCAGCCCCTGCGCTGAGCCGTGTCCGCGGGGCCGGCGCGCGCACCACCGCCGGGAATAGGAAACACGGAGTTTATTCATCGGAGAGCCCGCGGGTGCTCTCGCTACACCCGAGCCCGGCCCTGGGCTCCCTGCGCCGCCCGCCGTCCGTGAAGCAGGCCCGGCCCTGGGCCGCCGCCTACGCGCGGTTCAGCGTCTGGAAGACGCGCGAGATCTGCAGCATGACGGGCCCCGTCTCGGGGTCGTTCATCCACTGGGTGCTGTTGAGCGGGTTCTCCAGCATGTCCTCGAAGGCTGCGGGGCACAGCGGGGCGAGCGAGGTCAGCCTGGGGGGTCCCGGGCAGAGCGCCCTCCGCCCCCACGAGCTGTGCGCCCTGCTGACGCCGACGGCGGTGCGCGAGGGTCCAGACCGCAAGGAAGCCCCGCGCTCCCCAGGCGCCGGCCACCCGGTAGGCAGGGACCAAGCTCCGGCACTGGACGGGGCGGGGAGACCTTCCTCATCTTCAACTTTAAAAAAAGGAGGAACCGGGCGGGGCTGGGGCGTAGGGGGCTAAGCCTCCGCCTGCGGCACCGGGACCCACACGGGCGCAGGTTCCAGTCCTGGCTGCTCCTCTTCAACCCAGCTCCTGCCGGTGCACCTGGGAAGGCCGGGCCGCGGAAGACGGCCGAGGGCGTGGCCCTGCACCTGGGAGACCGGATGGAGCTCCAGGCTCCTGGGGCTCTCACACCCCCAGGGCAGCGCAACCTCATCTGCTCTGGCCTGCAATGGCAGGAGTAGAACAAACCCACATCGGACGCCTCTGCCTTACACTCCCACACACGCACAATCACGCACACACACGCGTCTCACGATCACGCACGCTGACACACACACATACACGGGGGCTGGAGCACTCTGACCTCCCAGCTGACAGCAGACACAGGCCCCAACCCCAGCCCCTGCCCCCGGCTGTGCCCCCTACCCCCTGCCCTGGCCCTGTCCCCGGCCCCCTAAAAACGACCACGGGAGAGGCCCCAGACGACAGGTGCGGAAGCTACCCCTGCCCCAGGTGAGTCCGGGGCCTCTACGTCAGGACAGGTCTGGACAGGCCTGGACAACACCGCCCTGGAACACACCAGGAACAGACCCGACTGCCGGGGCCGCGTGCGGAAGGTACACGTACCCAGCAACGTCTTGGGGTTGGTCAGCCCCAGCTGCACCACGGGGTTGTCCAGGATGGCTTGAAAGAGGGGGCTCTCGGGGTCGATGCCCTGGTCCAGCTCCTCGGGCGACGGCTTCCGGTCCCCCAGCAGCCACTCACACTGAAAACCGGGGGGCGGGGGGGCAGCCGTTAGCGCCTCCAGGCGCCGGTGCGGCACCCTGGCTGGCCTGCAGCTCCCCAGGAGCTCCTGGGGCCCACGGCTGCCCTGACGGAGGGGACCTGGACACACACAAAGCAGGTGCAGACCCAGCGTCTCTGGGGTTCCCTCTGACCACGGCCACGTCCAGGCGCTGGAGGTGGGCACCGGCGTGGCCAGCAGAGCGCTGGGGACCTCACCAAGGTCCAGCCCTGCCCGAGGTCCTGTCACGGAGGCGCCCACACCCTCATCATCGCCACCCTGGCTGTCTGTGGGGGAGGCCCCGGCCACAGCCTCGGCGGGCAGTCGGTGGACCAGGACACGCACGGCCCCGCGGGCAGTCGGTGGACCAGGACACGCACGGCCCCGCGGGCAGTCGGTGGACCAGGACACGCATGGCCCCGCAGGCAGTCGGTGGACCAGGACACGCACGGCCCCACGGAGCACACGGAGGGTGCTGCTTCCCGGGCAAAGCCCAGAGCGGCCCCAGTGCTGTGGGGGTTTCTGTCTCCTTCGGCGACCCGCCCTTCGCCTCCCACCTCCCGCCAGAAGCCCGGGTGGGCGCCGGGCCTGCCATGAAGACAGCCGCCCCACAGCACAGAGCTGGACGTGGCTCCAGCTTCCGGGGTCGGGGGTCCCCATCACCCACGGAGGCCCACGCGGAGTTCCAAGCCCCGAGCTTCAGCAAAGTTTGCTCGCTCTCATCTCCGACTCCCCAGTAAATCAAAAACGTCCTAACACGTAGCGCCACTGATGGCGCGGCGCCGTGCAGGTACGGGCAGTGGGGGGGGCCGTGCAGGTACGGGGTGGGGTGGGGCAGGCGCTGTGCAGGTACGGGGTGGGGGGCTCTGTGCAGGTACGGGCGGTGGGGGGCGCTGTGCAGGTACGGGGTGGGGTGGGGCAGGCGCTGTGCAGGTACGGGGTGGGGGGCTCTGTGTAGGTACGGGCAGTGGGGGGGGCCGTGCAGGTACGGGCGGTGGGGGGCGCTGTGCAGGTACGGGGTGGGGTGGGGCAGGCGCTGTGCAGGTACGGGCGGTGGGGGGCGCTGTACAGGTACGGGGTGGGGTGGGGCAGGCGCTGTGCAGATACGGGCGGTGGGGGGCGCTGTGCAGGTACGGGCGGTGGGGCAGGTGCTGTGCAGGTACGGGGTGGGGTGGGGCAGGCGCTGTGCAGGTAGGGGGCGGTGGGGGGCTCCGTGCAGGTACGGGCGGTGGGGGGCGCTGTGCAGGTATGGGGTGGGGTGGGGCAGGCGCTGTGCAGGTACGGGCAGTGGGGCAGGCGCCGTGCAGGTACGGGCGGTGGGGGGCGCTGTGCAGGTATGGGGTGGGGTGGGGCAGGCGCTGTGCAGGTACGGGCAGTGGGGCAGGCGCTGTGCAGGTACGGGGTGGGGTGGGGCAGGCGCTGTGCAGGTAGGGGGCGGTGGGGCAGGCGCTGTACAGGTACGGGCGGTGGGGGGCGCCGTGCAGGTACGGGCGGTGGGGCAGGCGCCGTGCAGGTACGGGGTGGGGTGGGGCAGGCACTGTGCAGGTACGGGGTGGGGGGCGCTGTGCAGGTACGGGGTGGGGTGGGGCAGGCGCTGTGCAGGTAGGGGGCGGTGGGGGGCGCTGTGCAGGTACGGGGTGGGGGGCGCTGTGCAGGTACGGGGTGGGGTGGGGCAGGCGCTGTGCAGGTAGGGGGCGGTGGGGGGCGCTGTGCAGGTACGGGGTGGGGTGGGGCAGGCGCTGTGCAGGTACGGGCGGTGGGGGGCGCCGTGCAGGTACGGGCGGTGGGGCAGGCGCCGTGCAGGTACGGGGTGGGGTGGGGCAGGCGCTGTGCAGGTACGGGCGGTGGGGGGCGCTGTGCAGGTACGGGCGGTGGGGCAGGTGCTGTGCAGGTACGGGGTGGGGTGGGGCAGGCGCTGTGCAGGTAGGGGGCGGTGGGGGGGCTCCGTGCAGGTACGGGCGGTGGGGGGCGCTGTGCAGGTACGGGGTGGGGTGGGGCAGGCGCCGTGCAGGTACGGGCAGTGGGGGGCGCTGTGCAGGTAGGGGGCGGTGGGGGGCTCCGTGCAGGTACGGGCGGTGGGGGGCGCTGTGCAGGTATGGGGTGGGGTGGGGCAGGCGCTGTGCAGGTATGGGGTGGGGTGGGGCAGGCGCTGTGCAGGTACGGGCAGTGGGGCAGGCGCTGTGCAGGTACGGGCGGTGGGGGGCGCTGTGCAGGTACGGGGTGGGATGGGGCAGGCACTGTGCAGGTAGGGGGCGGTGGGGCAGGCGCTGTACAGGTACGGGCGGTGGGGGGCGCTGTGCAGGTACGGGCGGTGGGGCAGGCACCGTGCAGGTATGGGGTGGGGTGGGGCAGGCGCCGTGCAGGTACGGGCGGTGGGGGGCGCTGTGCAGGTACGGGCGGTGGGGCAGGCGCCGTGCAGGTACGGGGTGGGGTGGGGCAGGCGCTGTGCAGGTACGGGCGGTGGGGGGCGCTGTGCAGGTACGGGGTGGGGGGCGCTGTGCAGGTACGGGGTGGGGCGGGGCAGGCGCTGTGCAGGTACGGGGTGGGGTGGGGCAGGCGCTGTGCAGGTACGGGCAGTGGGGGGCGCTGTGCAGGTACGGGGTGGGGCGGGGCAGGCGCTGTGCAGGTAGGGGCGGGGGCGCTGCTCCCCGGTACTCACGGCGGCGCTCTGCTGGTTGTTGTTTACACGTAGGGCATCCAGCACCTCCTTCTCATCGAAGCCCATCTCCATGAGGGAGACCACGGCCTGGGGGGGCACGGGGCGTCAGGAGCAGCAGGGACCTCGCCCTCCGCGTGGGGGGAGCAGGTGCCAAGGCGCCCAGCGCGAGCGTGTTCCCACATGCGCGTCTCCACCCAGGGCCCAGCACAGCCGGGGACTCCTGCTGGGCCACGGTCCAGCCTCGTGAAGCCAACCCTGCTCCCATCTCTCAGGCCAGGAGGCAGTGCCGGGGCAGGGGGCAGGGGGACAGCAGGCGTCCACTCCGCCCCCTTGGCCGAGCCTTCTCGCCAGGGTCCTCAGGGTGACCCTCACTGCACAATCTCCGGCCTCGCCCTCGCTCACAAACCAGAGGGTGGAGGGCTGAGCCACCACCCTCAGGCCTGACCCCTCTCCCGGCAACTCTCCACGCAAGAGGCGCGGGCCCTAGGCAAGAATGAAAGCTGGGTTGTCTTAGAGGGTTAGGATACTGACAGGAGACGGGCAGTAGCCGGGGGCACACACCACGAGGACCACGCCGGGTTCAGAAGAGCAGCACGCGCAACCAAGGGCCCGGGGACCCCGCCAGGCTGCCAGACACGGTCCTCGAGATGCAGCACGGGCAGGGGTCTCCAAGGGCCAGAGCCTGAGGGTGGGGCCCGACATCCCCACACACGCGAAGGTGGCCCTCACCCACAGTGGAGTGCGGGCACTGACGCGGAAGGCCGGGACAGAGGTGGGCAGGTGCAGCGACAGCCTGCTCTCTCCGCAGCCCTCAGGGCCCAGGACGGCCACTGTGAACGCCAGCTCCGGGCCGGGGCCTGCTCAGCCCTGCCAGAGCAGGCCGGGCTCCTCCGGTCCCACAGGACCCCCGGGGACACACGAAGGCCTCAGCAGAGATCACGGTGAGACGCACACCCTGCGAAGCCACCTGCACGCCACAGCGGGGTCAGAGGCGGCAGAAACCGTCCAGAACCGGCCCGGCCGTGGGTGGGAGGCCCCGCAGGGGCCGAGGCTGGCCTGTGCCGCGCAGGTGCCCGCCGCCGCCTCCCAGGAGCAGGAGAGACATCCACTGCCCTTTAAGGGGAGCTCTGCACCTTGGGGCCCCCAGCTGGCCTCCCCTGCAGACAGGCCGCCTCCCCAGTGGTGCGTCTCCCGCCTCCCACTCGCCACGCACAGGCCACACGCACATCCGTCTTGCTGAACCTAAGTCGGCACATGTGCCACCCCAAGAGAAATCCAGGGGCAGCGTCCTGGCAGAGGGTGGAGCCAGCATCCCACGTCTGCCCAGCTCCCTGCTGTGGCCTGGGACAGCAGCGGGAGATGGCCCAGGTGGTCAGGCCCCGCACCTGCGTGGGAGACCCGGATGGAGCTCCTGGCTCCTGGCCCAGCCCTGGCCGCTGCAGTCACTGGGGAGTGAACCAGGGGATGGAACGCCTGCCCCTCCCTCCCTCCCTCCCTCCCTCCCTCCCTCCCTCCCTCCCTCTCTCTCTCTCTCTCTCTCTCTCCCCCTCTCCCTCTCCTCTGAAACTCTGCTTTTCAAATAAACAACTCCTTGAAAATGGGAAAGAAAAACAGCCCACCGCCCAGCTCTGGCTTGCACGCGGCAGCCTGCAGCGTGCACCACCCCCACCCCGTGCACCGGCTGCACAGACTCCGGCCCTGACGGTTCCCGACCATCACGGACGCCAGGGAGGGGTCAGAGCCCTGATCCACGGAGCCAGTGAGGGCGCAGAGGGCCACGGGCGCTCCAGTCACCCGCCCTGGCCAGGCGCTGACCCCTGCAGGCCTCACAAGACAGGCAGCCCCGTAGGACGGCCCTGCAGCTCTGCACGGGGGCCCCGCCCACAACAGGTGCAGCTCAGGGGCACAAGGAGGACAGGACACACGTGCTGCCTGACCACACAGGCGGCTCAGCCACCGGGCTCCAGTGAGGATGTCCACAAGGGATGTGGCCCACGCCAGCGGGGCCGGGCCTGTCTGACCTCCCTCCCCGGCTCCCGGCTCGGAGGCTCAGCAGGCGTCAGCAGCGCGCCCAAGCTTCCCGGATACAACGCGGCCTCCAGGGACCAGCAGCGGCGGCCGCGCGGGCTCAGCACCACGCACCCGAGCGTCCGCCCGGAACTCCCTTTTCCTCCGAATCCTCCTGAAGACCTCCGTCAGCTCGTCTCTGGCCTCCTCGTCCTCGGCGCCCCCTTCAGCAGCGGCCTCCGAGGCCGCGGCGGCTCCGGGCGAGGCCTGGCCCGGCAGAGGCGCGTCTATGGTGGGGTCTTCCGCGTGCTCAATCAGCCACTCCATGGCCTGCGGCACGGACATGCTGCAAGGGAGCAAGACGCCGTCCCAGCACCGCCAGGCCCTCACTGCCCTGTGCCCAAGACGCCTCCACCCAGGACCCCTCAGCCGCCGCCCCAGCAGAGCCCGCCCGCCCGCCGAGCCACGGCACCTTCCGCAGAGACCAGCACGGGAGGGGAGGTCCACAAAGGCTCGCGGCCCGGGGACGGCGACTGCTGGGCGGGTCCTCCGCTGTAGGGCCCACGGCAGAGCCGGGGCTGCAGGGAGGGCCCCGTGGGGGCTCAAGTCTGAGGCCCCAAACAGCCCCGTGACAAGTGACATGATGACGACTGGCCACCCCCAGAGAGGCCGAGAGGACTTAAAGCTCAGGGCGAGAAGCGGAGCTGCTTGTGGGGTGCACATGTAAGGGCCCCCTAAAAACTCAGGCCTCTGGGGTACGAGTCGAACCGTGAGCCGGGCGCAGGACCCCAGGCACGGGGACGCCCCCGCTGGCGCGGGGCGGGGCCGCACGTACCGGTTCAGCCGCAGGGCCTTGGTGGCCCTGCTCTCGGGGAAGCCCATCTCCGTGAGCTGCCGCAGCGCCGCCTCATCCAGGCGCTCGTCCTCGTCTTCGTCCAGCATGGCTGCAGGCGGAGGGGAGGCCGCGTGAGCCCAGAGCAGGGCGCCCGGCCCCGCCGCGGCTGGGCTCGCCCGTACCGTTGGCCTTCCTGAACAGCTCCACGGCATCAGGGTTCAGCGCCAACAACTTCTGCGCCACCTCGATGAGCGACACCAAGATCTTCCGCAGCTCTGTCTGAAACTGAGGGGAGAGAGCGCCTGGGGCCGCCGGCCGCGCTGTCCCCTCCCCACGCCGGCGGCCACGGCCCCACCAGAGGGCAGCTCCGGGCCAGCCCCAGCCCAGGAGGCCGCAGGCTGCCGGCCGGGGCTCTGCAGCTGGAGCCCGAGGCTCCACGAAGACCACGCCGACGTGGCGGCGGCGCCAGCACGGGTCTCAGACACCGGCCGAGCACAGGACGGGCACCAGAACCAACGAGGAGCTGGTGAGCATGGTCACGGGCCCGCCTCGCTCCGTGCCAGGCGCCACCTCGGAGCCAAGCACCAACGCCCAGGCAGCTCGGAAGCCTCGGGCAGGGACCCGAGAGGTCGTCCCTACAGTGGCGGCTCAGAGTGGAGCCCGGGCCGCCAGCCCCAGAGCGCCCGTGCCTGGGCTCGTCCACGCGCCTCAGTGCCTTTCCGACCCAAAGCGCCTTGGAAACAGATTCTGCCTGAGGTTCTCGCCACTCAGAGCAAAACCCTGGTGTCCCCAGCGCGCTGGGCCCTGCAGCCCCGCTTCCGGGCCGAGGCTCCCGTCTGGGGAAGCTGGGGAGCAGCCGCGCTCCGGCGCCCCAGCACGTGCAGAGGCTCCTCTGACGGTGCCCGCCCGGCACTCACGTCTCGTGGGCTGGTCTGCGCCGCAGCCCGGTCGGCACCGTAGGAGGGCAGCTTGGCCGTCGCCCGGAATATGGCGTCCCTGTCTGGAGCCTTCTGGTCCTGCTTTTTCTGTAGAAAAGTGGGCAGAAGCCAGCAATGGACACAAGAGCAACAGAAGCCACGTCAGCTCGCGCCGATCACCACAGAGCAGCGAGCAGGGTGAGGCTGGCGGGCCCCCGCGGGCTCCGTGCCCGCCTCGGATGGAGGACAGCGTGGCTGCTGCCCCGGAGAGCGTGGCCAACAAGGGCCAGAGGCAGCCCCGATGGGCAACGCGGGGCCGCGGCGGGACTGCGCGAGGCGGCGACTCCCCAGCAGGCCGGCCACTCGTGGCTGCGGCTCTGGCGCACGGTGAAAACGGGAGAAACCACTCAGCCCGCGCAGGAGCGGGGAGAGCAAACCCCCACAGGAGCAATGCAGAGCCGCCCGCCCGCCCGCCCGCCGGCCGCACCCCCGGCGGCCACCCCACAGCACCAGTGCCAGTGCCGGCTGCTCCTTTTCCCATCCAGCTCCCTGCTGGGGCCTGGGAAAGCAGTGGAGGACAGCCCAAGGGCTGGGCCCCTGCACCCGCGTGGGAGACCTGGGTGGAGCTCCAGACTCCTCCTGGCTTCGGCCTGACCCAGCCCCAGCTGGGGCGAGAACCAGCGAATGGAACATCTGTGTCTCCACCTCTCACTCTGTAACAGCCTTTCAAATAATTAACCTCTTCCGGAAGGGGCGGGCAGTGAGGGGAGAGGCCAGCTTTTGGAAGGCAGGAACCAGGAGACATGGCACAGGGACCAAGGCCCCACAGGATGGCGCAAGAATAAGCTGAGGGCGGTGGCTGCCTGGGGCATTTTCACAGCAGGGCCACAGAAAAAGGCAAGGAGAGCCCCGGGAGAGCTCCCAGCGAGCAGGCCCGGCGAGAGCTCCCAGCGAGCAGGCCCGGGGAGAGCTCCCAGCGAGCAGGCCCAGGGAGAGCTCCCAGCGAGCAGGCCCAGGGAGAGCTCCGGGAGAGCTCCCAGCGAGCAGGCCCGGCGAGAGCTCCCAGCGAGCAGGCCCGGCGAGAGCTCCCAGCGAGCAGGCCCGGGGAGAGCTCCCAGCGAGCAGGCCCAGGGAGAGCTCCCAGCGAGCAGGCCCGGGGAGAGCTCCCAGCGAGCAGGCCCGGGGAGAGCTCCCAGCGAGCAGGCCCAGGGAGAGCTCCCAGCGAGCAGGCCCGGCGAGAGCTGCAGAGAGAAGAGAAAGCAAGGAGACAGAGCTACCAGAGAACAATCCAGAACATTCCAGCAGCGGCATCCAGAACTCCACCATTCGAATCACCAGGGAAGGGAAAAACTGCTAGATATTTCATTATTTTTTTTCACTTGAAAGGCACAGTGACAGAGAGAGAGAGAGGTCTTCCATCCGCTGGTTCACTCCCCAAATGGCTGCAATGATCGGAGCTGGGCCAGGCTGAAGCCAAGGGCCAGGAGCTCCATCCAGGTCTCCCGTGCGGGTGCAGGGGCCCAAGCACGTGGGCCATCTTCCACTGCTTTCCCAGCCCATAGTGTTAGGTAGGAAGTCAGATAGGAGCTTATGTGTGTGTGACAAAGGCCTAAGGAGACATCTGGGTCCAGCATGTGCATCTCAAAGTCACCCCGGTAACGTTTCAGGGCAGCCCAATGTTCGCATCCTGCCCTGCCCCTCCTACCCATAACCTGCCAGGTGGGGGCCCCGCCCCTTCTGCCTGACAAATCTTCCACAATCTCCCAGATGCAGCCCAGTGTCTGCATCTCAAACACCCTGCTCCGGGTCCCCATTCTCTAGGGGGTCCTGCTCACCCTTCCTCTGAACCCAGGACGGCACCAGCTAGGCCTCTTCCTGTCTGATACCTTCAGGGGAAAACTCAGATAGGAGTTTTAGTATTTACACCCATAAAATCCTTTGTTTCAGGAGGAGATGTGAGAAGACAAAGACCCATCTCCTTAAAAACCCCCGGCCTCAACCGGACTGTGTGCTCAGCCCTCGGCCGCACTGCTGACCGCCCGCCTGCCCGCCCAGGTGTGTTCTCTCCACTCAGCCATGCAGCCCCGCTCCCCCAGTCTGAGCGACTGGGCGCTCTCAGGCTCTGTCTGGAGAGGTGCCATCCGTCTTACGGGTGTCCTGCCCTACTAAACCGTGCTGTTCTACCTCCACGGCTCTGTCTCACGCCTGGATTCTTTCTTGCGCGAAGACGAGAACCGTGCCATTCACTGGTAACAATAGCAGAGCTGGATGGGAAGTGGGGCAGCCGGGACTGGAACCGGCACCCACACGGGATGCTGGCGTCGCAGGCGGAGGCTTTACCCACTACCACAGTGCGGCCCCTACGTTGTGTCTCGCGCACTGCACCAGACGCCAGCCTATAGGTGACTTTCTAAATACAGGTATGTGTATCACATTGACTTAACAAGGGAAAGTAATTCTGAAAAGATGAGCTAACGCAGGCACGTCAAGAAGTGCACGGCGGCTCGAGCTGGGCTCAGGGAGCTAAGCTGTGCCTGACAGCAGCACCCCACATCTGTATGCTGGCTCAAGTCCCCGCCACTCCACTTCCAGTCCAGCGACCCCCAGAAGCTGACCAAGGACTCGGGCCCCTGCACCGCGTGGGAGACCCGGAAGAGGCTCCTGGCTCCCGGCTTCAGATCGGCTCAGCTCTGGCCGTGGTGGCCATTTGAGGGGTGAGCCAGCGGATGAAGACCCCCCCCCCTCTCTCTCTCATCATTCTGTCTCTGCCTATCCCCGTCAATTTGCGTTTCAAATAAATAAGTTTTAAGAAAAGTTCATGGAAGATGCAATGTAAAAAGCAGTTTGATTCGGTGTAAAAAAAACGTTGAGAGGGGGCCGGCGCTGTGGCATAGCAGGTAAAGCCGCTGCCTGCAGTGCCAGCATCCCATGTGGGCGCCAGTTCCAGTCCCGGCTGCTCCACTTCCGCCCCAGCTCTCTGCTGTGGCCTGGGGAAGCAGTAGAAGATGTCCCAAGTCCTTGGGCCCTGCACCCACGTGGGAGACCCGGAAGAAACTCCTGGCTCCTGGCTTTGGATCGGCACAGCTCCGGCCATTGCAGCCAATTGGGGAGTGAACCAGGGGATGGAAGACCTCTCTCCCTCTCTCCCTCTCTCTGCCTCTGTGGAACTCTGCCTTTCAAATAAATAAATAAATTTTAAAGCCAAATGTTGAAAGCTATGCTTACGAGGACTCTCCCGGAGTTCACGACAAAGCACGTCACAGGGACAGACACGCGGCCCAGTGGCCAGGGCACACTGGGAATGTCTGCCCCACCAGAGCCCCCCGACTCCGGTCCTGAGTCCCAGCTCTGCTCCCAGTCCCAGCTTCCTGCTCAGGGCCCCGACTCCGGTCCTGAGTGCCCCCCCCCCCCGCCATGCTCCCAGGGCCCCCGACTCCGGTCCTGAGTGCCCCCCCCGCCATGCTCCCAGGGCCCCCGACTCCGGTCCTGAGTGCCCCCCCCGCCATGCTCCCAGGGCCCCCGACTCCGGTCCTGAGTGCCCCCTCCACCATGATCCCAGGGCCCCCGACTCCGGTCCTGAGTGCCCCCCCCGCCATGCTCCCAGGGCCCCCGACTCCGGTCCTGAGTGCCCCCCCCCGCCATGCTCCCAGGGCCCCCAACTCCGGTCCTGAGTGCCCCTCCACCATGATCCCAGGGCCCCCGACTCCGGTCCTGAGTGCCCCCCCGCCATGCTCCCAGTCCCAGCTTCCTGTTCAGGTCCCTTCTGACGCAGCAGCGGGGCCCAGCGGGGCTCCCGTGGCTGGGGACCTGGGCTGAGTCCCAGCCCCGTGGCTGTGGCTCGGTGGGCCTGGCCCCTCCGAGCAGCTGTGGGCACCTGGGGAGCGAACCAGCAGGAAGAGCTCACCTTCTGCTGCCTCTCAAACATAAAAAAATAAAATAAAGATGAGTTTCTTTTAAAAGTGCCGATTGTGAAAAAACCATGAATGGATTTCAAAACTTCTGTGCATCAAAACGACCTCGACTTCAACTGCATTTTCCACAAACTCTCGAAGGCAGCTCTCTGCATGCAAGAGGCTGGGCGGCGGCCAGGTCTGCTGCGTGACCAGCCCGGCTGTAACCTGAGAGCTGCGGACCAGCTGCCGAGCGCCTGGAGCGGGCAGGGCGGCCAGGAGCTGTGGGGCAGGGTGGCCCGGAGCAGGCAGGGCGGTGGGAGACGGGCAGGGCGGCCGGAGCTGTGCGTGGGAGACAGGCAGGGCGGTGGGAGACAGGCAGGGCGGCCCAGAGCTGTGGGGCAGGGTGGCCCGGAGCAGGCAGGGCGGCCGGAGCTGTGTGTGGGAGACGGGCAGGGTGGCCCGCCTGTGCACAGCCACTGGCCAGGTGTGGCTGAAGATAAGCAGAGGGACCCGGGGCACTCCCCCTGCGTGTCCAGCCCAGATGAGGCTCGGCCCCGGGCCTGCCCTGTCTGGAGCCAATGGCCCCTAGCACTTCAAAGCGTGGGTGAAAAAGTCCATCCCCTTGAGCTGAGAAAGAAAAACACTTACACGAAGGGGCTGCGCCACCAGGCCAACCCCAGGACCAGGACGCCCACTCTGCCCTGCGAGGTGGGGGCAGGCCCAGGAGGGAGAACACGCTCTCCCCCCAGCTCACGTGTGCGGGGCACACGGTCACGGACAAGACCCCGGGGAGACAGAGCAGCCCCCGGCCTACCTTCTCCTCGGCTGAGACGTCGGCCATCTTCGGGAGCGGGGCTGGCGTGCGCCTTTTTATCAGCAAGAGGACATCTGGGGAAACAGCAGTCACGTCGCCACGTCCGGCGCGGGCGGGAGAGCTGGGCCCGCTGCCCTGGGTCCCTCCCACGGAGCACCACCTGAGCCCAGGCCCCCGCAGTGTCCACAGCGTCCACACAGCCCGGGGACGTCCAGGCTCCCAGGCCGTGGCCACTGTGGGCTGCGGCAGGCCCAACCGCCGGGCCCAGGATAGCTGGGGACCCCGCTGAACGGCCCCTGCTGGGCGTGGGTCGGGGACTCCGAGCTCCACGCAGACCACGGCAAAGGCCACGCGCCCACAGGTTCAGCACCCAGCCTGCTCTCACAAGCTTTCGGAAGCACAGTGAAGGGGACGAGCAGAGCCAGACCCCGTCACACAACCTGAAGTGACGCCACGGGGCCCTGGCTGCAGGAGCGCCGGGGCGGTCTGCTGGGAACCAAGGCAACACCCGCGGCGGCGCCGTGCCGGCCGGCCGTGGTCACACACCTCCCAGGAGGCCGTCTCCAGTGAAGGCAAAGCCGCAGCGCCTCGGCGAGCCCGGCCGCGGCGCCCACCGGCGGCCCGCCCTCACCTCGGTCCTGGACGCTCTCCTCCGAGACCGTCTTGGTGTCGCTGAGCACCCGCTCGGACGCGGCGTGGATCAGTTTGTGATGGGCGACGCTTTTGGGGTCCTCCAAGCTCCCGTGAGCACACTGAGGGAAAAGTCACGGCGCGTGTTCAGGACGGAGAACACGCCGAAACGCCGCCACGCAGGCCAGACCGCCCCCACCCCGCCCAGCGCAGCACAAGTCCGTGACGGGGCCCCGGGCCGAGGACCCGGGACGGCGCAGAGCCTCGGCACGCGACACCCGCCGGCCAGCAGCAGCCATGAGAGCCGCGTGTGTAGTCTGGAAAGGTCTGGCGAGTCGCTCTCAGGGTTTTTAAGAAGTTTTACACAGACAGCTGGCCGGGAAGCGCCCGCACAGCCAGGGCTGGGCCAGGACTCATCCAGGTCTCCCACAGGCACGGCAGGGACCCAAGCACCGGAGGCCCAGCCCCCGGGCCAATGGCTGCCCAGGCGAGTGGGTGTCAACAAAAATAGCCGGGGCGGGGGCGGGGCGGCCGGCCTGCGGCTCAGCGCCACGTCAGCACCGCAGCAGGGCGCCGGCTCCAGTCCCGCTGCTCCCCTCCCGGCCCAGCTCTTCGCTAACCTGCCGGGCCCCTGCCACCCACGCAGGAGACCCAGATGGAGCCCCTGGCTCCTGCCTCCTGCCTGGCTCACACTGGCTGCAACAGCCACTTGGGGGGTAAACCAGCAGATGGAAGCTCTCTGTCACGCTGCCTTTCAAATAATAAACTAGTAGTTTTCTAAGATAATAAGTGAGGGGGCCGGCGCTGTGGCGTAGCAGGGAAAGCCTTGGCCTGGAGTGCCGGCATCCCGTGTGGGCACAGGTTCAAGTCTGGGCTGCTCCACTTCCAATCCAGCTCCCTGCTGTGGCCTGGGAGGGCAGTGGAAGATGACCCAAGGCTTTAGGCCCTGCACCCACGTGGGAGACCCGGAAGAAGCTCCTGGCTCCAGATCAGCACAGCTCTGGCCGTTGCAGCCATTGGGGAGTGAACCAGCAGATGGAAGACCTCTCTCTCTCTCTCTCTCTCTCTCTCTCTCCCCCTCTGCCTCTCTTCCTTTCAAATAAATAAATAAATCTTTTTAAAAAAATAATAAATGAGGGACCAGTGCGGTTGCTTAATGGATAAAGCCACTGCCTGCAGTGCCGGCATCCCATACGGGCGCCGGTTCCAGTCCCGGCTGCTCCACTTCCCATCCAGCTCTCTGCTGATGACCTGGGAAAGCAGTGGACGATGGCCCAAGTGCTCGGACCCCTGCACCCACGTGGGAGACCTGGGTGGAGCTCCTGGCTTTGGCCTGATCCAGCCCTGGCCATTGTGGCCACCTGGGGAGTGAACCAGCAGACGGAAGACCTTTCTGTCTCTCCTTCTAACTCTTCCAAATAAATGAATAAATCTTTTTAAGATTTTATTTACTTGACAGGTAGAGTTACAGACAGTGACAGAGAGAGAGAGAAAGAGAGAGAGAGAGGTCTATTTGCTGGGTCATTCCCAGATGGCCACTACAGCCAGAGCTGCGTCGATGCAAAGCCAGGAGCCAGGAGCTTCTTCCTGGTCTCCCACATGGATGCAGGGACCCAAGCACTTGGCCATCTTCCACTGCCTTCCCAGGCCACAGCAGAGAGCTGGATTGGAAATGGAGCAGGCAGGTCTCGAACCAATGCCCATATGAGATGCTGGCACTGCAGGCAGCCCACAGGGCCTCCAGGTCCCCAGGGCCCTGGACACCCACAGCACCTGGGCAGCCCGGGGGAGGAGGACGGGACCCAGCCCCTCAGCGCACAGTGAGGCAGGCACACACACGCTCGCTCTCCCCCTCCTGCCCCACCTGTGATCTAAAGGCTCCGGAAGTCACCAGGGGGCCCTGCGAGACACAGCGGCCTCCAGTCTCACACAGGGCACAGCGCACCCAGCACTGCTCTGCTGGCGGCTGGACAGGGGCCATCTGATGTGAGCACACGGCGAAGCCTGGCACGGCCCCTCGGGCCCTAGGTACCACCAGGCACGACCAGTGACAGAGCGGAACCCCCGCTTCCCAGAGGGCCCCCGGAGCCTGGGGCGGGGAGCCCTGCTGGGGTGGCTCTTGTTCCAGCAGACTCCCCAAGGCCCACGGGGAAGGAGGGCGCTCGAAACGCCGTGGCACAGCCCCCCAGTGCTCTCCTAACACCGGCTCAGCGGAGGCCGTGTGCATTGAGGACACACCCACGCCAGGACCTGCCGTGCCATCCAGGTGGCCTCCCCCACAGGCCCAGAGCCCCGGGGGCTGCAGGCACACACACGTGAGCACCGGCGCCAGCGCCCTCCAGCGGCCACACGGGCACTTCATACAAGCTGCAACTGAGAGGGATCGGGAAGGCCTGAGCTGCCACCGAGCCACACAAGCCACGAGACCCAGGATGCACGCCCGCCACGCGCAGCAGGCAGAGAACCCCACACCAACCCTAGCGTGCTGGCATGGGGCGTGGGGCCTGCGACGGGCCTGCGGAACCACTGGCCGACCACAGCACAGCCGGTGACGCCGCAGCAGCCTAACTGACAGTCCTGCGGGCCGTGTGTGACGTGACAGGCGTCCAAACGGCCCCGACACGGGGCGAGCTGCCGGTCCCGTCCGGAACACGGCCCACGAAGCACTTTCCCCAACAACCTGGCGCCCCGGACAGAAGCCAAGGCCTCAGCCCGGCCCTGTCCACGGCCACCTCCCGCCTCTGCCCTCGCATGCGCTGGGCCCGCTGGGGGTGGCAGGGGAAACCCCCAGAGCCGCCCAGCCCTCCCCGAGCGCCACCCACACCCCGTGCATCTGTGAGCTGGAGATAACGCCGAAACGCCCAACTCCGTGGACGTCACCCCACAGAGAAACGCCGCCCAAGCGGTCACTCCCTCGGCTCCCTCAGCACCCACGCCACTCCGGGCAGCGACACTGGGGCCAGCGACCCCGCAGGGGCACAGCTGCTCCCGAGGAGCCGGGCCCGGAAGTCCCTCCCTCCCGGGGCAGTGGGGACACTGCCAGGACCGCCACACCAGCCAGGTGACACCGCAAGACGCGCTCTGGGCGCCACCTCCGCTGTGGGCCTGGCTGCCCGGTGTGGACGCTCGGGGCGGCCGTGGTGGCTCTCTGACCCGGGAGCCACACAGCAGACAGGAGACAGGGAGGCCAGGGGCCCAAACCCCCTGGGACGAGCGAGCCTGGAGCCCCCCCCCCCCCGGCCTCGTTCCGGCCGGGGGCTCGGAGCAGGGGCGCTGACCCGCGCCCACCAGAGGCCCCACGTCCCCTCTGCCGAGGGCGCCAGGGTGATGGCCGGGAGTCCACCAGCAGGCGCCACCGGCCACACCTCTTGTTGGAAAATCATTGATTTGCATTTCACTTGGAGGGGGGGACAGACGGAGAGAGGCCCCCGTCCCTCCCGTCCGGCTCAGGCCCAGACGCCGGCGGCGGCCAGGGCTGGGCCGCCTCCCCAGGCTCCACGGGCAGGGACCGGCCAGCTGCCAGGCCCGCCCCAGCACGTGGGAACTCTGCCCGTGGAACCCCCGGGCCTCCGCTCCCAGGGACACCGGGCATCCCGCAGGGGCAGAGCTCGCTCGCTGCCAGCCGGGGAGGACGGCCATCGCCGCCGGCCGCCCGAGGCCCAGAGCGTCCCGAACACCGGCAGGGAGCGGCGGGGCGCACGGGGCCTCGCCCGCGCCTCCCCGGGCAAGCGTCTCTGCGCGCAGCCAAGGCCTCGGGCTTAGGGGCGCGCGCCGGTGGCCAAGCCGGGCTGACCCACGCCCGCCGGGCACTGGGGGAGCCTCGGCCCCACCGGGGGAGCCGGCGCGGGCGCGGGGTCCCGGTGCGGGGCCTGGCGCGGGGGCGCGCGGCGGGGGCGCGCGCGCGGGGTCCCGGCGCGGGGGCGGGGGCGGGGGCGCGGCCTTACGTGCCGCAGGCAGCGCTCCTTGAGCTGCTCCACCGACGTGTCCTCGCTCGCCTCCTCCTGCCACTCGGCGCCGTCGGCCGCGCAGATGTGCAGCCGCAGCACCTTGCCGGCGAAGATCTTCTCCTCCTGCACGAACATCGCGCCGCCGCCGCCCGGGCCTGCGCCCGCCGCCCGCGCCCGTGAAGGTCACCGCGGCGGGCGGGGCGGGGGCGGGGCCCGGCTGCCCACGCGCGCCTGGGCTGGGCCGCCGCCCCGCCCCGGCCCGGCCCCCGTCGGCCCCGCGGCCCCGTCACTCGCCGCGGCCCAAGCCGTCGCCTGGCTCCCGCCGCCGCCGCTCCCGCCGCCGCCGCGCAGGAAGTGCGTCACGCGGCGACGCCCGGGGCATGCCGGGAGATGTGGTTCTCCGGCAGCTGCGCCGTGGCGGAAGTGCGTCACAGGGCGCGCCGGGGCATGCCGGGAGATGTAGTTCTCCGGCAGCTGCGCCGGTCGGCGGGGCCGGGCAGGGCCGAGGGTCAGGCGCACGGGGAGCCGCGGCGCTCGGCCGCGCACGCAGGGACCCGGGAGCCGCGGCGCTCGGCCGCGCACGCAGGGACCCGGACGTGCACTCGACACCCAGGTCGAGGTGGCAGTGGGGGCAGCTGGACAGATCAGGAGAGAGGCCTGGACCGGAGACGGCCGGCTCGTCCTGGAGCCGGGACCGCGACGGCGCCTCGGGCAGCCCCGAGGAAGCAGACGAGGGGCCCCAGGGCCTCTGGGTGCCGAGCACGCCTGGGCGAGGCCTTGGGACCGGAGCCAGGACCGCACTCGTGGCCTCGGCGGGCGGCTGCAGGGCTGGCAGGCCGAGCCCAGCGTCCCCCTCGCCCACCTGGGGGTCCTCGGGCCGGGCGCGTGGGGCAGCTGCCGTCACCTGGCACCGCCACTCAGTGGCGACCCGACCCCAGGGTCACGCAGAGGGACGGCGGTTAGCTGAGCCCACCCCAGGGACCGGGGCTCGCCGAGGGAGGGGCTCCTGGGTTTGGCCTCCACGTTCTCCCAGCCCGGGGTCCTCACTTTCCCTCCCAAGAGATGTGGACCCAGAGACGCTGGCCTGGGCCCCTCCCCTCCTCCGCACTGGCCCTGGCTGCGGCCTCCCTTCTCCCTCCCCCGGTCCCCGAGGCACCTACGTCCTGGCCTCTGCGTCCAGGGACCCACTACGCGCTGGGTGCCGCTGCAGGCCTGGGTGCGGCGGGAGGAAGGCAGACACGGGCCCAGCCCGGTGAGGCCGGGGCGGCGGGACCTCTGGGTTCAGGGAGCTTTTAGCTGCAGCACCGGGAGCCAGCCATGGCCAGCTCGTGCTGGAAAGGAACCCACGGAGAAGCTTGCAAGGCTAGGGTCCCCAGCGCCCCACGTGGCCGGGGGACCAGCTGGGGCCCAGGACCCCACCGCCCACCCTTCCCAGGCAGGGGCAGGCCAGGGTGGGCGGTGGGGTGTGGCAGGCCGAGGGCTCAGGTGGGCGGTGCTGGCGGGGGGGTGGGGAGGGTGGCTCCAAGGCCAAAAGCCTCCCTAAAACAGTCTGCTCCGAGTCTGACCCAGACCAGGGGCCGCCGCTCCCCAGGGGCCTCCACCAAGCCCCGAACCCAAGCCAAGTTCGGGCCTGATTGCAGTACCTCCGAGTGGTCACTAGAGGGCGTGGGTGAGCTGTTGTCGTGCCAGGGGGTGGCGAGAGTGAGTTGGTGTGCTGGGGGGGGGGTGCATTCCTGCGCATGGGCACTGTGTGCGTGTGTGTGCACATGTATGTGCCCGGGGGTCTCAGGCCAGGCGTCTCCAGTTCGGAGGCTGGGCTGGGAGCAGGTGCCACCTGCAGGGCAGGGGCGTCGGGAATGGGTGAAGAGAAAGGGGACTGAGTTCTCTGGACAGCGGCAGAGGGGGCGGGGTGGGGGCTGGGGAAGCACAGCTCTGCTCCGCCCCCTGCAGGGGAGGCACCAGGCCTGGAGAAAGAAGGGGCCCTCAAGAGGCCACTGTCCCGGTGGGGCCGGCTCCCGGGGCTTTGGGGACCCCCGACCTGGGCCCCAGCAGCAGAAGTGCATCCTCTCTCAGCTCTGAGGGCCACAAAGCCCAAAACCGAGGGGCCGGCAGCCGGCCCCCCCTAGGACCCTAAGAGAGGCCCCCTCAGCTCCCGCAGTCGGCTGGAGGCTGTGTCACCCCGACCTCCGCCTCTGACTGCGCGTGGTCTCTCCGCCGCGCCTCCCTCCCGGTCCGAGGGACAGCGGTCCCGGGACTCAGGCCACCCCAGATCCGGGAGGACCTCGTCCTGAGGGCCTGGACCAATCACGTCAGCCGGCTCCACTCAGCACGCCCGGGGGGAGAGCTGTGGCCCTCCCCGGCGTGGGGCGTCCCGTGGTCCTGGCCCCGCCCTGGCCCAGAGCTGCAGCCCCACCCTCACCGCACTGGCCTGGTCCTCCTGGCACGGAGCGGGACAGGAGCCGGCGCGGAGGCGTGGGGAGGCCGCGGGCTGAGAGCGATCCCAAGGTTAATTAATTATTGCATTAAAATGCGCCGGTGCCAGGGCCCGCAAACAGGCAGAGTTCAGCGCCTGCTCAGCCTGACGCTCGCGCCGCCGGCTTCCCCCACTGGAGACCGTGAAGTCACAGCTCATGAATATTCCACAGCGCAATTTGCTTTGCAAGAGGACACACTCATTATTTCATCTTGAAGTTTGCTGTCATGAATAGTGATTTCCAGCTCCGAAAATAACGAGCCGGCAGGGACCGTTCCGGTCAGCCAGGGGCCGGGCCCCCGCGGGCAGCCTCCCAGGCGCAGCCCCGGGCTGGGCACCGGCAGGCTGCAGGCCGGCCCAGCCGGGCTCCCGCGCCTTCACGGCCTCCCCATGCGCCCGTGTGACCGGGCGGGCGCTGCCTGACTTCGGCCCTATGTTTCCTCGTTGGGAACACGGGAGTGGACACCGGGCTTGGACTCCGGGCTCCCGGGAAGTCAGAGCCGGGCTCCCGGGCCCCTCTCTGTTCCCTCGGGTCAGGAGCTGGGAGAATCGGGGGTCCCAGAGCTGGGCAAACGTGTGGACCCTCCCGCGGCCTGCGTGGGGGCCGTCCGCCAGGGCAGCTGCTGTCGCTGACAGACACGGGCGAGCCAGGTGCCCAGCACAGCGTGGCGTCCACCCAACCCAGCCTCAAGTGGAATCGGCCGTCTGCGTGGCTGGCCGAGGTCCCCCCTCCTGAAACCCCAAAAGGCTCTCTGGACGGGGCCGCCTCCCCAGCCCCCGTGGGGACCCAAGCCCACCGCCAAATGGGGAGGGAGCCACAGACTCAGGGCCCCTGGCCCCGGTGTTGACCTCTGCCCCTCCCTCCCACGGGGGGATGGGCGTCTGGGTGGACTCTGTGAGGGCGCTGGGCAGCCACAGGCTTGCTGTGAACGAATGAGTGACCTGGCGGGCAGTCCTCAGTTTACCCTTCTGCCCAGGACAGCCCTGCACCCCCAGGCAGCCACAGCACCCCCTGCTGGCCGCCAAGGGACTATCCTGCAGGGCCCCTGGGCCGTGTCGGTCCCAGACATCCTGGGCCCTAGGCTCAGACGGCCGCTCAGCCTGGCGGGGACTGGCGGTTGCCCTGGCACAGGCGTGTGGGGCCTCGGGGAGGCGTGGCCTCAGGGATGGCATGGCCTCACGCGTGTGCAGTCCCGGTGCCCAGGGCGCTACAGGCCGATAGCGCAGCACTGGTCTCCCTGTGACAAGAATGAACACAAGCTTCCTGGGGGGTTGAGGGTGACCCCACGCCAGGGGAGAAAGTCGGTGCCGGGAGGAAGGAGACAGCCCCCTCCCCGCCCAGCTGGCCGCACCTGCCCTCACTGCGCTCAGTTCCTCGTGAGCATGGCCAGAGAGCATGGCCAAGAGGCCAGAGATGGGCGGGGCCTTCCCAAAGCTGGGGGCGGGGCCCAGGCAGTGTCGGCTCCTCCCTCCCCGGGCTGGGTGGGCCTGAGCAAGCCTCGGGAACAAGGGTCAGCCTTTGCAGCCCAGCTGGCCGGAGGCACAGACCTGGGGAGTCTCCCCAAGACCGCCCTGCCTCAGCCAGAGGGGGGGGCAGGCAGAGCCCACCAGGCCCCCAGGACCTGCTGCTCCTGCTCCCGCGTGGGCCCTCGGGTCCCAGGACAGCCCAGGTGGGCTGCGCCTCTCTCCAAGGTGCTGAACCCCCTGGCCCGGCCGCGCTCCGGCAGCCCGGGCTGCTGGCGATGCCGGGCCCTCTCTGGCCATCCTCAAGTCTTCCCACTTTGAAAACCTGGAGAGGAGCGTGCGTGGCGCGGAACGTGCCGCTTTACCCGTCTGAGTGTCCGTGAGCTCAGCGGTGCCGCCGAGTCCACCGTCCTCCCCAGAACCTCCCGCGCCCAAACTGAAGCCCGGCCCCCGCTCAACACGGACCCCACTGGGCCTCCTGCGGCCGTGGCCTCGACGCTCACCCCTGCTGCAGCCGGGGTCAGGCTTGACCCCTTTCATGTCCTTATTTTCAAGGTAGACAGACAGACAGAGAGGTCTTCTATCTGCTGGGTCACTCCCCAGATGCCCACCGCAGCTGGGGCTGGGCCAGGCCAAGCCAGGAGCCAGGAGCTCCATCCTGGCCTCCCACGTGGGGGAGGGGCCCAGGCGCTCCCAGGACATGGGTGGAGGCAGAGCTGGCCCTCTGATACGGGACATCGGGGCCCCAGCGGAGACACTGCTGCGCCACACACCTGCCCCGTGTCTTTCCTCTTCCAGTCTGGGTGACACTGCACCGTGCCAGGGGCCCTGGTGTGCTGGTGCCCCAGCGGCCTCCCCTCTTCTCCTGGCTGCAGCTGAGCCCCCCACACACACCAGGTGTCTCTGGCTTCTGAGGAAATACCGTGTTTGCCATGGCAGCCACACCGTCCTATCCCCTCCCCCCGGCAGCACAGGTGCACCGTCCTATCCCCTCCCCCCCAGCAGCACAGGTGCACCGTCCTATCCCCTCCCCCCCAGCAGCACAGGTCGCCGTCCTATCCCCTCCCCCCAGCAGAACAGGTGCACCGTCCTATTCCCCTCCCCCCAGCAGCACAGGTGCACCGTCCTATCCCCTCCCCACAGCAGCACAGGTGCACCGTCCTATCCCCTCCCCACAGCAGCACAGGTGCACCGTCCTATCCCCTCCCCCCAGCAGCACAGGTGCGCCGTCCTATCCCCTCCCCACAGCAGCACAGGTGCGCCATCCTATCCCCCTCCCCCCAGCAGCACAGGTCGCCGTCCTATCCCCTCCCCCCAGCAGCACAGGTGCACCGTCCTATCCCCCTCCCCCCAGCAGCACAGGTCGCCGTCCTATCCCCTCCACCCGGCAGCACAGGTGCACCGTCCTATCCCCTCCCCCCAGCAGCACAGGTGCATCGTCCTATCCCCTCCCCCCCAGCAGCACAGGTGCGCCGTCCTATCCCCTCCCCCCCGGCAGCACAGGTGCACCGTCCTATCCCCCTCCCCCCAGCAGCACAGGTCGCCGTCCTATCCCCTCCCCCCGGCAGCACAGGTGCACAGTCCTATCCCCTCCCCCCCGGCAGCACAGGTGCACCGTCCTATCCCCTCCCCCCCAGCAGCACAGGTGCGCCGTCCTATCCCCTCCCCCCCGGCAGCACAGGTGCACCGTCCTATCCCCTCCCCCCCGGCAGCACAGGTGCACCGTCCTATCCCCTCCCCCCGGCAGCACAGGTGCACAGTCCTATCCCCTCCCCCCAGCAGCACAGGTGCACCGTCCTATCCCCCTCCCCCCAGCAGCACAGGTGCACCGTCCTATCCCCTCCCCCCCGGCAGCACAGGTGCACCGTCCTATCCCCTCCCCCCCCCGGCAGCACAGGTGCACCGTCCTATCCCCTCCCCCACGGCAGCACAGGTGCACCGTCCTATCCCCTCCCCACAGCAGCACAGGTGCACCGTCCTATCCCCTCCCCCCGGCAGCACAGGTGCACCGTCCTATCCCCTCCCCCCGGCAGCACAGGTGCACCGTCCTATCCCCTCCCCCCCGGCAGCACAGGTTGCCGTCCTATCCCCCTCCCCCCGGCAGCACAGGTGCACCGTCCTATCCCCTCCCCCCGGCAGCACAGGTGCGCCGTCCTATCCCCTCCCCCCGGCAGCACAGGTGCACAGTCCTATCCCCCTCCCCACAGCAGCACAGGTGCACCGTCCTATCCCCTCCCCCCCAGCAGCACAGGTGCACCGTCCTATCCCCTCCCCCCAGCAGCACAGGTGCGCCGTCCTATCCCCTCCCCCCAGCAGCACAGGTGCGCCGTCCTATCCCCTCCCCCCGGCAGCACAGGTGCGCCGTCCTATCCCCTCCCCCCCGGCAGCACAGGTGCGCCGTCCTATCCCCTCCCCCCCGGCAGCACAGGTGCGCCGTCCTATCCCCTCCCCCCCGGCAGCACAGGTGCGCCGTCCTATCCCCTCCCCCCGGCAGCACAGGTGCGCCGTCCTATCCCCTCCCCCCGGCAGCACAGGTGCACAGTCCTATCCCCTCCCCCCGGCAGCACAGGTGCGCCGTCCTATCCCCTCCCCCCGGCAGCACAGGTGCGCCGTCCTATCCCCCTCCCCCCGGCAGCACAGGTGCGCCGTCCTATCCCCTCCCCCCGGCAGCACAGGTGCGCCGTCCTATCCCCTCCCCACGGCAGCACAGGTGCACCGTCCTATCCCCCTCCCCCCGGCAGCACAGGTGCGCCGTCCTATCCCCTCCCCCCAGCAGCACAGGTGCGCCGTCCTATCCCCTCCCCCCAGCAGCACAGGTGCGCCGTCCTATCCCCTCCCCCCAGCAGCACAGGTGCGCCGTCCTATCCCCTCCCCCCAGCAGCACAGGTGCACAGTCCTATCCCCTCCCCCCCAGCAGCACAGGTGCGCCGTCCTATCCCCTCCCCCCGGCAGCACAGGTGCGCCGTCCTATCCCCTCCCCCCAGCAGCACCGTCCTATCCCCTCCCCCCGGCAGCACAGGTGCACCGTCCTATCCCCTCCCCCCAGCAGCACAGGTGCACCGTCTTATCCCCTCCCCCCCGCAGCACAGGTGCGCCGTCCTATCCCCTCCCCCCGGCAGCACAGGTGCACCGTCCTATCCCCTCCCCCCGGCAGCACAGGTGCGCCGTCCTATCCCCCTCCCCCCGGCAGTACAGGTGCACCGTCCTATCCCCTCCCCACAGCAGCACAGGTGCACCGTCCTATCCCCTCCCCCCGGCAGCACAGGTGCGCCGTCCTATCCCCTCCCCCCGGCAGCACAGGTGCACCGTCCTATCCCCTCCCCCCAGCAGCACAGGTGCACCGTCTTATCCCCTCCCCCCCGCAGCACAGGTGCGCCGTCCTATCCCCTCCCCCCGGCAGCACAGGTGCACCGTCCTATCCCCTCCCCCCGGCAGCACAGGTGCGCCGTCCTATCCCCCTCCCCCCGGCAGTACAGGTGCACCGTCCTATCCCCTCCCCACAGCAGCACAGGTGCACCGTCCTATCCCCTCCCCCCGGCAGCACAGGTGCGCCGTCCTATCCCCTCCCCCCGGCAGCACAGGTGCGCCGTCCTATCCCCTCCCCCCGGCAGCACAGGTGCGCCGTCCTATCCCCTCCCCCCGGCAGCACAGGTGCGCCGTCCTATCCCCTCCCCCCAGCAGCACAGGTGCGCCGTCCTATCCCCTCCCCCCAGCAGCACAGGTGCACCGTCCTATCCCCTCCCCCCGGCAGCACAGGTGCGCCGTCCTATCCCCTCCCCCCGGCAGCACAGGTGCGCCGTCCTATCCCCTCCCCCCAGCAGCACAGGTGCGCCGTCCTATCCCCTCCCCCCAGCAGCACAGGTGCACCGTCCTATCCCCTCCCCCCAGCAGCACAGGTGCACAGTCCTATCCCCCTCCCCCCGGCAGCACAGGTGCACCGTCCTAGCACAGGTCGCCGTCCCCTCCTGCTGCCCTGCGTGTGCTCTGGTTTGGGCGGCCGCTGACCTCAGCTGTGTGTCCTCCTCCTCTGTGGTGCTCACTGCTTTGTGTCTGTTTGTTCTGCTTCACTTCCTGTGTGGCCAGGGGTGGGGGAGGGGTTGATCAAAATTAGTAAACTTTATTTAAACTTTAAAAAGATAAAAACAGGGCGGGGGCATTTGGTGCCGTGGTTAAGGCACCACCTGGGACCCCTGCATCCTGTGTGGGAGTTCCTGGGCTCAGGTCCCAGCTCCACTCCCTGCTGATGGCCTGGGAGGCTCAGTGACGGCCCCAGGGCTCAGGCCCCTGCCCCCACCTGGGAGACCCGGATGGAGCTCCTGGCTCCTGGCTTCAGATGGCCCAGCCCCGGCTGTTGCAGATGTTTGGGGCACAAACCAACAAATGCAAGACCTCTCTCGCTCTCTCTCTCTCTCTCTCTCCCTCCCTCTCCCTCCCTCTCCCTCCCTCTCCCTCTCCCCCCCCCCTCAAATAAGTTCCTAAATTTAAAAATAAGATAGCAGGTGAAAGGTGCTTCGGTTCAGCTCTCCCTGAGGCTCAGACGTCAAGACCACAGCAGGACCCCCCCCCCCTCCATGAAGGCAAGAGGCCCCGCTACCCCCGGTCAGCCACAGGCAGGGCTTCCGTCTGGGCCAGGCGTGGGAGGGTGGGCAGGGGAGCCCGGGGGAGGTCCCTGGGTCCTGAGGAGGCCCCTTTGGGAGTGGGATCCAGAGACCTTCCGGCAGCCTTGGCTCTCACATCCGCCATCCCGGCTGGGAGGCTGTGGGGGCCGCGGGAGTGGCAGGGAAGGCGGGGATGGGGGCACGGACAGGGCACGGCCTCTCCCGCTGGAAGCTGCATGGAGTCACAGATCTGGACCCAAACCCCAGCCATGTGGCGCTGGGCTGCTGTGGGCAGAAGCACCTGTCCGGAGTGGGGCCGCGTGCAGAAGGCAACACCTGCGGGCCGGGGCTCCGTGCCCACTGGCGCCCCGCTGGGTGCATGGCGGGCCGGAGGCTGCGGGCCCAGGAGCGCCTCTCCCCCGGGGCCGCGGAGCCATGGGCAGGGATGAGCTCACGCTGGCCGGGCTGGCTGATGGCTCTGGAGACGCACCAGGTCGCCGGCTCGGGCGCCCAAAGCAGGAAGCCCGCGGCACCGTTTCTGGGAACGGGAGGCGCTGCAGCGACTTCCTTGCTGAATATTTCATGATTTACACTAATGGCTTTCTGTGTTTCTCATAACAAAACGGCCCACGCTGAGACGGGTTACAGTGTGGTCATTCCGGCCATCTGGCTCGGAGCCCCTCCCGGAGCCGGTCCTCCTTGGCCCGGGCCCCGCCCCAGGCCCTGCCCCCGAGGCCGTGGGGCTCCCCTCCGGCAGCACACGTGCTACCCACCTGCCTCAAAGCAGCCTGGGGGCTGGGCCTGGAGACCCTGAGCGCTCTGGTGCCAGCAGGGGACACCCACGCCCCTTCCTGGAAATGCACTCCTCAGGGGAGGGGCCGGGGTGGAGACCCCAGCCACTGAGTCCCAGGGTCGTGACCACGCAGGGCCCCCCACGCCAGCAAGCCTCAGAGGTGAGGCTGGCAGCCGGGGCTGGGGGCCCAGGGCCCGCCCTCCCCCGTGGCCGGCCCTGGAGGAGCCCCTGGCACCCAGGCCCGGGCAGCGCAGGCCTCAGGGTGCGTCCCTGAGCGCCGAGGCGGGAGCCTGGCCGGGGACTGGCGTCAGAACTGGGGGTCACTGCACTCCCAGCTGGCGTCCATCGCAGGTCAGTGTGGAGACCCCAGGTTTGGTGCACGGGGACACCCCAATGTGCCGCGTCCGTCACCCCAGAGCCCCCGCTCGCCAGGACGCCACAGGAGGCGGGCAGAGCGGCGGCCGTCGGCGCTCTCTGCACACACGGGACGTTGGCCTGCACGGGGTCAGCAGGGGCGGGGAGAAGGGGCTTCGGGGTGGCCGCAAGGTGTCCTTCCTCTCCCAGTGGGGCGGCAGCAGGTGCAGGGGGCCCGGCTGTGGGGGAGACCACCCACTCAGTCCTGGGGCCTCACCCCAGCCTTGGGCCACTCTCATGGTGTCTGGAATGTTCCGTGGTTCTGAGTGGGAGTCACAGAGCCGGCGCTGAGCAGAGCCTCCCAGACAACGCCACAGGGGACGGCCTCCCCGCTCGGAAAGTGTGCCCTTAGGGCAGCAGCAAAGCCACCGCCTGGGACCCCGGCACCCCACACGGGCTCTGGATCAAGTCCCGGCTGCTCCACTTCCGATCCAGCTCTGCTGTGGCCTGGGGAGGCGGTGGAGGATGGCCCGGTCCTTGGGCCCTGCACCCGCGTGGGAGACCCGGGGGAAGCTCCTGGCTCCTGGCTTCAGATCAGCCCAGCCCTGGCTATAGTGGCCATCTGGGGAGTGAACCAGCAGATGGAAGACCTCTCTCTCTCTCTCTCTCTCTCTCTCTCTCTCTCTCTCTCTAACTCTGCCTTTCAAATAAATAAAATAAATCTTAAAAAAAAAAAAGAAGTGGCCTCAGCAGCCCCCAGAGATCCCCACCCACCCAAGTCCTCACACTCAGCACCCCTGGGAACCCTACCCAGGCCCCTCTCAGGACCCAGACCTGGGGGTCACAGCCCCAGGCCCCAGGCCAGGGTGGGGAGGCTGACCGTCCGCTCTGGGCTGTCTGGCCAGGGCAGGGAGAGGCCAGCGAGGCCCAGCCCAGCCCAGCCCAGCAGAGCCTCCAAGTCTTGTTGCCGGGGCACTGGCTGCCGACCAGCCCAGGCCAGTCTCCATCCCCAGGCTGGGCCCCTGGGCACACGGCTCCCCCACCTTCAGGCCGGAAATGAGGTTCGCTCTGTGTCAGAACAAAATTGAAGAGCGATCCTCCACCCAGGCCCCGAGGGCAGCTTGCGGGGGTCCCAGCCCCGATACCGGCCCAGCTCCGGTGCGAGGGAGCCCCAGGCCAAGAGCAGAGAGCTGGACGAGGCCTTGGGGGAGGGGCTGCTCTGCGGGAAAGCCCGGCTCGGTGGCCCCGTGGCCGGGCCGCATTCAGATCACCCCGTGAGGGGCAGCAAGAACGCGGTGTCCTCTTGCTGCCCGGCCAGGCGGCCCATCCTCCCCAGCTCAGGCACGTCCGGCGGCACCACCCCTCCACAGCCCGGCCCCAGCACGGACCCCTTCATGCAGCTGGGCCCGGGGGTGGGGTGGGGGCTGGGGATGTCCTGACCGCCGGCCCCGGGCTGGGCCCCTGCTCTGGGCCACCTGGGTGCCCATGCCGCTCCTCCATGTGCTGCTCTGGCCTCCTCCAGGCCACCTCTGCCATGAAGCCCGCCCAGACCACACCTCCAGCATCACCCGGACGAGGTGGCTCAGGCGTCCTGCCAGGGCCAGGGTCACCATTGCTCCCTTCCCAGGGCCAGTGAAGTGGAGATTGGAGGAGGAGGTGGGTGTCGGATGGGGGCAGGGCCGCCAGTCATCAGACCCCAGTGGTCACATCAGGAACGGATCCTGGTGTCACACGGGAGCCTGCCTGTGGGGTCAGCGCCCCCACCTCCACTAGGCACGGGCTCCATGAACAGGGACCTCCTGGGGCGTCTCCTCCAGCCACTGCGCCTGCACTGTCCACCCTGACCATGCCCCCAGAGCCCTGGGAGCCCCCACTCTGAGCCCACCACCTCCCTGGGTGCTGGGGGGGCAGCCTGCAGGCCTCACAGGTGTCCACTGAGGCCGCGGGTCCCCCCAGGAGCAGGCGCCCCCAGAACCACCAAGCAGGAGAGGGCCTGAAGAGCTGACCCCGGGATCTCAGTTCCCGCAGCCCGGGCAGGGGCGGGGAAGGGCCCGGGAGCAGCTCTGAGCCCGGCTGGGACAGGGGAAGCTTCCTGGTCCCTGCCCCGTCACCTGTGTGTCCCCCACCACAGGGAGGACGACAGGCAGGCTCGCCTCCGCTGCAGGTGACCCTGGCGGGGCCGCCCATTCACACCCAGGGTGTCTCTGGGGCCCCAAACGCACGCAGGAGCTGCCCAGCGGTCATGGACAACGGCAACAGAGGAGAAACTCCCCAGAGGCCACCCGCCCCCGCCAGGCTGCCCTGACGTCCAGGCTGTACCGCCCGTGCGGGGACCCGGCCAACGCCCCGCCTGCTGCGTCTGGCAGAGAATGGAGACGGTTCCTGGGTAAAGCAGACGCACACGGTGAGCAGGGGGACACGGTGGCCAGAGCGACCGTCAGTCTGGACGGCGCAAAGCCCAACCGGCTGACCCCATGGCCTCGCCCCACGGCCTCGCCCCGCAGCCAGCGGCACCACCTCCTTTACAACCAAATGAAGGCTCTCCATCAGGGACAGCAGCGCGGTCCCCTGGGGTGCAGGGCCCAGGCGGGATGAGGGAGGATGGGGCGGGGGGAGGGGGGGCTCAGGTCCTCGGGAGCCCTGCCCTAAGCCCTACGCGGACCCTACAGGGCAGGGGGCGCCTGGGGTGGGGAGAGGGGTCCGCCCTGCGGCAGGAGTGCCGGAATAAGTGGACCCAGGCCTGGCGACCCTCCGCGCTCACTGAGTGTCCCCGGCCTCGAGCGTCCAGCCGACACCTGGTGGGGCCTGACAAGGAGAGGGTGGCTGGAGGGGACAGCGGGACAGCCCCAGGACCCCCGGCCCGGGAAGCAACACCTCTGCAAGCAGAGGCGGCCCTGGCCCCTGTGCCCAGGGGACGCCACAAGCCCCTGGCCGGGGCTGCCTGCAGCCAGGACCTCGCAGCTAAGAGGGGAGGCACGGGCCCTGCACCCCCTGAATCCTTACACGCTGCGTGTGTGTGCGTGCGCACGCGTGTGCGTGTCTGCGCGGGTCAGGGAGTAAGAGGGGACAGTGCCCCCAGAGCCACCAGCTTCTCCCACAAGTCGTGCCCCAAGGCCTGCTGGCAGCTGTATCCCCCCGCCCCCTCTGTCCCAAGCCCCCAGGCTGTCTGCAGGGGACACAGAGGCCCCGTCCCCAGCATGAGCTCCGGCTGCAGGGGCGGGGGGCCCTGGCCTTCGGCAGGGTCACTTAGCCCCCCGCTGACACAGTGGGATGGAAGGACACTTGGTTTTAAATTGCTCAGCCGGGAAACTATCAGGGGGCCGTGGAGGGCCGGGGGCTGCAGGCTCAGCCCAGGCACACCGCGCTGGGGGCTCTGAGGGCTCTCGGGACCAGGACGGAGCCGTCCCCGGACAGCCCCAACCTCCCCCCGCCATCGGCGGAGACCCAGAGGGACAGGCGTGTGGAGCCTCACGGGAGCTGGGTGTCCCCCAGAGGCCACGGGGCAGGGTTGGCGGGTGTGGCTGTGCCAGCCTCTCACCCCCACAGGGCCCTGATGTGAGTCCAGCGGAGCACAGCGTCGGTGGCCAGCACCCACCGTGCAGGGAAGCGGACAGCGGGCCACAGGTACTTCCGACCGCGGTCGGCCAGCAGGTGCCAGGAGGTCCGCAGAGGGGCTCTGGGCCTCAGCCTCACCCAGCGCTCCTCCTGGCTCTGCGGGGGCTCGGGGGCTCAGGCTGGGCGCAGAACGGGGCGGCCCTCGGCGCGGGCGTGGGAGCCGCCGGCGAGGCCAGCTGCGGGGCTGGTGCGCTTGGCAGGCGGCGCGGGGCGGTGTCTGCAGACGGCTGTCGGCAGCTTCCCAGCCCGGGGCTCCCCGGCTAAACACAGAAGGGAGCAGTGCCCAGGCAGATCCTGCGGGAGCCAGCGCAGACGCCGCTCCGGCCCCGCCTGGGCTCTGGCTCTGCGGCTGCGCCCGGCACCCAGGCCCCCTGCGAGGGACCCGGGGGCCTTCGATCTCTCTGGCCGCCCCTGCCCGTCGTGCCCGCTGGGTTGCTGGGGCTGGGGTGCGCCCAGCCCACTTCCTCTGCCAGCGAGGGGCACACTCCCTGCTCCACCCCACACCCTCGCCCCCAGCACACCGCCCGGTGGGGGTGCCGTCTGCCCCCAGGCCCCTACAGAGGAGCAGTGACGCCCCCACCCCCACAGCGACACAGGAGCCCTTGGCCTGCAGGCCTCAACCCTGGGGCCAGGAGATGCCCCAGGGGAGGTGACAGGTGCCCGAGGAGAGGACGCCCGCCCTGACCACTTGCAGGGACTGGGTCTTAATTTAGGAAAAACACCGGAAGGCAGAGACACGTCCAGGAGTGCAGTGGCCTCGCCCTGGGGGAGGGGGGAGCGGCCGCCCCTCCCCCACTTCTCTTTCCCTCCCCTCCTCTCCTGCCCCCTCCTGGAGGCCACATCCCCTCCCCATCACATCCCTTCCCCGTTGATCCCCCCCGGAGACACCCCTGCTCCTCCTTTGCCCTGCTAGTTTTGGGGTGCCCCGTGTGTTGGGGCCTCTCCACTGTGCACCCCCAGCAGGAAGCCCCCAGCAGCCGGGCGCAGAGAGGACGCCCCGGGGCCCCGGCAGAGTCCAGCTGTGCGGCTCGCTCCTCCGGGCCGGGCTGGGCTCCAAGTTTCCCACCATCCCGAGACAGGCCGGCTGAGGTGGCCGCTGGGGGTGACCCCCGGGTCAGCACTGTACCCCTCTTTGTGAGCCTCAGAGAGGCACATGACGGACAGGGGCCCCGGGAGCAGCACTGAGCCGGCCCCGGGGCTGATGGGACAGGCACGGGGCTCGGAGCAGGTGCAGAGATGGGTCTGAGCACACAGGTTCTCTGGCGGGCGTCGTGGGCCCGCGCAGGGGTGCAGGAGCTGAGGCGTGGGGGCAGCGGGCTCCCGGAGTCACCCCAGCAGGTGGGGGAGAGAGAGGAAGGGGGAGGTGGGGGGACCACGGGCTGGGAAGTGTCCCCCACCCCTGCCCCGGGAGGCACCGAGAAAGCCCCGCCAAGGGGCCTGGGGGCCACCCCCCAGCAGGCTCCGTGCCCAGACTGGCCTCTGACCCCCTCCCGGGCTTTCCTGCAAAACAGCGAGATGGATTTCCCGACCCCTGACCCCCGACCCCCAGAGCCAGGAGGCGGGGGGACGCCCCCGGGGGCATCGTGGAGGGGCTGAGCAAGGCAGGCCACACAGGTGCGTCTGGAGGCCCCACAGCTCACCCATTGGGCCGGGTGAGCACAGTGCAGCTGGAGACGGGAGGGTCGCTGTCCCTGGGCGCTCCTGGCCACGGGAGCTGCCCGCCCTCCTCCAGGGCTGTGGCCACGCCCCCGTCAGCCTGGAGCAGGCCTCTGCCCCCCCGCAGGCACCCTTTGGAGCCCGTCTGGGGCACTTCCAGCAGGAAGCCCCCTGCCCCAGCCACCTGGACTCCTGCCCTCTGCTCCTGCCTTGGGCGGGCCAGGCTGGCTCCACGGGAGCTCCTCCTGGGCAGTGGCGTTGGCTTCGGGGACGCCCCCAGGCCCTTCGTCGCTTAGTTTCGGTTCACTCCCCAGATGTCTGCAGCGGCCAGGGCTGGGCCGGTTCACTCCCCAGATGCCTGCAGCGGCCAGGGCTGGGCCGGTTCACTCCCCAGATGCCTGCAGCGGCCAGGGCTGGGCCGGTTCACTCCCCAGATGCCTGCAGCGGCCAGGGCTGGGCCGGTTCACTCCCCAGATGCCTGCAGCGGCCAGGGCTGGGCCGGTTCACTCCCCAGATGCCTGCAGCGGCCAGGGCTGGGCCGGTTCACTCCCCAGATGCCTGCAGCGGCCAGGGCTGGGCCGGTTCACTCCCCAGATGCCTGCAGCGGCCAGGGCTGGGCCGGTTCACTCCCCAGATGTCTGCAGCGGCCAGGGCTGGGCCGGTTCACTCCCCAGATGCCTGCAGCGGCCAGGGCTGGGCCGGCGAAGCCAGGAGCGGGGGCTCCGTCACAGTCTCCCACGTGGGTGCAGGGCCCGAGCCCTTGGCCGTCGCCTGCAGCCTCCCAGGGGCATTGGCAGGGAGCCGGGTGGCTAGCAGACCGGTCACTTCGACCTGGGATGCAGGTGTCCCGGGACACTGGCCACCCGCCCTTCCCCTCCGCCCCCTTGGCGGCCTGGCCGGGCTCCCCGTCTGCTGGAGGCCCCTGTTGGCTGAGATCACCCCTCGCCTGGAAGGGCAGAGGGCCAGCCTCCGGCCTGCGACCACGGAGCAGGTGTGTCTCCTCCACCAGGGAGCCCTCCCTGCTGCCTGCTGCCTGTCACAGGCCCCTCCCCTTGCCGCTCCTGTGCCCACGGATGCCCCGGGGTGGGCAGCACAGAGAAGGCAGGAGGCCTCCCTGCCCTGCACCGGCCGTGCACAGCGCACGCCCTAGGGGCCAGCAGGACCCCCGCCCCAGGGGAGCCAGCTGTGGCTTCTGGGGGGGCTGGGGCCTGCACGCGACCCCTCGGGCCAGTGTGGGGGCGGGGCGGGGCGGGGCTGTCTCCCCTCTCGGCTCCACCCCTCCCTAGGCACCAAGCTACCACCACTGTCTCCTGAGTGGGCTGCCTGTGGAACTGATACCACTCGGCCGTTCTGGAAGCTTGTGCCGCTAAAAGGAGACCCCGTGCCCCATCACGCCCTCTCCTCACCCGCAGCCCAGGCGAGCGGGGCCGCTGTTCCACGCCGGGAGGTCCCTCTCTCAGGTGATGGACACTCCCGTGGGCGAGCCTCGCTGTGCCGGTCCCTCACCACTGGGGGGCGCTGTGAACAACAGGTCAAACACCTGCCGTCAGGGCGCAGCTCCCTGCTCTTGCTCCGGTCCGTGGGTCCCTGCCCCCGTCTCTCGGGTAGTTGAGAAGACCTCGTCTTCACTTCCCGTAGGCGGGCATGCACACTGGACCTGCTGTCACATGGCAACTGCTTAACGTGGACACTTTTTGTATTTTTTTTTTTTTAATTCAGAGAGAGAGAGAGAGTCTTCCATTCGCTAGCTCACTCCCCAAATGACCACAGTGACCAGAGCTGGGCCACACCAAAGTCAGGAGCCTGGTGCTGACCTCTTGTCTAAGATTTTAAAAATAACTAACAACGGGGCCGGCGCTGTGGTGTAGCGGGTAAAGCCGCCGCCTGCAGTGCCGGCCTCCCAGATGTGCGCAGGGTCAAGGCCCGGCTGCTCCACTTCCGATCCAGGTCCTGCTGAAGCACCTGGGAAAGCAGTAGAGGACGGCCAAGTCCTGGGCCCCTGCACCCAGGCTCCGGGCTCCTGGCCTCAGATCAGCCCAGCTCCGGCCGCTGTGGCCATCTGGGGAGTGAACCAGCGGATGGAAGACCTCTCTCTCTCTCTGCCTCTCCTTCTCTCTCTGTGTAATTCTGAATATTCAAATAAATAAATAAATAAAATCTTTTAAAAACAACAATAAAATTTTTAAAATCTCAAGCTGGTTAGGTGACACCAGAGACGCAGCTGGGATGTGGTGAGGCCCTGGCTCTGGGTGCAGGCCTGCACATGTGTTCAGGTTGTCCACTGCACAAAGGACCTCCAGTCAACGGGTAAAAAGGACAAGTCCCCAGCCCATCCCTCCTGCCTGGGCCCCCCAGACCACACAGCTGGCCTCTGCTCGGCGCCAGCCCCTACGCCGGAGCTCAGGCTGGGCCAGACCCCACACCCCGCTGTCAGCACAGAAGGGAGAGGCGGGCCGGGGCCACGGTCTCTGCTCCATTCAGACACGAGGAGGCCAAGGCTCAGGGCGGTCCAGGCCCCCCCCCGCACCCCCCCCTGCTTCCTGCTGCTGGCTCAGCTTTTCCCCGGATTCACCGGGCGGGGAGGGGCCGAGCCCCCCCCCCCCCCGGCAGACGCCAGCGGGCCGGGCGTACCGATAGCCACCACGCACCCCGCCCCGTGCGAGCGCCCAGTCCTGTGAGGCGGGGTCAGCGCCGCCCCGTTTCCCGGAGGTTTCGCACCCTGCGCCGGCCGCAGCCTGGCCCTGGCGCCGCTCACTGCTGTCTGAACACATTGACTTCCGTTCCAGGGGCGGCATTGGCACTGACGTGCGTCAGCCCCAACACGCAGAGCGCACGCGGGCTCTGCAGCCCGGCCAGAGCTGTGTCTGAGCTCCGAGGCCCCGGGGGGCCTGCGCCAGCCTCTGCGGGGGACCTCGACCACCGCCTGCCGGCCGCTTCCTCCTGCTCGCCTCTCAGGCCTGGAGCTCCGCCTGGGGTCCCCGTGCGGGCTGAGCCCCAAGTCTGTCCAGCCCGGGATGCTGCTGGGCCTGCTCGGCCCCAGTCCAGGGACGCTCCGTGAGGGGCCAGGCGGGCCAGAGGCTGCAGGAGCCCAGGCGCAGGGTCCCCGGAGCTGAGACACCCCAACTCTCGGCTGTACCCCCCGGCCGTCCCAGGACCCAGCCTCAGCACCGGGGTGCTTCTGGGGTGGGGGTGGTGTCAACCCCCCAGCCACCCCCCCGCCATGCCGGGGCCCACAGAGCAGAGGCCCCACGTGCTTCCGTTGGGGGGCTGGGGGCTGTGGTCGGCTCCTCCTGCTCGCGCCGGCCGGTGCTCGCCAGGGGCGGAGGCGTGGGGGTGCCTCACCTCCCTTCCCCATCAGAGGGGCCTCAGGGGCCAGACTTCCATAACCAAAGCAGGGGCCCCCCAGGGCAGTCCCACTGGCCACGCCTCTCCCAAGACTGGGGCTCCCAGGGGAGGGGCGCACAGAGGAGGAGCAGGAGGGACCCAGGCCCAGGAGGAGAGGGCCACCAGCTGGGGCCGGGCAGGCGCGGCCGCTCGCCCGTTCTGGTCCCCCCCCCCCCCCCCCGGTGCTGGGCCCGGATCAGCGCCCACGGTGCTCCTGCCACAGCTGCTGGTCTGAGGGAGGAGGGCTGCTGAGCCTGGGCTGGCCCCGGGGGAGGGGTCGCCTGGCCTGAGGCCCCCAGGCCGCCTTCTGACAAAGGCGTGGGCAGCGTGCGGGGATTTGACAGAGTGACGGCAGTGCTGACCCCGTGCTGGCGAGAGGCAACACGGCACGTGCTGGGCTGTGCGGGGGGCGGGGGGCACCTCCCGGGAGGGCAGTGAGGGCCCTCGGGACCGCCCCGGGGCGGGGGACGGCGGCTGGGCTCGGGCACCGAGATGGCCGCCACGTAATCCAGTGGACAGCACCCAGCCAGTCTGTCCCCCAGGGACGTCCCCCCATACCTGCCAGGCACTGGGATTTGGGAAGTGCGATCCAGTCCCCTGCCCTTGCTGGACCTGGAGGGAAACTGAGGCACAGAGCCGATGACCTCACGGGAACGTGGCCCCAGACGGGTGCTCCAGACGGGCGGTCCCCCGCAAAAGGGAGCCGCTTGGGGTGGGGAGGACCCAGGCGTGGGTCACTTTGGGTGCCCTGGGGAGGGGCACAGGGTCAGAGACCTCCAGAGGGGAGGGGCCGGGGGCTGCCTCAGCCACTGTTCAGAGCACGGCACCTCCCTCTCTCTTGGGAACCTGCTGGTTCCCGATTGGTGGCTTGCCCTGGTCACCCGGCCCTGGCCAGGCTGTCCAGCCCACCCTCATCCTGGCGTCTAAAGCGGCTTCCGGGCCGGCTGACTCGACAGACGGCCCCACCAGGCACAGGTGCACAGGTGCACAGGTGCACGGGGGGGGGGGGGGGATGTTCCGTGATCAGCTCTTCTGTGGCATCCTGGCTGGCCCCTCCCACCTGTGCGGGCCCCGGGTGACCCCAGCTGACCGCCGGGAAGCGCAGACCACACTGGGTTAGCCTCCTCTGCAGTGTGGGGGCCACGCCCCCAGTGCCCTTCCCCCCCAGCCTCAGGATTGGTCTCTGTCCCTGCCCAGTATTTTTTTTTTTTAAGATTTATTTATTTATTTATTTGAGAGGTAGAGTTACAGACAATGAGAGGAGAGACAGAGAGAGAGGTCTTCCATCCGCTGGTTCACTCCCCAAATGGCCGCAACGGCCGGAGCTGCGCCGATCCAAAGCCAGGAGCCAGGAGCTTCTTCCGGGTCTCCCATGTGGGTGCAGGGGCCCAAGGACTTGGGCCATCCTCCACTGCTTTCCCAGGCCACAGCAGAGAGCTGGATTGGAACAGGAGCAGCCAGGACTGGAACCGGTGCCCATGTGGGATGCCTGCGCCACAGGCGGAGGATTAACCTACTGAGCCATGGCACCAGCCCCCATTAATTCATTTTTTAAAGATTTATTTATTTATTTGAGAGGCAGAGAGAGACAGAGTCTTCCACCCGCTGGCTCACTCCCCAGATGGCCGCAACGGCCGGAGCTGCGCCGATCCAAAGCCAGGAGCCAGGAGCTTCTTCCAGGCCTCCCACGCGGGTGCAGGGGCCCAAGCACTTGGGCATCTTCCACTGCTCTCCCAGGCCACGGCAGAGAGCTGGATGGGAAGTGGAGTGACTTGAACTGGCGCCCACACGGGATGCCAGGGCCACAGGCAGAGGTTTACCCACTGTGCCACAGCGCGGTCCCCACCACTCAGATCACAGCTCAGCTGCAGGAAGCAAACGCACCATGGTGTGGCCATCGCCGCCACCCTCTCCAGAACCTTCCATCCCCTCACGCTGAGGCCCTGCCCCATTAAACAGAGTCCCCGGCCCTGGCGCCCCATCCACTCCCCATCTCCATGGATCCGACAGCCCCAGGGGACTTGGCCTTGGTGCCTGGCTGGTCTCACCAAGCATGTTGGCAGGTGCGGGAACTCCCTGCCTCCCGAGGGGCCACACTGCTTGCTCCCTGTGACGGGCACCCTGGCTGCTGGGAGCGTGGCTGCGATGCTGGCTTGGTGGGTGGGACCCGCTCTGCTCCCTGCGGGATCCCAGCCTGGCAAACTCTGTCTGCCCATCTGGAGCCACACCCTCCTCGTGCAGGGCACTCACCCTATCATGGGGACAAAGCCTCCGCGTCCCTGTCCCCGGGGCAGGGCAGACACCTCAGCCCGCCCCATCGCTGCCAGCGAGCTGCCCAGTCCCAGCCCCGGTCTGACCGGCGAGGGTGCCCAACGCTCCGCGGAGCGGCTCATAAGACGTGGCCCCAAGCCAGACCTCGAAGCTAAGCCTCGTCTGGGCCCAGTGTGCGGTGAGGGACTGGAGGCAGCGAGTGAGGACCGTCTGCGGGCCGGCCAGCCCTGCTGTGGCCAGGCCGCCGAGGCTGAGGTGGGCAGGGCTGGGGAATCCGCTCAGGGGGAGGGAGACGCAAACCCACACGGAGGGGCCTCTGGGGACTGGACCTCCCTTCCCAAGAGGGAACCCCGCCCCTGCACTCCATGGGGAGGGGCTCACAGGGAGAGGGGAGGGCGGGAGAGGGCGTGGCTTGGAGGCAGAGGTCCCCTCGAGCCCAGGCACACGGCTGGCCCCTCCTGGCGGCTCCTCTTTGACACCTGCCAGCACAGGGCATGGCAGCTCTGCCAGGCTGGCCCCGCCCCACCCCGCCCCTGCCAGCCAGCCAGGGCGGCTGCCTTCCGGGAAGCTGGGGGCCTTGTCCCCCCCTCAAGAGGCGGCGTCATCCATCTCCCATCCCTGTCTGGAGCTATTACTCAATTACGGTCCCATGGGGCCGCTTGTCTGCTGGGGAGGGGCGGGGTCCGGATGTCGGCCCACGGGGACCCTGCACACTCCCTTTCTGGGCCCCAGCCCAGCCCTGCAGCTGAGCCCGTGGGCATGGGGGCCTCGGACCTCCGGAGGCCTCCCACAGACCGCTGTGGCGCTGGGGCAGTGGGCGGGACCAGGAACCCCAGGGGAGGGACAGGCCTGGCTCTGAGGTCCGTGGCCACTCCACCAGGGCCGGCCAGAGTTCTCCCTGCGCCCAGGCCAGGCCTGACCCCCAGCTCTGCTGCAGTGCGGGGGCCTATGCTCGCCTGCTACGAAGCCCCCGCCCTCCCCAAGGGCCCAGGTGGCCAGGACGCTGCGGGAGCCGTCCCCACACCTAGGCACTGCCCACTCGGGCCAGGCCTTCCCCCAGCCCTGAAGCGCCCACCCAAGGGCCCTGTAGTCTCTGACCAGAGCCCTGCGAGGGGCCCCAGCCTCCCTCCCGGCCCAGCCACTCCGGTGGGAGGGCCCTGGGGCTTCTGCCACAGCCCACGAGCCCTCCACTGCCCAGTGCCCGGTCCTTCCCGGGCTCCGAGGGGCGGGCGCAGGGCAGGCTGTGGCACAGCCCCCAGGGCTCCAAGGCCGTGGAGTGGGGGTTGGGTCGGGGGGTCCACCGCTGTGAGTGTCTCAGGGTGTAAGTGACAGGTCAGCACCGGGCAGGAGGTGGTGCCCCCTCTCCCAGCAGCCTGGGCGCCCCCGGAGCACAGCGGCAGGGACAAAGCCTCCTGCTGACACGGCAGCCTCCTCCCTCGGGCAGGACAAAGGCTCTGGGGGGGGGGGGGGGCTTCGGATTCAAAGCCGAAGGGGCTGAGGCCTCTGCCCATGTCAGAGGCTGCAGCGCACGGAGGCCAGGACAGGGGGCGCGGGTGCCAGGTGCAGCTCCCCTGGGAGGCTGGGGTCTGCCCACAGCCCCCGCCCCCTGTCCTCCTCAGCACCCCAGGAGCCCATGTGATGGGGGAAGGTGGAGCCCAGGGCCTGGTCCCACAGCTCTGAAAACAAGGCCTCAGCCAGGGGCGACCCTGACAGCAGGGCCCCCAGAGGCGGTCCTCGGTCCTCGCAGGCTGGGTGGCCACTCTGCCCCCACCCGCCCCACTCTTCCCCCAGCCCTCGCGGCCAAGCAAAACCCGGGAAACTTGGGTTTGAACTGACTTTATTATTCTGTAAATGTGAATTTTACAAAGCGTTTTTATCATGAACGAAACATCCTTGGCTCCTGCCTCAGCTCCTGCCCTCCCGGGTGCCCTGGCCGGGAACGCGCCTGTGGCTGTGGCCCCGGGGTCGCGGCCCCGACGCCCGGGCAGCCGGGAGCCAGTGAGGACGGAGGGAGAGGCTTCCCCCCTCTACAGACGAACAGAAAACCAAACTGGCGTCGCCCGCGGCCGCGTCTGCCTGGGCGGCCGGGCATTCACAGGTCCCCGCACCGCCCGCCCTGAGGCCCCTCCCTCTCCCCGCGCACGCCCGGCTTCCAAGCGTGTTTGCACCCACTGCCATCCACATTTTCAAGTCAAAAATATTTATACATTTTATGCTGAGTTCTTTTTTTTTTTTGTCTGCTAAAAATAGTATTGCAAGTTTTGGCTTCTTTTGACATAGAAGTTAGAGTCGTGCACGAGGCTAACAACGGAAGCGACTGTCGGCACAAGCAGGGCACCCACCCTGAGGCTTCTCCATCCCGCGGTTTGCCTTTCCTTCTATTTTTTTTTCCCAAAGAAACAAAACAAAACAGACGGACGGACGGACGGACGGACAGAAGACCACTCTGCCACCTCGCGCTCCCAGCCCCGGCGGGGGAACCCGCAGCAGCAAACAGTAGTCACAGCGCCAGAGGCCGGCCCCACGGCCTGCTCACCGCGGCTGCGCAGGGCCCCGGCCTCTCCCCGCCCGCAGCAAAGAGGCGTCCACAGGGCGGCCCGCGTGACCCAGCGGTCGGCTGGCCGGGCCTCGTCACCCCCACCGCCCCCTCCCCCCGGCTCCAAGCACCACACCCGGGGGGGGGGCACAGTCACCCCCACCGACGTCACCGACCCCGGGGACAGGGCCCACGCGGCCGGCCATCACACACCGCTTTGTCCACACTTGGGGCAAAGTAAGACAGAAAACCAAACGCAAAGTGAAGCGACCACAGAGAACGCCGGGCGGTGCAGACGCGGCGGCTTCAAGTACCCAGGGCTCAGTGTCCAGGGCGTCTCGGACCTTTTGCACCTGTCCCAGCTGCCTCCTGGCCCCGCCCCTCTGGAGGGTTCCCGGGCCGGCCCCGCCCCTCGGGAGGATCCTGGGCAGGCCCCGCCCCTCGGGGGGGTCCCAGGCCGGCCCCCTCCCCAGCTCGGCCCAGGCCCCTCTGTCCAGCAAGGCAGCTCTAGAATCGCTACACGGCAAGCTCTGGGTGCCCATGGCCCGGCGGCTCGGGCAGCCCCCGTTTCTGGAATTAGTCATCATGTAAACAAGGCAGGAGAGGGTCTGGCTTTCCTGGGGGGGGGGCGATGGAAAGACGCTAAGGCACTCTGGAAGGCCCCTCCGAGCCCGGCCCCCGCCCGCCCGCCCGGCACCCGGCGGGGACACTCACGCCTCGCGGGGACACGTAGTGCAAACGCTCGGCCCGGCCCGCCGGGGGCCGTGGCGCTCAGAACCATTCACATTTAAGATTCTTACGAAGTTCACCCACAGCTCCCGCCTTCCCACCAGACCAGACAGCGAGGACGAACACGTAAGGAACACAGGTCACGGCGTTGTGCTAGCCTGAGCGACCCAGGCGATCTCGCGCGGCCGGCGGCCCCTCCCTGTCCTGTCGGGGGTGGGGGGGCCCGCTTTGGAATGGAGGGGGACAGAGCCCTTCTGTCACCAGCCAGGACGGCCTCCTGGCTGTCCCCAGCGATGCTGAAATTAAAGTGCAAATCTGACGGGGGAGGGGGGGCGGATGGAAGAAAACTCCAAGGAGGGGGGTGCAGCCCTGCTTCCCCCCATGATCCTCTCCCCCCTCCAGGAAGCCTTGGTCCAGGTCCCCAGCGGGCTCTGGGCAGGGGGCTCCAAACCCCTATCCCAGAGCCAGAGATGGGGAGGGAGGGGGCCACCTCCCAGCCAGGGGGTTCTGGGTCCCAGCAGGAGCAGGCCCGGGGTCTCTCCCACAGTGGCTGCCCGTGGTCCCCCTACCCTCTTTCCGGAAGCCACCAGAGCCTTCTGGAAGGCAGGCACGTGCTAGGCCAGGTTGGAGAAGCCCCCCCCCCCCAGTCTTCCCCAGGCCTCTGCCCTCAGGGAGGGCAGTGAGAAAGACAGTGGGACCCCCAGGCTCCCGCTGGCTGGGCCCGCTCGGGGGAGGGGCCGGGTCCCACAGCCATGCCCGTTCTGCACCTCGGTGGGGGAGGGGTGGGCGCAGCAGCAGAGCCTTCAAGTCTCGGGACAGGGCTCTCAGGCCACACCTGGGGAGCTGCCCGGGGGCCTCCCAGGGCCCTGACCCCCAGGCACACAGACAAGGGGCTCCTACCCTCACCCCCAAACCAACAAAGGTCAGAGCCCTCAGACAAGCAGCCTGGCCCCGGGGGGCCTCCCTCGCGCCCTCTCCTGTCTCCCGGACCCCTGTGGTCCCAGCAGCCACACCAGCCAATGCCCGCCCCAGGCCTGGGCCTGCAGCCAGAGCAAGGGGCCCTCGTGAGGGGGCTGCTCCAGCCTGGACCAGCCTGGACCAGCCTGGACCAGCCTGGGCCGCCGCCTCCTGCCCTGCAGACACCCCCAGTCCCACAGCTGGGTGGTGGGAGGAGCGAGGGCCCAGGCCTGGGGCTGGGGGGCCACGGGAGCGCGCCCTGGCCTCCATGGGCCACGGCGGGCAGTGGACAGGGCCTCCTTCCTCCCCAGTTTTTTGCTCTATCGGGTCCGAAAGTTTCCAAACCATATACAGAAAAGATCCGAACTGAAACAAAACCGAAACACCGAAAACCAACCAAGCAACCCCAAAGCGGCTGAGGAGGACGGCGGCGAGGGCACAGCCGTGCACCCCACGGCGGGCGCCACGGGGAGAAGGGGCTACTGCTCCCCACCCCCAGGTGAACGGCAAAGACCACCGCGCACACGCACGCTCACACACACGCACATCCACACACGCGTGTGAGCAGTCACACAAGCACATGTGCCCGATCACACACGCCCACACGCACGTCCCCGTGGGCGGTGCAGCCCCGGCACCGGAGTCTGGGGAGAGGGGGAAGAAGGCGGGGTGCCCGGCCCCGCACCGCGGCCCAGGGTCAGGAAGGAGTGTCGCCGGGGTGGGGGGGGGCCGGCGGGCCGCCCCCAGACCGGAGCCTGACCTCTGGGCCGGCGCCTCGTGTTTACAGTGTAATGAACGCATTCGCTTCCTTCATCCGGTTCAGTACAAGCAGAGTAAAATCACATTTTTCTCAGGCAACAGCAGCAGTCAGTAGGTGAGCGCGTGACCACATTGTATTAGTATCGCATGCAAGCAGCCCTAGTGCCCCGGCCGCACCCGCCTACAGAGTCCCCGCGTAGGCGCCCTCGGGCCTCCGGGCCGCCGCGGCCGGCGTCTGCGGCCTGCCGGGGCTGCCGCCGGCCTGCTCGAAGGGCTGCGGGGGGCTCTGGCCGGCGGCCGGCAGCGGCTCCGGCGCGGCCACCTCCTGGATGACCGAGCCGGCCCCGTCCACCTCCTCGCCGGCGTCGGCCAGGTCGACATTCACGGCGTCGGTCCTCAGAGCCACGATGCTGGGGCCGTCGCCCCGGCGCTCGGCGTAGGCGCGCTGCTCGAACAGCTGGGCCGCGGCGGCCGGGAACTCAGGGTCCAGGGGCACGCTGGCCGCCGCGGAGCCCATGACGGAGCGGTACATCTCCACGCCCTCGGGCAGCATCGACTTGATCTTGGGCAGCCAGCGCTTGCGCACGCGCCGGGCGTTGGTGCACATGTCGGCGGCGATCACGTTCATCTCGCTCTCCTTGAAGCTGGGGGCGAAGTTCTGACAGTACACTGCGGGGACAGGCAGCCGGGCCGCGTGAGGGCGGGGACCACACAGCCCCCTACTCCGGCCGCCGCCCGCCGCGGCGCTTGGGGCTGCTCGGGGTCCTGGCGCGGGGAGGAGTTGGCCACGGCCTCCACCAGGAGCCGGGACGTGGCAGGCCCCCCCACCGCGTCTCCCACAGCCCCGGCTGTCCGGCCCTCGGACCCTTATCCCCGGCCACACGGGCCCCTGCCCTCCCCGCAAGCGGAAGCCTCCACAGTGGACGGCTACAGGAGGCCAGGCAGGGTCTGTTCCTCCCCACCAGGGGGTGCAGGGTGGGGGTGGTGGGGGTGGTGGTCCCCCCCCCCAGGGACCAGGCTCCGCCCCCATACCCCAGGAGCGGGAGGCAGAAGCCGGCCGAACAGATGGCAACGGCTCAAAATAACCTCCAAATGTAAATATGGGGTTTGTTCAAAAAGGAAAATTAGATCTATTTCACATATTAAAATAGTTTCGCAGCTGAATGCCTCGCGCCTGGAACCCCGCCAGGGCCGTTAGCGCTGGGACCCGGCTGCCGCTGCTCTTTTCTCCTCTCTCCCCGGGGCGGGGCCCACGTGGCAGATCCCGGGGGGCTTCCAAGTCCCACAAGACCCCTCCCCCAGGGAGACCCGGCCTCTCACGTTTCACAGCGTTCAGGACTCGGCTGTCCAGCGGCTTGCGGCTGGGGTCGCTGGTGGACGAACGGATGCCTGTGCCACAGCTGTTGGCCAGCGTGTTCCTGGTGGGGGCACAGCAAAGGGGGGGGGGCGGTGACCCGGGGCTTGGGGCTCCCCCAGGGGCACACATGCTGGGGGAGGAGCCTCGAGCCCACGGGGGAGGAGCCTCGAGCCCACGGGGGAGGAGCCTCGAGCCCACGGGGGAGGAGCTCCAAGAGCCAGCCAGGCGAGGAGGAAAGCCCACTGGCTTTCAACCTGGACTGGTAGGAGTGACCGAGGGAGGGGTCCTGGCGGGCTGGAGTGGCGTCGGGGGAGGGGTGTAGGCCCAGCCACCCTCTGGATAAAGGATGTAGAAACCCCCTGGGCCAGACCTGAGCCTTGGGCACTGGGACCCCCAGGGCACGTGGGGGTCAGCGGGTGGTGGAGGGGGCTGGGGGCCCACAGAGCCCCTGGGACTTCCTGCCCTCCCGCGCTCCAGGGCGCCCACCCCGGGGACGCGAGGGACCCACCTGTCGAAGAAGGTGGCCAGGAGCCTGCGCAGCAGGACCTTGTGCTTCACCCCCGCGCACAGGTGGCAGTTCATGAGCTGGCCACGCGTGATGTACACCCCCGAGCCTGCGGGACACGCGTGCCGTGAGCCGGGGCCTGCGGAGGGCACGGCCGCTGCCACTGACACGCAGGCACCCGGGCCGCCGCTGTCCCTCCCCCAGCCCAGGGCGTCCCAGGACACTCAATGCCAGCCCAGGAGGCGTGAGGCCCCCCGAGGCTGCCGCACGGCAAGAGGAGCTGCCTCTGCCGTCAGACCAGCTTCCGTGTATGTGCGCAGTCTACAGGGAGAGGCGAGAAACCCGCTCTAGTCTGACCCTGGCCTCGGGCCCTGGGGCCGCCCGGGCCTGGCAGCCTCCCCCGGCGGCACAGCGAGGACTCACCCGCCACCAGCTCCAGCTTCTCGCCGGGGTCGCCCTCCGAGTAGAGCTTGGGGTGGCAGCGGTACCCGATCTGGCTGATGAGGCTGGCGGGCAGCGCCACCAGGTCACGGCGGATGAGGACGCAGGAGCGGCTCTCCAGCGGCACCGGCTCCGGCTTCTCCGGCACTGCGGGCACAGGACCAGGTCAGCTGCCGCGGCCGCCCTCCGCCTCCCGAGTCCCGCCCCCCAGTGAGCAGGTGGAGGAGGCCCGGGAACAAGCCGCTGGGGGCAGGGGTGGCCGCCACAATGTGTCCAGCCACGGCGTCGTGACGGGGGGAGGGCTGGGACTGATGGGGTGGCAGCAAAGAAGTGGCCCACGCCAGGGACAAGGGGGCCGCTGGCCGGCGCCTCAGGACTGGGGATGAGGCTGGCGCCAACAGGGCAGCACCTGCAACCCACGGAACCTCGGACGGGGCGGGGGCGACGCTGAGTGGGGGCCCAGGTGTGGTCGGCCCTCAGGCTCCGCCCTCCCAGCACCGCCATGCCTGAGGCAGCCGGGCAGGGCTGCCCGGGGAGGGGCTGTGAGGCTCGGGCATGGTCACGGACCCTGGGACCTGGGGACTGCGGCTCGAGGAGCCATCCGCCAGGAAAATGCGGCCGGGGTGGCCCCAGGAACGTTGCCGACACGCTGCTGGGGCAGACAGCGGTCAGGGACCCCCAGGCCCGCTCTGAGCCGGGACCCCACAGCTACGACCCACGGCGCCACCCAGAGCAGGGGCCCCTTAAGACTCTGTGGCGCATCCAAGCCGGGCTGCAGGGCCCGGGCGGCGAGGCCACTGCCCCGCCTGAACCCAGGCGCCAGCAGGCCCCAGGCCGCCTGCCCAGCCAGGTCCTCCAGCAGACTCTGCGGCCAGGGGTGCTCTCGGGGGCCCACGGCTGCCCAGGGTGGGGATCACTCACCAACCCCATCTCTCCACTGCGCCCAGCCCCTGTCCTCGCTCCTGAGGGGTCAGCCCCCACACCCCGCCCCCACACAGGGCAGGAGCCCGGGAGGTCCCCAGAGGGGGCGGCTTCTGGTGCGCTGCCTTCAACAGGAAGCTGCACCTGCTCCGCCGGCCGCCGGCCCCGGTCACGGAGAAGCTGCCTGGACAGGTCGGGGCGGCCACAGGTGCCCAGCCAGGGACAGCTGGGCTTGGCGCCCGCAGGCCAGCCCTTCCCAGGGACCCACTCAGGACCAAGGGACGCCCACTGGGGACGGGGCGGGTTGGCCAAGTGAGGAGACACAGAGCAGAGGCCAGAAAGTGGCCGCTGCCCGCCGGGGAGAACCGGGGTCGGACGGACAGGCAGCAGCACTGCGGGGTTTTAAGGCTTAATTAGCGGCCCCCAGCACAACGCCGCGATGACAGCACAGCAAAGGAGCAGCAGCCGCGGGAGGCGTGCTCGCCCCAGAAATAACCCCGTCCGCACGCCCCTCCCAGCCCCGCTCCCGAAACAACCGAAAACTTCTATTTCTGCCCTGCTGGGTGCCGGCTGCTGCGGTTAAAAATACCCTGAGCCCACGGCACCTCGACGGCAGAGGTGCGCCGGCCCCCGCCACGGCGTGGAGAGCGGGACCCTGGAGTGTGGCCTGGACCCCGAGGCGGCCGGGAGCAGCGGGGGTCCTCCTGGGTTTTCGGGATCCTGTGTCACACACGGCAGCGCCGTGATGGTCGGAGAAGCCGAGAGCGCGCAGCCCGTGGGGCGGCAGGAAACCAAGTCCTGGTGCAGAGGGTCAACACGGAAAGATCCGGAACAGCGGCTCATTGGGGGGGGTGCAAGGTGCAGGGCGGGAGAAGCCCCGCCTCGCGTCACAGCAAACCCGGGCTTGGCTGTGGTCAGACCCCAGCAGCCGAGGGCGCCGGGCTCCAGGCGTGGACGGGTGCGTGAGGCCGGGGCGAGGGGCGAGGGGCACACGAGCAGGGGGCCGGCTGGGCGGTCACTCACGTCCACGCTCACAGCAAGGCACCGATAGATGACACGCAGGGCGAGGAGGCGGGGGGGGGGGTGTGGGTACGGAGGGCTCCGGCAGGGGACCCGCTGGCTGCGGCACTGGCAACCCTCCCCAACCAAAACACGAGGCGGGGGCCACAGGACGATGGACGGAAGCAGGAGGGCCTGGTGGGCTGGGCCCCTGACAGCAGGAGGCCCCCAGGGATGCGAGCAGAGGCTGGAGGGAGGGGGCGCCACCCAGGGGAGCCCACCCCTCGCACTGAACCCTGGACAAGACAAAGAACCCTTTGCCAGACTGCCCAGAGAGCCGCCACTCTGTCCAGGCTGATGGGGAACGCCGAGCCACGTCACCCGGCTGAAGCCAAGAGGGGGCCGGCACTGTGAGGTAGAGGTAAAGCCACCGCCTGCAGCACTGGCGACCCTGTGGTCGTGGGCTCAAGTCCCGGCTGCTCCACTTGTGATCCAGCTCTGCTGTGGCCTGGGAAAGCAGTGGAAGACGGCCCACGTCCTTGGGCCCTGCACCCGCGTGGGAGGCCTGGAAGAAGCCCCTGGCACAGCTCTGGCCATTGTGGCCAATTGGGGAGTGAACCCGCGCATGGAAGACCCCAGCCCCTTTCAAATAAATAAATCCTAAAGACGCCTACAAGGCTATGGCGACCAGGCCCTGTGGTGTGGGCACGGGGACAGGCACACAGCTCAACGGGCAACAGGGAGGCCGACAGGTCCACAGCAGTGAGCAAAACTGGTGTGTGACAAAGGGACACGAGCCAGTCCCCGAGGGAGTGACCAGGAGCTACCGGGCGGCACAGGCAATGCCAGGCCCCCACCATAGGGCCACAGGGCCCACGGCAGAGCTGAACGCAAAGGCGAGCTCCAGGGGAGATGGCGGAGAGGCGGCCGGGCGCACGAGGCACGCGGGGTGCCTGGAATCCTGAGATCCAGGGTCACGACCCACGACCCACAACCCGCGACCCACACCGCGGGCTTTGCAAACGGACAACTCCGTGCAGGAAGCCACGAATCCAGCCACGGGCCAGCGTGGCTCAGTGTGGTAAGCCCCGGCCTGGGGTGCTGGCCTGCCCTGAGCGCAGGAGGGCTCCTCGGGGAGCTTCTCCCCCCAGGCCCCCTCCCCCACCCCTCGAGGGCGAGTCTGGGACCCCAGCAGGGACAGCTTGAACAGGGCTGTGGTGCAGGGGTGACGCAGGGCCACGTGACCACACGCAGGAGTGAGGCGCACACACCGGGCAGACGAGGCTCCGGGCGCCGTGGGGAGGCGGGGGCGCCGAGGGGCTGATCAGGGCCGGGGTCCCGGGGCTGCGGCTGTGCGGCTTCCCCGAGTGGAAAGCATCGTGTGTGCCCAGCAAAGAGCTCCGGGCCGCGCTGTGATGCGGCAGGTGAAGCCTCGGCCTCCACCGTGGGCACCGGGAGTCCCAGCTGCTCCCCTTCCGGTCCAGCTCCCAGCTCATGGGCCTGGGAAGGCGGTGGAGGACGGCCCATGTGCCTGGGCCCCTGCACCCGCGTGGGAGACCCGGATGGAGCTCCAGCTCCTGGCTTCAGCCTGGTCCAGCCCTGGCCACTGTGGCCATCTGGGGCGTGAACCAAGAGTATGGAAGACCTCCCTCTCTCCCTCTCTCTCCTGCTCTCTCCTTCTCTCTCTCTCCCTCCTCCAAATACACAAAGAAGAGAAGGAAAAGCTGAGCTGAGAGGCGCCAGCGCGCTCACACCACGCTCACACCGAGCTCATCCCAGCTCACATGACGCTCACACCAGCTCACACCGCGCTCACACCGCGCTCACACCGCGTGCACCAGGAGCCAGCGCGGGATTCGGGGAACGCAGGCGACCCGCGGCCTCAGCCCCGCAGCAGCCGTCCCTTGGCCGCCTGCAGCTTCTCCACGGTGCCGGTGCAACGCCAGCGGCAGCAAAGCCCCTGTCGCAGGAGCTGTGAGATCAGACACAGAGACACCAGCTTTCAGACCGACGCTCCGGGGCACGGGACGCGCGGCGACCAGAGATGGGGGGGGGGGGGACAGAACGCAGCAGGGGCCGAGACCTGGACACGCAGACAGGAGAGAGACGGGAAGCTCCCCGGGGACAAGGACAGGAGCCCCAGGATCAGGGACGGGGCCGGCAGGCCGGCCGGCGACAGCTCAAGTTTGGGGCAGAGCTCAGCCAGGAGGAATGCTGACGTCATCGTCACGTCATTAACCCACGAGCAGGGAGACGGGCAGAGGTGACCGCCAGGCTGCAGATCAAACCCAGAGCCGGCGGCCGGGGACCTGGAGGTGGCCGAAGACGCCCACGAAGGCGGGTCTGCCAGGGCCGCCCAGGGGCCACATCGCGGGGCCTGGCTCCACTCCCAACCCAGCACCCCGGGAGGCAGCACGGGACCTGGGTGGAGTTTGGCCACCAGCTTCCTGGGCGCTGCGGGCATTTGGGAAGTGAGCCGGTAGACGGGAGAGCCGTGTCTGCCGTGAAACTGACAGTGTCCAGCTGGCTGAGGGGAGGCCGGGCGGGCAGGGAGGCCAGGGTGCCGGCGAGGAAGCGGGCCCCTCCCCCCTCCCCGGCGCGCTGCTTCTGAGAGGGCTCCTGCTCACGCGCTGGGAGGCGGCAGCGACGCCCAAGTCCCTGGGCCCCTGCGCCCACGCGGGAGGCCCGAGCAGAGCGCCCGCTCCTGGCTGCAGCCTGGCCCTGCCCTGACCACTGTGGCCAATCTCCCTCTGCCGCTCGGATACACAAATCTTTCACCAAAAGAATACGGAGAAGCCCAGGAGCAGCCTGGGAGGACGGGCGACGGCGGGGAGGGCACCGGCGGGCGGGACACCAGCCCGGAGCAGACACGGCAGGCCCGGGCCCCCACCCACACGCAGCCACGCAAGGGCAGGAAACCGAAGAACAGGCGGGACGCGGCAGGTGCACCCCGGGGCACAGGGCAACAGCGTGCAGACCTGACACACACATGCACACGCGTGTCTGGGATCACGCAGCACACAGGACGGAACCCGGGGACCACGGGGACCACGGGGACAAAGCCTGCAGGCAGCACAGAGCACTTCTATCTGAAGGATGGAAACGTGCCCTTGGGGCGTGCGGCACCGAGCATGTATACAGTCGGCGCTCTGCAGGTGCGGGGTCTGCGACGCTGCCTCTCACACACGCACAGTGACTCAAAGATCGAGGCCAAGGGCGGAAACAAGCGAGGGACAGGCGGATGGCTCTGCACGTTGGCAAGGGCAGAGGACGGCTGAGGTCACGGGCAGGCGTGTGGCAGGGAGTCAGAGGTAACGGGCAGGGGTCAGAGGTCACAGGCAGGCGTGCCCCGTCCTGGAGCGCCTGGGATCCAGCCCAGCTTCCACTTCCCCAGTGACGGCTCAAGTCCTGGGCCCTGCGCCCCGTGGGAGACCTGGGTGGAGCTCCGAGCTCCCGGCTCCAGCCCGGCCCTGGCCATTGCGGCCATCTGGGGGGTGGACCAGCGGATGGAAGACCTCTCTCTGTAGCTCTGCCTTTTGAATAAACAAAAAATCTTAAAAAGAGAAAAGAAAGGAACAGAGGGAAAGTCCTGAAAACCAGAGAGGGGAGAGCAAAGAGGAGGCCACGGCCAGGGGAGGCCACGGCCAGGGGAGGCCACGGTCATGGGGGAGAGGGACTTCCGGGAGCCAGCAGCCAGCTGAGGGACACACACGGCGACCTGCGGACGGACCAGACCCGAGACAGCGTGCCTGCCTGCTGGGTCACTCCCCAAACAGCCCGGTGCCAAAGACAGGGACCAGGAACTCAGTGCCGGCCTCCCCCGTGGGTGGCAGGGATCCAGGTCGCAAGCCATCGCTGCTGCTGGACGCACTGTCCCCCCCGGGCGGGCTCTGTTTCGGGGGTGCCCACCGCGTTCCAGTCCATCACCAGCTCACAACAGGGAAATGCAACAGCCGGCAAGAGGGCGTGGCCTGAGCCCCACGGTCTCGACCCCAAGCCCCCGACCACGGCTGGGACAGCGGCAGGTGCGCCCTGCGAAACGGCCAGATTCACCCCGCGACCCGAACTCACCAGAGACCTGAATGCAAACGTCTGAAGGCCCAGGCCTACATCTACCCAGGACCTGGTGTTCTGTGGCTACTGAGCGGACCCGAGACCCCACCCACTCCTGGACACAGGATGGCGGCCAAGCCCTACGGCAGGAGGGGCTGGTGCACAGACCAGGGGCTGCCAGAAATGACCACAGGGTGGGCACAGTCCCTGCCCCTCGGACGTGGAGGTGACCGTGGGACCCCCACCCCTGCACAAGCTCAGACGCACACTCTACCGGGAGGGTCACCCCGTCGTCGGGGGAGGGGCAGTGGTGACCCCGGGAGGACGGACAGCGCCAGGAGGCACGAGCTACGTGGCCACAGCGGCACCGGGGCCCAGGCTACGCAGGAGACACGGAGGCGTCCAGGCAGGAGGCCCGCAGCGGAGCCGGACACGGGTGCGAGGAGGCACCGATGCGGGGACTCAGCCCCGACCCCGAGCCACGGGCAGAGCCCCAGGCCACCCGAGGGTCTCAGCGCCCACGGAGGCCACTTGTCATCGCTGGAACGAGACGGAGCAGACTGAAACACCCACAATTAAACTATGCGGGGCGGCGGGCGCGTGCGGGAGTCAAGTCGCCAACACCACCCCAAGTTGGGTGCCTGGGGTCCCTGCCGGCCCCGCCCACGGTTTCCCAGGCCGGCCCTCAGTGGCCAGGAAACCTCAATGGGCTTCGGACTCGGCCAGGCCCAGCCCCGGTTCCAGTGGGAACTTGGGGTTAACTGTGGGCAGGTCTGTCTCACTCAAGTAGAACGAAAATAAATCATCCCCTAAAATGTATTTATTTTTGAGAGATTTGTTTTGTTTGAAAACCAGAGTTACCGAAATCGATGGTTCACTTCCCAAGTGGCAGCAACGGCCGGAGCCAGGAGCTCCATCCGGGTCTCCCACGCGGGTGCAGGGGACCAAGGACCTGGGCCATCTTCCTCTGCTTTGCCAGGCCACAGCAGGGAGCTGGATCCGAGGTGGAGCAGCCGGGACTCAAACCGGTGCCCACATGGGATGCCGGCGCTGTAGGCGGTGGCTTAGCCAGCTGCACCACGGCGCTGCCGGTTAAGTCTCTGCCCGTAATGACAGCATCAGTCCCGGCGGCTCCACTTCCGACCCAGCTCCCCGCTAGTGCACCTGGGAAGGCAGCGGAGGACGGCCCAGTGCTCGGGCCCCTGCACCCGCGTGGGAGACCCGGAGGAAGCTCCTGGCTTTGGATCGGCGCAGCTCCGGCCGTTGCAGCCATTTGGGGAGTGAACCTTCAAAGAATCTCTAAGTCAATCTTTACAAAACCAATGCTGTGTTTCTGTGAACCGCACACATGCACAGGGCGCCCTGCCTGTGGCCGGCGGGGTCAGCAGGGGCCGGGGACAGTCCCAGGTGCCACCAGGGCTAAACCTCAGTCGTGGCCTTGGGGAGTTCAGGGGCTCGAGGGTCAGCCAGGAGCAGTGCACTTGCCGGGGGCGGAGCAAGGGTGCCCACGGGGGCCCCAGAGGTGCTCGGTGAGACACACATGGGTGCTGGCACCGCCCCAGCCCAGGCCGGCAGGAGTGCCCCCAACTCCCCCACTTCTTGGGCCCCAACCTATCCAGGCCCATGGCCTTAAAGCCTCCCCACCGGGGAAAGCGGTTCCAACAAAGTGGCCGCACCCCTGGTCCTCTCGTGGAAACCCCACGCGACAGCTACTGGCAGAAGTGGTCTCCCCGCCATCAGCAGACCCCCGTGGACGGCCTGCACTGTGCCACGCGGGACAGGCTCTGCGAGCCGGACCTCGTCCGAGGGCAGCATTGTCACCCCACGGGCTCTGCGCTCCAGGCCTGGGCCGACGCCCACCGAGCTGACCTCGAAGGTCACAGGCCACTCGGCCAAGGGCACTGTGGCCGCTGCCTCTCCTGGGACCACAGAGCCACCCACACCCTCGGGGCCAGGGGCGGGGCCGGGCCAGCGGCAGCTGTGCCAGGTGCCTGGACAGCAGGGCTGAGGTAAGCCCCTCGGGGCCACGGGCAGTTCCGTTTCCCAAGTTCTCCCTGTGTTTCTGCTTCGACTGCCGGCCCCTGCAGAGCACGTGCAGGACCAGGGGGGTGGGCTGGGCAGGGGGCAGACACCAGGCCGTCCAGGGAGGAGCTGGGCAGCCCCAGATGGCCTGGCCCCCTCCTGGCCCCCACACCCTCTCCAGCACAGCACAGCACCCCGCCCCCACCTGCCCCGGCCACGGGCGCCTCCCCAGCCTGGACATAATCACACGTGGGGCCGGGGCCTGTCTCAGGCACCGTGGCCGGGATCCACAGGACAAGGGGGCAGGGACTTGCTGTCCTGGACCCCGACACCCACGCCCGTCACATCACGGCCTCGGCGGCCGGAGACCACGGCCCACAGCCCCAGAGGGAATCTGGCCCTGCGTGGGAGATGTCCCAGGGATGAGGCCCACGCCGCCCTCGGCCGCCAGCTCGCTGCCCATCAGGCTGGGTCCCAACACGCGTGAGCGCCGAGCGCCTGCACCTCCCGCGAAGGCGAGGTCTTCGCTCCCGGCACAACAGCCGGCCGGCGTGACAGGTGCACATCACCCCGTCCGCTGCCAGCCCCCACGGACGCTGGGGACGGACCCCCCCCCCCCCCCGCAGGGCTTCTGGGCGGCACCCCCGGCAGTACCAGGCTGGATCCACCTGCACGGGCACTGGGAAGACCCAAGCCGGCAGCCACGGCACAGGCCGAGGGAGCGACAGGCGAGCCACTTCCTGTCCTGCCTGCCCACTGGAGTCCAGCATGCAGGCTTGGAGGGGGGGTGAGCGTGGGCATCACTGTCCCCTGGCCACACACACCTCGTGGTGCACAGTGGGCGACTTCAGCCAATCTCTCACTTGACCGGTAGGGAGCCCAGGCCAGAGGGGACAGAGCGAGAGGCAGCAGGCTGGTGGGATGCCCCAGCGGGCACCAGGACCTGCCCCGAGGCGGCCTTGGCGGGCCCCGCCCCTCAGCCTCCCCCCACAACCAGCGGTACTGGCGACAACGTCACTGCCAATAACCTAGATTTTCACCAAGAAGCCACACGCCCCCTCCTCTGCCCCATTTAAGGGCTTGCCAAAGAGAGAACCCACAGCCTTCGGGCACCTCTGGGAGGGTGGGCCGGCCACACGCAGGAACCCCCCCCCCCCCGGGGCCCAGCCCTAGTCCCACAGCCGCAGCGTGGCTCGTGGCTCGGCCACTCAAAGCCTCTCACAGCCACCGTCCGGCCAGCACGCAGGAGGGGAGGCCTCCAGCTGACCCAGCTCTCGGGGCAGGTGCATCGGATGAGCTGTCCCCTGCACCCCGCTCCCAGCGACCCAGCGTCCGGCCTGCCTGTCCCTGGGCCAAGGTCACACTGGACGAGGGGCACAGGGTTTGTGGCAAGAACTCTGGAGGTGTCAGGGCCCACGGGCCTGTCCCCGGCTTGGGGTGCTCGTGGGAAGCGCGGTGGCAGCCCTGCCCCAGCGCCCGCTCCACAGAGCCCTGTCCAGCTGCCACGGTGGGGTGCGGTCCTCAGGGGGCTGCCCGGGGCTGGGAACCAGTGCCGCAGGAACGGTCTCGGGGCCTTCCCCGCCACCAAGGTTGCCGCCCCAGGGCAGATTCCGGCCTGCGTCTGCCATGTGATCCCCGTTGTCCTGCTCGGGGCCGATCTGGGAAAAGCCAAGCGTACCCCCTACTGCTACCGAACGGCAACAGAAGCCACGGAGCGTGGGTCTGGGCGAGCGAGGAGGACACCGGCAGCGCTTACCAAGTGAAGGGGGACACTGGTGCTGGTGACACCTTCGTGGGGGCGGTGGGGAGGCCACAGCCACGGCCCAGAACCACTGTCGGGTCCGTAGTCAAGGGCCCGAGCTGGTTCCCTGCCCCCCACCCCCCAGTACCGCAGTGTCCCCCAGGCGAGGGAAAGACAGGGCGCCCATGCGGCCACACGGGGCCACGGCAGCTCTGCGGCCCAGGCTGAGGAGGCGCCGGTTCTGGGCCCCGATGGCTGGACCTTCTGTCCAGCAAATCCTGCCCCCACTGCAGCACCGGGCATCGGGGGGCACACGAAGCTCCCAGGTCCCACGAGGGGAGCTGGCCCAGCAAGGAAGAAGCCAGGGGCTCCCCTGGGGTCACAGGAAAGGCCCAGGTGACCCTCGGCCTCTGACAGAAGCCACTGGACACCACGCACAGGTCCACGTGCCGTACAGAGGGGGACACCAAGGCTGGAGGAGCCGCGACAGAATCGTGTGCCCACTGGCAGGTGCCCCGGCCGCCACGGCCTCCGGCTCCCGCTGCTGTCCCGTGCACCCCAGGGCACCTCCCTCACTCTCCTCCCATCCCCGCCTCCAGGCTGGCCACTGGCTCCCCCCCTCCCCCCGGGCTGCAGGCGCTGCACGGGGGCCCCATTACCTGCGTAGCTGCCCGTGGCCTTGATGTACACCTGGCCGTACTGCTCGTCCACCATGGCGTCGTAGGCCTCGTCGTCCTCCTCGTCCTCCTCGTTGTGGTACGAGGTGGGGCTGTCGGTGGTGGGCAGGCTGCTGGCCCCCGGACTGGTCCGCTCCCCCTGGGGGTACGGCGCCTGCTGGACGCCGGGGAGGAGGGTGGCCAGGCTGGGCACCCCGTAGTAGGAGACCCGGGGCAGCTTCAGGGGGGCCGCGCCGGCCGCCACCGCCACGCCATCCCGCGGCCCCGCCTCCAGCGGTCGCTTGGGGGCCAGGCCCGGGCCGGCGGCCGGCGGCAGCTCCATGGCTTCGTGCTTCACGCGGGTCAGCAGCGGGATGGGCACGGAGGGGGACACGACGTAGGGGCCGGCGGCGGCGGCGGCAGTGGCCGGCTGCAGCTGGGTGCAGGGGCTCTGGGGCTCGGAGCTGGCGTCCTCCGTCGCGGCCGTCTGGGAGTCGCAGTGGGGCGAGCTCACCTTGAACATGAGGTCGGTGCCGCGCTCCACGATGTGCTGGATCTGCAGGAAGCCGGCCGTGTACATGACCACCAGCTGCTCGCTGGCCGCCATGGTCAGCTTGCCCGTGTAGCAGAAGGACAGGATCTGCTGGAAGCAGGCGGGCGGCACGGTGCCCGGCAGCTCGAAGGCGCTCTTGCTGTTGCCGCTGAACAGGTCGCGGAAGTAGAGGCTGCTGGCGGCCAGCACGGCCCGGTGGGCCTTGAAGGCCTGGCCCTTGACCACGATGGACACATCGCAGTAGAGGCCCAGCAGGCGCTGCTCGTTCAGGCAGCCGAGCACGGTGTTGCCGAAGTTGGGGATCTCAATGTGCAGCATCTGAGACATGGCGGGCGGGCGCCGGCGGCGGCCCTCACTCTCTCAGCGCGGGGCGGCCCTGGCGGGGCGCATCTGTGGGGGCGGGGAGGGGACGCGGCCGTCAGCTGCCGCCCAGCCGCCCACCGCCCCCCACCATGCCCCTGGACTGCTCCATGCACAGACACCCGGCGGGGGCTGGGGGGCGCTGGGAGGGGCTGGGGCGGGCGGTGCAGCCCGGGCAGCAACTCCTCTCCCAGAAAAAGTTCCCGGGCTGCGCCCAGGCGAGGGGTCCCGGAGCCTCTGGTCCTGGCTTGTTCCCTCCCCTCCCCTCCACAGCCCTGCAGAGGGCCCAGGTGTGCCTGGGGGGGGGGGGGCGGCCTGGGCTGAAGCCAGCCCCCTCCCGCGTCCTGGAGCTGTCCGCGCAGGTGGACAAAGGGCGAGGACCACTGGGGAAGTGAGCTGGGGGGGGGGGCCTGTGCTCCTCCCCTCCAGCCAAGGGGGCGCTGTGTGCAGGGCTGGCCCGCCCGCGGCCACTCCCGGCTCCCAGGCCCAGGACCCCAAGCGCAGGTCCGGGCGCCGCAGCAGGGACCGGCTGCCAGAAGCCGGAGTTGGAGCTGTCGCAACCCCACTCGAGGGTGCCCGCCCTCCCGCTCGGCCAATCCCTGCTGGCTCGGTCCCAGCCCAGGTGACCAGAGAAGACCGGGAAGCCACCGGGGGCTGGGGAGGTGGTGCTGGCTCCGTGCGGGATGGGGGCAAGGAGGGGGGGCCCCAGCCTGCAGGGCCACACAAAGGGCCACTGTGTCCTGAGGGCTGCCGGAGGGGAGGGGAGGGGAGGGGAGGGGAGGGGGGCGGAGCCAGCCTGCGCCAGGAGTTGGGCAGGTGGGCCGCGGTGCCCCCCGCTGCAGAGAAGTTGCCGGGGGCTGCGGGCGCGGGCCGGCGGGGGACCTACCTTCAGCGGCTGCGGCCAGCGGCCCGTGGCTGCCCGCTCAGCCCGGCAGGGCAGGCTCCCCGCACACGCCCGCCCGCACACGCCCGCCCGCTGCTCCGGGAATGCAGCAAAGGGAGCGGGAGCCCTGGGGTGGGGAGGGCTGGAGGAGGAGGAGGAGGAGGAGGAGGAGGAGGAGGAAGGGGGAGGCGGCGGCGGCGGCAGTGGCGGCGGCGGCAGGAGCCTGGGCGCTGGGCTCGGCGGCCACGGCTCAGCTGCACCCGGGCCGGCACTCCCGGGCAGCGCGCCGCATCTCAATGATGCGGCCGGATGCAGACCCACAGCCAGGCGGCTCCCGGGAGTGAATAGCGGCCTTTGATTTGGGAGCCGAAGCAAATGCCAGCTCCCAGCCCCGGCTTTCAAAACAGTGGAGTGTTGGTGCCAGAGGAATGCGTGGCTCTGGGTGTTGGTACAAGACAGACTTCTGATGACTCACGGCAATGCAAACAAAGATGGCAGAAGCACGGCTGTGCGTGCCGGCTCGCGGTGCCGGCAGCCGAGAAGCCTGCAAACCCACCGCACACTTCTGCATGCGGATTACCCCGTGCTCGTCCCTCACCCAGGACAGCCCCGGTCAAAGCAGCGTCTCGGCTATATCCCGCTGGGGCGGCGGGAGGCGGGGCTGGCAGCGGGTCAGGGGTCCTGGGCACTGGGGGGGCAGCCAGTGAAGTTGGGGAGCATGCACGGCCGGGGGGGGGGGAGCAGGCAGGGACAGCACTGGGCCAGGGCATCCGGCCCCTCCCTGCTCCGTGGGGCTCAGACCAGGACCAGCTGTGTCCCCGAAGGAGCAGCCCCTGCTCTGTGCAAAGAGCTACCTGGCGGCCGGAGTCCTCCCCAGGGGAGCCCTGCTCTGGGCTCCTTCCACAAAGTGCTGGGGTGTCCAGCCCCAGTTCCCCACCTGCCACCCCCGGAGCGCACACCCCACACCCAAGGGGCAGGGTCTTTTGCTCGCTCCAACCTGAGCTCCTGCTGCCTGACCCCCATGGAGTGACACAAGCCAGGAGGCCTGGCAGGAGGTGGCGAACCCACAGGGAAGACAAGAAGCCACCGGGCCAGGAGAAGGCTGTGCGGGCCTGGGGCTGGGGCCTTCGCAGGAATGGCCCTCACTGGGCTGTGCGCCGCCGTCCCGGGAGCAGGCCCTGCACACCCCTGGGTGCCCCCCCCCCCCGGCTTTGCAGCTCCCTCCTGGGCTCCAGCTCTGCGAGTGCCCGGTGCTGGCCAGGAGGGGAGGGGACCCCAGGATGGCGCCCACACGGGAACTCCCGGAAGGCAGAGCTCAGCCTAGGCCAGGAGGAGGGGTCCGACCCGCGGCCAGGGGACCCCGTTTACCACTGAGCCTTCCCTCCCAGAGCCTGGGCCCCGGCCCGTGGACCACGTTGAAATCCTGGGTCCTGCAGGTGCCACCCACACACCGGCCACTTCCTGGAATGGCACCGAGGCCCGAGTCGCTGACCTGTGCCCAAGGAAGCAGGGGCCTGGCCTTCCTCGGACGGCCCCTGGGGCGGAGCGAGATACGTGTGAAACCCGCAGCTGCAGCCGGTGACCCGAGCCCTCAGCGGCGGCTGCACCTCAGAGGCCGTGCCCAGGGCTGGGGCCAGCGGCGCTCACCCGTGGAGGGGCCAAGTGGCCCTGCGGACTGAGGACAGCGGCCCTGCTGCCACCCTGTCCTCGGGACACCTGTGCTGGACAGGGCTGGTGTCGGGTTCCGTTCTTAGAAGCTTGCCCAGGGCAGGAACAAAGATGGGCTTCAGGGTGGAAGAAAGGCTTGGCTGTGACAGAAAGCAGGGCGGGCCGGGGGCCGGGGGCCGGGGCAGCAGAGGCCACCACACCCTCCTGTGACTCTGTTTCCCCTCCACAAAGAGCTCGGCCACGCCCCCATCCCCTCCGGCCTCCAGGCCCCTGCACTGAGGACCCGCCTCCGGGCACGGGTGGGAGTGGGGTGTGGGCGCTGCAGGGGCAGCGGCAGCACCTGGGGAGGGGCCCCCGCCACCCAAGCTGGTTCCCAGGATCAAATCAGGACACAGACTCCCTCCCCAGCTGGGGCCGGGCCAGAGCTGGCCACCAAGGGCTCCGGGGGTCCCGGGGCTCTCCCACTAGGCACCCAGGGGGCAGGGGCTCCTATAGGTCCAAGGCCACCCCAGGGACCCCAGGCTGGCAGCTGGACAAGGCAGGGCTCCCCTCGCAGGCCCCAGCCCTGCTTGAGCTCCCCCTACCCAAAACCCGCACAGGCAGCGGATTCCACGGCACGTCCCACGGCACCGAGCCACGGAGCTGAGTTCCGCCCGCACAGGGTCACTTCCAGCAAGAGGAAGGAGGCGAGAGAAATTACATTACATTATTCTGCAGGATTTAATTTTTTCAATCTAATAAGAGGTGGACCTCAGCGAACGTGCAGCCACGGGGGGGGGGGGGGCGGGGGCCAGAGGCAGGGGCAGACACATCCTATGGGAGGGAGGGACTTCCCTCCGGGCCCCACCGGGCCACCCCAACTGGGAGGCCCTGACACCTCCTGCAGAGGCAGGGCAGGCCATGGGCACCTGCTGAAATGTCAATCAAAGGCACGCAGAGCGGCGTCCCTGGGGACAGGGCAGCAGAGGCCGTGGGAAAGTCCCTGGGAGTCGGCAGGGCACCGGTGAGCTGGTGAGCCTGGTTGGGGGGGGGGGTGCAGTCACACAGGCCCCAGCAGGGGGACACAGCGGGAGCAGGGGCCTGGGATGAACCCTTCCAGGACCCAGGCTGTGGGCTCAGGCAGGCAAGCCCAGGCCCCGGGGAGCTGGGTGAGGCCCCGAGGTTCACATTAAACTTTTAAGACACCATCAAGGGGAGCCCGGAGCAGGCCTCGCGGCTAATGGAGGCCCTGCCGACCCCATGGGCCCAGGAGGACAGAAGCAGGGGCTGCAGCCCTGGCCCCAGCCCTGGCCCCGGCCCCCGGCCCCTCTGGGGGGTGCAGATGAGGAGACCCAAGCCATGCAGCAGAAGCAAGTGGGGCCTGGTCACCACCCCCGCCCCAGCATCCTGTCCCGGGACAAGGAGGGGCAGCCTGGGTCATGGCCTTTACACTTGACCCTCACGTGGGGAGGAGGCCTCAGGGTCACGCAGGTGCACAAGGGTCTCCAGCCCGGCGAGCCCCGGGACCAGGAGGCCCTCGGTGCAGCCAGGCCCTGGGCAGCCTCCGCCCAGCCTCACTGACAATGTCTGCTGGAAGCTCTGAGAGGGCACAGCGCCAGGAGCTGCAGATCCAGAGACGCGCGCCTCAGGCCTCTCCCGCTCCCGGCCACGGATCCGCGGCCAGGCGCGGCGGGGACGGGGCAGGACCTCGGCTCCCTGGCCGTGGGGCTGGCTCTGGTGACCCGGGGAGCCGCCGGGCAGGGCCACCTGCCAGCGCCTCCTGCCCTTCACCCTCAGGACACCCCGACTTCCACACAGGTGGGAGTTTGGGGGCCAAACCAAACACCCCCCACACAGAAAGAAACGGCAGCAGGGCCGGGCTGTGGCGCAGGTGAAGCCGCTGCCCGCGGCCCCAGCATCCAACACGGACGGCCGCTCCGCTCCCGACCCAGCTCCTGCCTATGTACCTGGGAAAACGCACCTGCTACCGCGTCCCGTCTGGAACAGCCCGGGGGCTGGTGGCCCGCGCCCCCAGTGCGGGAGACCCAGAGGACGCTCCTGGCTACGGCCTGGCCCAGCTCCAGCCCCTGTGGCCATGTGGGGAGTGAACCAGCGGAGGGACGACCTCTCTGTCTCTGCCTTTCCAATAAATAAATAAATCTCAAAAAAGAGAAACCGTGGCAGGGGGGCAGCAGCGGGAAGGGCCCCGCCCCCCCCCAGCAGCATCTGCACAGCTCCCGTGAGCCTCCAAGGGTTCCAGAAGGTTCCCAAAGAATTAACAAGCGGTGTTTTGAAAAGATGTTTGTGATTTAAATAACGGAAGCTTGAAGACGTCTCCCTGGGGCACAGCTCCGGCTCCAGCACGCGGGGCCCCTGCACCCCAGCTCCGGGCCAGGCGGCGGAGCACTGCCCACCCCCACCCACCTCTGCCCTCCCTCGCTCGGGCCCGGGGTGGGGTGGGGGGTCCTGGAGCGGACCCCCACCTGGGAGCAGGCAGAGCCCAGGGCTGTGGGCGGGGCTTCGCGCTCCGTGTTTAATATGCACAGTTCACCTCATCTGCATATCGTGCCATAAATAGTCAGAGGTAAGACACCAAGCTCCCCGCATTCCTAATCACGCTTAAAACCTCATGTAAATGAGAGCCGGGCAGAGCCACGGCCGCGGCGGGGGTGGGGGCGACGCTACCCCAGGGCCACAGCACAGGTGTCGCGGCCCAGGACCCAGGCTCCCCCACCCCCCAGTACGGAAGGGCCACCTGCTGCCCCCTCCCCGTCCTGCCCTGGCTCCCAGCACCGGGTCCCCATCTGCCAGGGACAGAGCCTCCTGCCCACACAGGTGCCAGGCTCCCGGGCGCAGGTGGAGCGGCAGGCACCGGCCCGGGCACAAGGTGGCTCCTGGGGCCTGGCTGCACCCATCTGGGCCTCAGCCCTGGGGACTGACACGGCGCCCCTCCCCCACCACCAGCTTCCCGGGCTCAGCAGCAAGCCACCCAAGGGGCCATAGGGCCGGGGCAGGAAGTCTCCCCTGCCCACCCAAATGGGCACCGGTGGCCCTGGACGGGCAGGAGAGGCCTGGGGCAAGTTTCTGAGCCAAGCGTGGGGTGAAGGGCGAGAGGCCCAGATCCCAAGAGGAGAGCGGCCCGAGGGTGGCAGTGCCCAGCCCACAGGGTCGCTGCCGGGCGCAGGGACACAGAGGGCGGCTCAGCCTGGAGCTCGGGCCCCAGGACCAGGGACACAGCAGGCCCAGAGCAGCCCGAGGGTGGCAGTGCCCAGCCCACAGGGTCGCTGCCGGGCGCAGGGACACAGAGGGCGGCTCAGCCTGGAGCTCGGGCCCCAGGACCAGGGACACGGCAGGCCCAGAGCAGCAGGGGCGGAGAAGAGGTGACCGGCGCTGGGCCTCTCGGCCACCTGTCCAGGCCCCGAGGTCGGGTCAGCAGAGGCAGGTGCCAGGCACGGTGCGGGAGGCGGGGCTGAGGGCCCCTGCACACTGCCTCCCCGGGGACCAGAGTCTTAGCAGGACGCTGGATCGGAAGCAGAGGAGCCAGGTGCCCAGCCAGGCACCAGATACGGGACGCGGGGTCCCAGGTGGCAGCTTAACCGCCAGCTCCTGCAGGGTGTCGCGGCCCAGGCTCAGGAGAGAGACCACAGGTGGGGCCTCTGTGGCCCCGGGACAGCGAGTCTCCTCTGTGCAGACGGCCGGGAACACAGGTGCCCAGGCCCTGCTCTAGCCACCACCCAGTGCTCAGTGCAGGCCCGGGCCCGACCTGGCCTGCGCCCGAGGCCCACCTGGCTGTCCGTGCAGGCATGGGGCGCTGCGCCCCGTGTCCTGCTGGGGGACACGGCACGGCCAACCTCGTGGACCGCAGGAGCCACAGGCCCAGTGGTCGGGGCTCCCCGCTCTGCCGTGGCAGCAGGAGACAGAGAAGCCTGCCGCCCGCACCGGCCCTGGCCGCACGCCCAGACCTATTTTTAAGCCCATTTACTAGAAATCCCACAAATTAAAGGAAATACAGATAACGCAGCAGGAATCCTGGGGGCCAGATAAACGCCGCCCAGGATCGTCCACAAGGCCGGGCCCGGCCCACCAGGAGGACCCCGCAGGGCACAGGGGCCCTGCCCTTGCTTGGCTCCGGGCCCCCAGGTGTGTCCGCAGCGGGACCCTGAGACGGCAGACGTGGAAGCCCGGGAAGACCCCGCGCAAACCCAGAGGCCGGGCTCCCTCCCTTCCCAGCGCCCCAAGGCAGGGGTGGGCCCAGGAGGCCGGGTCCCACCCACCCTGGCTGAACCCCCCGAGGGAGGAGGGTCCCAGCACCACAGCCCTGAGCCACCACCCCACCTGGTCCTCCCAGCAGCCGTGGGGCCAGATGTGCCGCCGCTCAGTGATTTTTCTACAGAAGCCGACCGGGGGTGGGGGTGGCACACGGAGCTGAGCCTCTGCCTGCCAGGCCGGCAGCCCCTAGGGGCACCCGTTCCAGCCCTGGCTCCTGCTGTGGCCTGGGACAGCAGCGGAAGATGCCCCAGTGCCTGGGTCCCTGCACCCACGTGGGAGACCAGGATGGAGCTCCTGGCTCCTGGTTTCGGCCTGGACCAGCCCTGGCCGTTGCGGCCAACTGGGGAGTGAACCAGCGGACGGAAGACCTCTCTGTCTCTGTCTCTACCTCTCCTCTCCTCTCCTCTCCCCTCCTCCCCTCTCCCCTCCCCTCCCCTCCCCTCCCCACCCCTCCTCTCTCTCTGTGTAACTCTTTTAGCAAAATAAATAAATCTTTAAAAAAATGCCTCTGGGAGGCCTGTACCCCACGCCCGGGTCCCTGCGCCCTGCTAATGCCCCTGGGAGGCAGCAGTGGTGATGCAAGCTCGACCCCTGACCATCGGGGCTCCCGGCGCTGGCTGTGCCAGGCATCTGGGGAGTGGCCAGCAGACGGACGTTGTTGCTCAGAGAGGTCAGCAGGGGCCGGCGCAGTGGAGTGGGTTAGACCTCTGTCTGGGCACCGCTGGAGTCCCGGCTGCTCCACTTCCCATCCAGCTCCCTGCTGTGGACGATGGCCCAGGTGTCTGGGCCCCTGCACCCGCGTGGAGACCTGGATGGAGCTCCTGGCTCCTGGCTTTGGCCCGGCCCAGCCAAAGGCCACCCAGCCCGTGGTGGCCATTTGGGGAGGGAACCACGGGATGGAAGACCCCCCCCATCACTAAAACAAAAAGTGTCGCTGGGACAGCCGGACACACCTGGGAGGGAGGGCGAAGCAGAACCTCACCTCCACCACACGGAAAAACGAATTCCAACGTGAGAGCCAACGCCATAAACTCACGCAGGAAAACACCCGGTGCCTCTCGCGGCCTTGGGCTCAGCAACCAAGGAAAAACCGGATAAATCAGACCGTGTCAAAGGCCAGCAGCAAGCAAGCAGAGAGAGGACGGCTGCCTGTCACCGGTCACTGGTCACCTTCCAGGACCCAGCGGGGGAGGGGCCCCCCCACACGGCAAGGCACGCACATGCAAACACACACGGCAAACACATACATCGCAAACACACACGCAAACCAACGGGCCCACATCCACGCCCACGAGTCACTCAGCTCCCAGTCGAAAAGCGCAGGGCAAGAGCTACAGATCGCCGCTCACGAGAGAATCTAGCCAGGTGGCAGCGAGGCCGGCACTGGACGTGGGACGCTCACACCCCAGGCTGGACAGCCCGGCTCGGCTCCGCTTCCCCTGCCCGCCTGCTGCCGACCACCACCCTAGGGCCCTGCCACCCACCCGGCAGACCTGCGTGGAGCTCCCGGCTCCTGGACACGGCCCAGCCCCAGCTGTTACGGCCACATGGGCAGTCTGTCTGCCTTCCAGACAAAAAAACTAAAAAGCTGGGGACCGGCGCTGTGGCACAGCGGGTTAAAGCCCAGGTCTGCAGTGCCAGCATCCCACACGGGCACCGGTTCGAGTCCCAGCTGCTCCACTTCCGATCCAGCTCTCTGCTGTGGCCTGGGAAAGCAGTGGAAGATGCCCAAGTGCTTGGGCCCCTGCACCGGCGTGGGAGGCCTGGAGGAAGCTCCTGGCTTTGGATCAGCTCAGCTCCAACCACTGCAGCCATCTGGGGAGTGAACCAGCGGGTGGAAGACCTTTCTCTGCCTCTCTCTAACTCTACCTTTCAAATAAATATTTAAAAAAGATTAAAAAGCTGTCGGTGGTAACAGAGCATCTACAGAAGCCCCAGGCTCATGGGCGAGGAGAGCTGCCCCTAATGGGGGCGGTCACGGTCCGCTCGTCCGCAGGAACCTTCCAGAACCAAGCCAGCACCAGCCCCACAGAACAAGGTGGCGTCCCTGGGACTGAGGTGGGAGGTGGGCACAGCGGCCGGGACGCCACCCGTGACGCCCGCATCCCCTCGGAGAGCCGGGTCAGGTCCCTGGGAGGCAGAGACCCAGGCTGAGTCCCAGGCTCCTGGCTCTGGGTGACGCGGCGGGGGCTGTGCCAGGCATGGGGGGGGGGGGGCCAGTGAGTGGCAGCTCTGCTCCGTTTCTGCCTCCCCTGGCTGTCTCCGCCTCGAAAGTAAATTTCTGATCTTTGACGACACCACGCCTCCGCCAGAATTACCTTACAGTGGACCAGGGCAGCCCGGCGGCGTGGAGGGCGGAGCCGCCGCCCGAGACGCTGGCGTCGCCGTGCAGGTTCCAGTCCTGGCCACTCTGCTCCCAACCCCTGGGAGAACAGCAGGCAACGGCTCCAGGCTCAGGGAGACGCAGCTGGAGCTCCTGGCTCCTGGCTGCAGCCATTCTGGCCATCGGGAGAGTGAACCCGAAGACGGAGTTCTCTCTCCGTCCTCCCCGCTCCCCCATAACTAAGTCAACAGTTACAGAGAGACAGAGAGAGGTCTTCCATCCTCTGGCTCACTCCCCAGATGGCCACAACGGCCAGGGCTGGGCCAAGCTGAAGCCAGGAGCCAGGAGCTCCATCCTGGTCTCCCACGTGGGTGCAGGGACCCAAGCACTTGGGCCATCTTCCACTGCTCTCCCAGGTGCACCAGCAGAGAGCTGGATCGGAAGTGGAGCAGCCGGGACTCGAACCTGCAGCTGTACGGGATGCTGGCACTGCACACGGCAGCTTTACCCACTACAGCACAACACCAGCCCCCATAGCTCTGTCTCCCAAATAGTTTTTAAAATGCTTAATGGATGAAGGACTTACATGCTCAATGCGAGCACTTTTCCTAGAAGAGGAATGAGAGAATCACCCTCAGGACTAGCGAGGAAGCAGAGCCTTGGCAGCGCCGCCATCACCGGCTAACAGCTTCGCTCAGCCACGGCCGTGGACACGGGACCAGCCAGAGGAACCCCGGGCAACCGCGCACCCCAGCAGGACCAGCGTGCAGACGACAGACAGGACACAGGCAGAGGAACCCCGGGCAAACCGCGCACCCCAGCAGGACCAGCGTGCAGACAACAGACGGGACCAGCCAGACACAGGCAGAGGAACCCCAGGCAAACCGCGCACCCCAGAGGACCAGCGTGCAGACAACAGACGGGACCAGCCAGACACAGGCAGAGGAACCCCGGGCAAACCGCGCACCCCAGAGGACCAGCGTGCAGACAACAGACGGGACCAGCCAGACACAGGCAGAGGAACCCCGGGCAAACCGCGCACCCCAGCACAGCCCAGCGTGCAGACAAACGGGACCAGCCAGACACAGGCAGAGGAACCCCGGGCAAACCGCACACCCCAGCAGGACCAGCGTGCAGACAACAGACGGGACCAGCCAGACACAGGCAGAGGAACCCCGGGCAAACCGCGCACCCCAGCAGGACCAGCGTGCAGACAAACGGGACCAGCCAGACACAGGCAGAGGAACCCCAGGCAAACCGCGCACCCCAGCAGGACCAGCGTGCAGACAACAGACGGGACCAGCCAGACACAGGCAGAGGAACCCCGGGCAAACCGCGCACCCCAGCAGGACCAGCGTGCAGACGACAAACGGGACCAGCCAGACACAGCCAGAGGAACCCCGGGCAAACTGCGCACCCCAGCACAGCCCAGCGCCCCGGCTGCAGAGTCCTCAGGCGAAGCCCACAGTCCGTATCAGAGCCCGGTCCAGGGCCCGGCTGCTCCACTTCCCACCCAGCTTCTTGCTAACGTGTCCTGGGGGGCAGCAGTCGGTGCCGCCCACACAGGAGGCCTGGACGGAGCTCTAGGCTTCGGCTGGGCCCAGCCCTGGCTGCTGTGGGCACCGGGGGAGTGGACGGAGAACACTCGCCGTCTCCGTCTCCCTCTCTCTCTGTGTTGCTCTGCTTTTCAAGTAGATGAAAAGAAAATTCAAGGGACGTCTCCGCGTCCCACATCCAACACCGCCAGCCACGAGGGGACGCAAGTCAGAGCCACGGGACATCGCCACAGCCGAGATGAAAACGTGGCCAGAGTCCCGGGCCTGGCCCCAGCTCCCTGCTCACACACCCTGCGGGACGGCGGGGGATGGCTCAGGTGCTTGGGTCCCTGACCCACGCTGGAAACCCGGCTGGAGCGCCAGGGCCCGGCTGGAGTCCCGGCTGCTCCATTTTTTTGTTTAAGATTTATTTATTTATTTGAAAGTCAGAGTTACACAGACAGGGAAGGAGGGGCAGAGAGGGAGGGAGAGAGAGAGAGAGACAGAGACAGAGACAGAGAGAGGGAGGTCAGTCTTCCATCCGCTGGTTCCCTCCCCAGTTGGCCTCAATGGCCAGAGCTGTGCAGATCTGAAGCCAGGAACCAGGAGCTTCTTCCGGGTCTCCCACGTGGGTGCAGGGGCCCAAGCACTTGGTCATCTTCCACTGCTTTCCCAGGCCATAGCAGGGAGCTGGATCAGAAGAGGAGCAGCCAGGACTTGAGCCGGCGCCCATAAGGGATGCTGGCTCTGTGGGCGGTGGCTTCACCCACCATGCCCCGGCACCAGCCCCTGCTCCACTTCCGATCCAGCTCCTGGCTAACGGCCCTGGGAAAGCAGCGGGGGAGGAGCCAAGTGGGAGACCTGACAAAGCTCCTGGCTCCCGACTGGCCCAGCTCTGGCTGTTGTGGCCGTCTGGGGAGTGACCCAGTGGATGGAGACCTCTCTCTCTGTCTGTCTCTCTCTGTCTCTCTCTCGTTCTCTGTCTCTGTCTCCCTCTCCTCTGTCTCTCTCTCTCTGTCTCTCTTGTTCTCTCTGTCTGTCTCTCTCTGTCTGTTTCTGTCTCTCTCTCTCTCCTCTCTCTCTCGTTCTCTCTCTGTCTGTCTCCCTCTCTCTCTCTCTGTGTCTCTGTCTGTGCTGTCTCTCTGTGTCTGTCTCCCTCTCTCTCTCTCTGTGTCTCTCTCTCTCCTCTCTCTCTGTCTCCCTCTGTCTCTCTCTGTCTCCCTCTCCTCTGTCTCTGTCTCTCTTGTTCTCTCTCTCTGTCTCTCTCTCTGTCTCCCTCTCTCTCTCTCTCTGTCTCTGTCTCTCCTCTCTCTGTCTCTGTCTCCCTCTCTCTCTCTCTGTGTCTCTGTGCTCTCTCTCTCTGTCTCCCTCTCCTCTGTCTCTCTCTCGTTCTCTCTGTCTGTCTCTCTCTGTCTCCCTCTCTCTCGTTCTCTGTGTCTCTGTCTGTGCTCTCTGTCTCTCTCTGTCTCCCTCTCTCTCTCTCCCTCTCTCTCTCTCGTTCTCTCTGTCTCCCTCTCTCTCTCGTTCTCTCTGTCTGTCTCCCTCTCTCTCTCTCTGTGTCTCTGTCTGTGCTTTCTGTCTCTGTCTCTCCTCTCTCTCTGTCTCTCCTCTCCCTCTCCTCTGTCTCTCTGTCTCTGTCTCTCTGTCTCCCTCTCCTCTGTCTCTCTCTCCTCTGTCTCTCTCTCTCTCTCTGTCTCTGTCTCTCTCTCTCTCTCTGTCTCCCTCTCCTCTCTCTCCTCTCGCTCTAACTCCTCCTTTCACAGAAACAAAGCCCTGATGAAAGCACCATGGCGGCCACAGTGCGTGAAGACGTGGACGCGCTGCTGATGCCTGGGACTCTCAGGACGGCGGTGAAACCTGCGCCACCCGGACGGGCGGCTCGACCTTGGCCAAAGCAGCCCCGACTCCCAGGGGCTGTCCCGCGTCCACCCGTGACCCACAGGAGAGCTGCTCCAGCCACAGCCGGGATCCCTCACGGAGGCGCTGCCGACTCCCAGGACTGCGCAGGGTGAAGCAGGGTCGCACCAGCTCTCGTGGGGCAGGCGTCCCCGGGCGTCACCGGCGCTCGGCAAGGCTCCGGGCCCGCGGACCGCACATCATGACAGAACCACGTTCAGCAGGGGCCAGTGCTGTGGAAGCCGCCACCTGCAGTGCCAGCATCCCATACGTGCACCGGTTCCAGTCCCGGCTGCTCCACTTCCGATCCAGCTCTCTATGGCCTGGGAAAGCAGTGGAGGATGCCTGAGTCCTCGGGCCCCTGCAGCCATGTGGGAGACCCGGACGGAGCTCCTGGCTCCTGGCTTCAGCCTGGCCCAGCCCCAGCCGTCGCGGCCATCTTGGGGGTGAACCAGCAGATGGAAGCGCTCTCTCTACCTCTGTCTCTAACTCTTCCAGATGAACAAATTAAAACAAACAGACAGTGGGGGAGGGGCCCCCAGTGCCTCCCCAGGACCTGCCCCCCTGCTGCAGACTCCAGAAACCCAGCATCCTGCCGGGCCGACCCCTTGGGGGCAGGGCCCCCCAGGAGAAGTGCCAGGCCCCGGCGTCAGCTGCACCGGCTGGGCAAGGCCATGGCGGGGCCCCACGGGTGCTGCCACAGCATTCTCCCAGGGGCCGGGGCTCCCCTCGCCTGGGCGACCCAGCCTGTGGGCGGTGAGGGCGGCGCGGGAGCGGGCAGAGTCACCAGTCAGAGTCATGGTTGCTAATGGCTCCCCGGGGAGGCCTGAAGGTAAATATGTTAATCTCGCTTCAATCACACCTTCTTAAGAAAGAGCACATGGTTCCAGGGAGCTGAGCTGAACACTAGTGGGGCTGGGGCAGGGGCATGGTGGGGGCGCCCTCGGGGCTGTGGGCAGGGCCGCGCAGGTGCAGTATGCCTGGAGACTGACCAAGGGAGCCGCTGGCCCCTGAACTGCTCCTGGCTGCAGGGGAAGCGAGGGTCCAGGGGATCCCACCCCCTGCCTGCCCCCGGCCCCCCTGGAGTGAGGCTGAGGCTGCAGAGGTGGGGGTCCCCCTCCAGACAGGGGGGCCAGGGCATCGTGGCTCAGAGCCCGGAGGGTGCTGCACAGGGCGAGGTTGGGGTGGAACAGGTGCATCCGGGGATCCCGAGCCAGGCGGGGACAAAGGAGCCCTGGCAGAGCCGGGGGCCACCCCGCAGTGCAGCTGGCACCCAGGGGCTGCACCAGGCGGGGTGGGGGCTAGGCCCGCCCCCGGCCCCTGGAATGACCTGCACAGGCTGCCCCCTGGGCAAACAGGGCAGCCAGGGGTTCGGGCCGCCCCATGCCCCGCTTGGCCGGCTCTCCCACCCCAGGCAGGACTCCCCGGCAATCTTGGGAATCAGTGGCTGCACTCACAGCTGTGCGGCTCCGGCAAGGCCTCCTCAGCTGCTGTTTTGGTTGCAATTACAGAGAAACACGAGGAACCCCCAAGGCAGCCCCACCCCTGCCCCCACCAAGCTCTGTCCACCTGGAGGGCGGCGGGCACAGGCAGGCAGCCACCGCACGGGAGGGCCAGGCTGGGAGGGCGGCCAGTGCCTGCCCCCGCCCCCTTGCCCGCCAGGCCCTGCAGAACCCAGGGGGGGCAGAGCACGGGCACGGCCAGCTCTGGTCTCCTCCTGGGTCCACCCGACCCCTGCCCCGGGCCCCTGCTTCCCCTCCAGTGAAAAGGTAAAGGGGCTCTGGGCCACACCACGGCCACCAGGACTCCTGCGGGGCATCCGGCTCGGCCATGAGCGGGGGTCCAAGGAGGGGGAATCGGGACTCCCAGGTCCATGTCCCAGCTCCGTCTGCTGGACCGTCCGCCTGCCGGCCCCCAGGCCGAGGTCGGGGACCCATGCGAGGTCCGGCCACGCACCTGCCTTTGCGGGAACCACGGGGCTGCGCGCAGGGCTGTGTCCTCCGCCCTGGCTGACCCTGCCCCGCCCCACACTTCCTTCTGGGGGGGTTGGCTTCCCTCCTCCCAGACGGAGCAGCAGACGCCGCGATGCACACGCAGCCGATTTCACTCTTGCTCATTTTGTGCGGCTGGGACTCCTGCCGACTGCCACACCCCCCACAAACCTCAGCACAGGCTGTGCTGTCGTGGGAGCCGTGGGAGCCAGCGGAGCGGCCTGCTCATGGACCTAGGTGCCGGCTCCAGAGAGGGGGCCGCCCCCCCACGGAGGAGGGTGGAGCCCAGCAGGGGGGCTGGGAGGGACGGGGGAGTGGGGAGTCTGTGCTGCCCCTTTAAGATCGGGAGTCGCTGGCCGTGAAGACGCCCGCACCGGCTTCCTGCTGGTGTGCACCCTGGGAGCCAGCAGTGCCGGCTCAAGAACTTGGGTCCCTGCCACCCACGCGGGAACCCTGGAGAGCGCCCGGCAGCCGCGACACCGGGGCGGGAGCCAGCAGATGGCCGCACGGCCTCTCAAGCACTCTCTTCCCATGGGGCCAGCGTTGCATACTGGCTGCTCCACTTCCGATCTGGCTCCCTGCTGTGGCCTGGGAGAGCAGTGGAAGACGCCCAGGTGCCTGGGCCCCTGCACCCATGGGGGAGGCCCCATGGAGCTCCTGGCTTCAGCGTGGCCCAGCTCCGGCCGCTGTGGCCATCTGGGGATGGAAGACCTCTCTCTCTCTCTCTCTCTCTCTCTCTCTCTCTCTCTCTCTCTGACTCCTCAGAGAGGAGCCTCGGGCTGGGGCCGTGCAACCTTGAACCCTGGCCTTGCCGACCTTGAACCCTGGCCTGGCTGAGCAGCAAGCCCCCACCTGCTGGGAACCAGAACTTGGCAGACAGCACTAATCGAGTTAGATTTTTGCACCAATGAGGGAAGTCCACCCCCGATACCCCACCCCCCGACACCCCCGACACCCCCCCCAGGAATAAGCCAGGTGACCACCAAGGCAGGGCCCCCCCCCCCCAGGAATAAGCCAGGTGACCACCAAGGCAGGGCCCCCCCCCCCAGGAATAAGCCAGGTGACCACCAAGGCAGAGCCCCCCCCCCCCCCCAGGAATAAGCCAGGTGACCACCAAGGCAGGGCCGTAAGCCCAGGAGCTGGGGGAGGCAGGCAGAGTCCTCCCTGGGGTGGTCAGAGGGGGCTGCCCCCCACACCTGGATCTCAGCTCTGCGAGACCCTGAGCTTTCAGATCCAGGTCAAACTCAGCCCTGTCCACTGAGCTGTCCTCCCCCACCCTGCACAGGGCACCAGGCCCACGCACGCCTCACCCACCCCTGCACAGAGCACCAGGCCCACAGCTGCCCTCACCCACCCTGCACAGAGCACCAGGCCCACACACACCTCACCCACCCCTGCACAGAGCACCAGGCCCACACACGCCTCGCCCACCCCTGCACGGAGCACCTGACCCACAGCTCCCCTCACCCATCCTGAACAGGGCACCAGGCCCACACACGCCTCACCCACCCTGCACGGAGCACCTGACCCACAGCTCCCCTCACCCACCCCTGCACAGAGCACCAGGCCCACACACACCTCACCCACCCTGCACAGGGCACCAGGCCCACAGCTGCCCTCACCCACCCCTGCACAGAGCACCTGGCCCACACACACCTCACCCACCCCTGCACAGAGCACCAGGCCCACACACGCCTCACCCACCCCTGCACAGGGCACCTGGCCCACAGCTCCCCTCACCCACCCCTGCACAGGGCACCTGGCCCACAGCTCCCCTCACCCACCCCTGCACAGAGCACCAGGCCCACAGCTCCCCTCACCCACCGCCCCACAGCCCCACACTACAGGAGCTGGGAGCATCCCCGAGGGGGCGTGGCCACTCCCAGCCAGGACAAGGCTGTGTTTTCTGGGAATGGCTGGTGATGCCGACAGGACCCCAGCACCGCTCACCCCTCACTCCGCCAAGTTCTCACACGCATGCAGGTCCCCACCGTTTGCCCCAGCGACCCAGGGTCGAGGTCAGGGACCACTCCAGGCTGTGGAGCCCAATTCACAGGACCCGCACCCAGGGCGCCCAGGGCAGGGGGGCAGCCAGGGAGCAGGGAGTTCTGAGGCCTGCTGCTGCAGGGGTGACGCTGGGGACGAGCCCGCCGGACGCCACTCACCAGGGGCCCGGCCGGCTGATCCCACCCGGGGGCTCCGTTCTGTGGCTCTGTGGCTTGAGCGGGGACAGGGTGGAGGGGCCGGCGGGGGTGCGGGATTTCATGCTCACGGAACCAGAACGCTGTCCCGGCCCCCCGGCCCCTCATGCGGGAGACCTGCACGGAGCTCCGGGCTCTTGGCTTCAGCCTGGCCCAGCCCCGCCTGCGTCTCTCAAACACAAAATGCAGAACCCCAGCCGGCTGAAGCGGTTCACTGTACGGGTAACCGACGAGACAGGTAACCGACAGGTAACCGGACCGTGCGGCCGGACCTCCCTGGGGGCCGTGCAGGACGGCGCTGTGGAGCTGACCCCGGCTGGCCAGCAGGTGGCCCTGGGCCCGTGTTCTGGGGACACGCATGGACGGGACGTGCTTTTACCTCCTGCCTCAACACCTGAACCCAAGTCGGCCCACGGAGCAGGCTGTGGGCGGGGCCTCCGCATCCTCGGATGACTGGCAGTTCAGGCAGGGGTCAAGGTCGACACTCAGAACAGGGGTCAGTGTCCCAGGTGCTAGAGACACGGCTGACAGTGCCTGTGTTGTGGGGTCACCTTAGGGGACCCCCGCCTTGGGACCCCCAAGAGAAGGGGCATCTGTGGCCAGTCACTCCCCAGGCCCTTGGAGGAGACCCACACCGGGCACTGAGGACAGGAGGAGCCTGGACCACCTCCGGCCAGCCCCGGGGCTCCCGAGGCCGCCCGTGCTGGGAGCCAAACCATGGCCTATAAAGGGCCCAGAGCTGAACCCCAGGGCAGCCTCCCGCCCCCAGGGGTCGCCAGCTCCTGCCACCTGCAGGGGCGTGGACGGCTGGCCCCGCCTGCCCACCAGGACAGAGGACAAGACCCCTCACCTCCAGGCGAGGTCTGGCCAGCACCCAGGGCAGCCCTCAGGGGCCCAGGCTAAGCTGCCCCCCCCCGGCCCCCCGCAAGGGCCATACATCCCATCGGTGCTGGCACTCACCGGACTGGGCCCGGGGCCGGCCACGCCCCCCCAGGCTGCACGCAGACCCACGCGACACTGGTTTCCAGGCCACTTCAGACAACACAGACTCCCACGCAGAATTGGGTTACGACGCCGCCAAGCACAAACTCTGCCTCTCCTGTCCCCAGGCTTACGTAACGGCCGCGCAGGAGAGCCTCCCCCTCCGTGGCCCCGTTTCCTCCCTCCACCCCCTCCCCGGCTTTGGCTCCTGGAAACAATGTGCCCGCTGTGTGCCCGCCCGGCCGGCTCGTCCCGGCAGCACCCGCTGCCGCCGCCGGCCAGAGGGGCAGCCTGCAGGCACCACGGCTCTGCTTCCCCCGGACCCCGGCTGCACAGCGCCCCCCAGGACCTCCACACATGGCCTTAACCGGACAGGCTCTTGGCAGCGACCTGCGCGCCAGGCCCCAGGACGAGGTCACCCTGGATGTGGCCCTCACTCAGCGACCAGGGAGGGTCCTTATGAGAAGGGGGAACGCGGCCACGCGATGCCAAGGGCGCCCATGGGAGCCCTCCGCGGCCCACAGCTGGACATGGGCTCCTGGCCTGCCTGAGCAGCCCCCGAGGGGCCGGCACCCTGCCCCCACCCTGGCCCCTCTGCACCTGCCAACCACCCGCTGCCCAGGGGCACACGAGGCTCCCCTGGTGACCAGAAAGCGGCACGCTGCCCCCGCTCCACAGCTCGGCGCCTGCCTCTCCCACCTGCACCTCGGGGAACCGAGGCCCAGCACAAACCCCAAGAGGACAGACAGACCCTCTGAACCCCCGGCTCGGGACGCTGGCATCCCTGGGTTCGATGCCCGGCCGCCTCCTGCCACCGCACACCCTGGGAGGCAGCAGTGGCGGCTCCCAGCTGGCCAGGCCTAGTCCAGTCCAGTCCTGGCTGTTGCGGGCCTTCGGACAGCGAGCCACTGCATGGAGCCGGCATCCCACACAGGAGCCAGCTCAAGTCCAGGCCGCTCCACTTCCCATCCGGCCCCCGGCTGATGCGCCCGGGGAGGCAGCGGGGGACGGCCCTGCACCACCAGGGAGCCCGGAAGATGCTTCTCTCTCTTCCTCTCTCTACAACTCTGCCTTTCAAATAAGTAAAATATTCCTTAAAATAAAACACAGCCCTGGCTGTGCAGGCTGAGGGCAGCCCTGGCTGGCCCCGACCAGACCCCGTCAGCGCCGTCCGGCTCCAGCTGCCCGGAGCCAGAGCGCTCTCCCCTCATCTGCGGCCCTAGACCCTGCTCCCGGGTCCTCAGAACTTGCCGGAGGGTGGCCCAATGGCACAGTTAGGCCCTCGTGGCTGCCACCCACGGGACCGCCTGCTAGGCAGGATCGGGTGCCCAACCTCACTGCCTGGGGCTGGGCTCAGTACAGGGGGACAGAGCGTCCACAGGGCGGTGTCCACCCCTCGACTTCAGACCCGTGAGCAGGCCGTCCTGGGAGCCCCGTGCCCACGCAGGACCCAACCGTGAGCCCCCTCCACCAGGTCAGCAGAGCCCAGGCAGACAGGCTCACTCGGCAACCCCAGCCCAGCAGCGGGTCCCACCCTGGCCCCCGCCAAGGCCACTGAGACACAGGACTTGGGGCACACCCGGCCCGCACACGCTGGCGCAGTCACAGGACCAGCCGGGGGCTCCCACTCTGCCCCAGCTCCCAAGTCCCACGACCCCTGCCTCCCCCCAGGCGCAGAGCTGGGAGAGACCAGGGCTGAAGCCCACGGGGGCCCCGAGCCCCGAGGGGAGGCAGCCAGGGTGCCCCGCGTGGCGGGCGCAGGATTCCCGTGGCGCCAGCAGGCGATTTGCATAATATTCTTAGAAGTTAATATCAGCCTGATAACGATCTCCCGGCACCGCCGAGCGGGCTGAGGCGGCTGTTACAACACCAAGCGATCATATTTTAAATTACGTTTCCCTTTATAGAAAGGTGTTGCAAAAACACACAGACTCAAAATCTGTCTGCAACCTCCGTGCCAACCACCTGACCGGGCTGGGGCCCCGCAGGGCGACTGCGGCAGCACGGGCGGCCCGGGCACTCCGGCCCCCCCGGCCCCCACCAGCCCTGAGACACAAGGGGTCCCCTCCCACAGCCCCCCGCCCAGGCCTCACGCAGGAGCCCCAGCACCCAGGCCGACCGCAGGGGACAGTGGGGGCTGCACCCCCGCCCCTGGGGGCCAAGCCTGCCCCTCCCAGGGCCCAGGGACCCTGCTCACTTCCCGGGCGACCACTCAACCTCTATTTTCTTAAAAGCTTTTTTCCCCCTCTTTTTTTATTAAAAAAAAATCCAATTATAGCGCAAATCTCTCAGCAGGGGTCAGTGTGGAATCGGAATGGCCCGAGTTAATGGACGTGACACAGGCGAGGCAGCCTGGAGGATTTCAAAGTTGTATGAGCGGATTTCATTAACATTTTAATTGTAATGTATCTTTTTAATCTGCTCTCGCCCTAATGGCTCCATCTCCAAAAAAAAGGAGGAAAAAACTGCTGACAACAAGGAAAAGTATCAACACACAAAATTTAACAAATTAAAGGAGCAACACCCAGAGAACATCCGAGATTTCTAAGGGCCAGGAATGTGGTGGGCAGACAGGGCTAGGGGAGGGGCCGGGGTGGGAGCCCCAGCCCTGGGTGGGGGCCGCAGCCACAGGAGTGCCCCAGGGCACTTTCCCCACCCCCAGAGGTCCCTCCAAGACCACCAGCAGCTCCAAGGACAGAGTCTCTGGGGAGGGGAGGGGTGGGGCGGGGCGGGGAGGAGAGGCTCTGGGCGGAGCAGCCCAGACCCCAGGGTGGGGTGAGGGCTCAGGAGGTGCCACTGCCTCCGGCTTGCAAAGGTTTCCAAACCACACCTGCCTCACAGGGAAAGCCTCCAGGATTTTTATTTTCAATCAACAAACGTGAGCAGGGACTCGGCTGTACCCAATGCTTGCCCCCAGTCCAGCTTCCCTTCACAGCCTGCACCCCCCTGCCCACCCCCAGCTGGCCGGCCAGGAAGCCACCCCCACCCCAGAGCCAGACCGCCCTCGGGGACCCAGCGCTGGGCCTGGTGCCAGGCCAGAGCCAGCCCCGAGGCGGCCGCTCGCTGCTCACCCCGTGACTATATATGGCCACTTTCAGCCCCTTCGATCCCCGCCCCCACCCCTGCCTGCTTCCCAGGCACGGGGGCAGGCGCTGGGCCGGCCCTGGGGCTCAGGCCCAGGCCCATCCACGGCCACGTGCCCTCCGGGATGCCAGGGTCCCGTGAGGAGGGGGAGGGAGACTCCCACCCCACGACTGCCTCCGTCCCCCAGGGACTGACAGGCCGAGGCCCCACTGGGGGGCTTCGAGCCCTCCCAGCAGCCAGGGATTGGGAGGGTGGCTACTCCCCCAAGGTCACAGGGCCTGGGGCTGACCCCGGAGACCTGACCCCAAAGTTCCTGCTTCAGGCTGCCTGCCTGCAGAGCCAGGAGGCAGAAGCCCGGGACAGGGCCCAGCAGCCCAAGGTCAGGGTCCTATCCTCCCTGTCCACTCCCAGGGTGACGGCCTCCTGCCCCAAGGACAAACATACACCAGACACAGGCCCCCACGTCCCCCAGCGAGCTGGCCCTGCCCGGACGCCCGGGGCTCCCGGGAGGGGCTGGTGCAGGTGGCAGAGCCAAGGAGCTCGGGCCAGCGGGAAGGGAATTTTGCAAAAGATCTCGTGGGAGCGGGCCAGGCTTGCAGAGAGCAAGGATTTGCTAAAAACCCGAGGTGACCAGGACCCCCCCACACACACACCCCTGACCCCTCATCCCCACACCCCCATCCCAGAGAACACAGCCTGCCAATCACCGGTCCTGAGGCACCCTGGAGGGGTTCCCTGGACGCCCACTCTGGGAGCAGCAGGGCACAGGCAGCCCATGGAGGCCGGGGTCTCTGCAGGTGCCAGCCCCCAGCCGCCAGCCATACACAGGCAGACACCCACCCCCTCAGCATCCCGGCCAGACCCTCCAGGCTTCAGGCAGCCCACCCTCCCGGCGGCGTGTGCACGGGCTGGGCCCCCGCCCCTGGTGGGGGGGAAGCCGCCCTCAACCTGGCGTCACCCCAGGCTGTCAGTGCGGTCCCAGGTTCTCCCTGCCCCGGGCACCCTGGCCCAGGACAGCCAACATGACCCTGACCTGGACAGTTGCCCAGAGAAGCCGCCACGGCGGGAGGCCGGCCAGCCTGGACCAGAGACGCACACGGCAGCTCCCACGGCCGGGGCGAGGACTGGTCAGGCTCCCACCGTGGAAGTCTACGGACACGCAGGGCTGCAGCGGGAGGGCTGAAACGCAGGCTGTGGGTGACGACCCAGGGCTGGACACTCGGGACGACGTCCCCACGGGCGTCCAGAGCCCGGGAGGGCATCCCAGCCCCAGAGCCCGAGGGAGGGGACGTCAGAATGACCCCGGGTGTTAAAACGTAGGAAGGAAGCATGCCAGTTTGGGCAGGGTGACCCCGGGGGCCACACGGTGGTCTTGGGGTCTGGCCGAGGCGGGATGGCCGGCAGCCTGCAAAGGTGAGAGGCACGGGTTCGAGGGGACCCTGGAAAAAACACTGGACAGTGCCCGTCCCAGAAGGTTCCGGAGCCCACACTGCCCACCAGGCTGCCCAGCCCCGCACCCCGAAACCATCACAGCCCCCCCAGGGCAAAGGTAGGCTCTCGTGGAGTAGACAGAAAACACCGGTCCCGAGGGTCCAGTCACCCAGAATCCCCTGCCCCGGACGGCCACTCGGGGAGCGGGGCACAGCCCAGTAGCAGGCCCGGGGACGCCTCGGCACAGCCAGCACCGGCCCGCCCCGGGCTGGTCACCACGGAGTGACAAGTGACACCTTGTTCTCGGCTCCGTGCAAATTCCAGGGGTCGGCGGGGCTCCAGCTGGGGGACGTCCCGTGAGGAGACACCAAGGGTCTCCCGGGGGGAGGAGGAGCAAGGAAGGGGCTGGGGGGGGCGCCGCCGCTGACCCTGACCCCACGTCTGAGACCGGCAACCCTCACAGCTGCCCTTCCTGGCCGCCAGAGGCGGGGCGAGGGGTCAGGACCTGGGCAGGGGCAAGTGCAGCGAGCCCAGGGGCGCGGGACCCCCGGGCCCCCAGGCAGGGCGCGGGAGAGGCCCGCCGGCCCGCAGGCACCAGGACCTGGCACGACCACACGCGCAGCCCACAGGTCCCGGAGCCGCCGCTAGGAAGCCGGCCGGGCCACCACGTGGGCCACCGTCGCCAATCCCAGCCCCGCGGGAGGGAGGAGGAGGAGGGCGGGAGCTGCGGGCCTGGCCCCAGCAGCGACGGAGCCACAGGTCCGAAGAACTGACCACCCCCGGCCCCCAGAGCAAACTTCCCGCGGGCGCCGGCGCCGGGGCGCGGACGCGACCTCCGGCCCGGGGACCCCACGCGGCCCGCGGGGCGCCCGGACGACCCCGTCGGAGGCCTTCGCGCGCGCCCCGGCCCCCACCTCGGAGCCCCTCGGGCCAGGGGCTGGGGGCCCGGAGCCCGGCTCGCACCGCGCACCACGGCCGGACCCCGGCCCCTCGCGGGAGGGCAGGGCGCACGCGGGGGCCCGGCCGGCGCGGGAGGGCAGGGCCCGGCCCCGGCCCGGCCCGGGCTGCGGCGCAGACGCGCGGCCCCCCGCCCCCGGCCCGCGAGGGGGGTGTGTGCCCCGCGCCCCGGCCGGCCCGGCTCCCCCAGCCGCGGGCCCCGGCGCCGGGCCCGGCCGCGCCCCCGCGCGGGGCACTGCGGCAGGCGGCGGGCAAGTTGGGCGGCCGCGCGCGGAGTTGGCGGGACGCGGCCCGGGCCCGGGCTGTACCTGCGGCGCGGGCGGCCGTCCCTGCGCGCGGCGCTCGGCCCGGCGGTGCGGCGCGGCGGGCAGCGCTCCGGCGTCCGCGCGCTCCGGCGCCCATGGACTTTCTCCGACCTCGCCCTGCACCGGCGGCCGCACCGCGGCGGGGGCGGGGCGCGGGGGCGGCGCCCGCCGGCCGTTTAAAGGGACCGCGCCGGCCGCGCGCGCGCTCGCCCCAGGTGGCGCCGGCCCGGGCCGCGGCGCCTCGGCCCCGCCCGGCCGCTGCAGAGCTCGCGGCGTCCGAGCGTGCGCCGGGCGGGGCAGGGGGCCGGGGGCGCCCCCCGACCCCGCGCGGGCTCGCGGAGCCGGACGCGCCCCCCCCCCGGCCCGGGAGCGCCCCCTCCCTGCGGCCCCCGCAGCCGCGACGGACGCCCTCGGGCCGCCCGCGGAGATCGTGGGTGCGGGGCCGCCCTTGGGGGAACCCCGGCGGGGCGCCGGCGCCTCCTACCCGCGGCTGGGGAGCTGCGAGCTGCTTGGCTGCCGCCCGTGGCCGCCTTCAGGCCCGGCGTGATCCGGGCGCGCTTTAACACGGCGCTGCTCTGCCCAGAGGAGCTTCTGCCCCTGAGACCCCCAGCGGAGCCACCGCCGCCCCCTGCTGCAGCCTGGGGGCCAAACAGGCTGGGGGCGGGGACGGGAGGGGGAGGCGGGGCAGAGGTCACAGGCAAGGTCACTGGGAGGAGGGGTGGCTTGAATTACAAGCCCCAGACCAGGGGCCTGAGCACCTGGCCAAGGTCGTTTAGCCAAGGTCATTCCTAGGACAAATGACCAGAAGCTTGGCCGAGCCCCCAGGACCCCAACCTCAAGCTCGGTCCTTGCCTTGGATCACAGACTGGCCCCTGACCTCCACCCCAGGGGCCACTCTGCCGGCTGAGCCACCGCAGATGCCGGGTCACCCCGGGCCTGCCCCCCCCCGGGGGGGCTGCACGTGGCCCAGAGCCCCCGGGAACTCACTGAGACCGAAGGTCGACCCCAGGGCCCCTGCCCCCGGCTGTGCCGCTTCCAGGTCTGAGGACGAGGCCACACGGGGCTGGGGGCAGCCGCCTGCCTAGCACGGTGTGAGCAGCAGGTGCGGGGCCAGGGAGGGGCTCCGAGCTCGAGGGCAGCGGCTGTGCAGCCTCTGTGGTCTCCGCCCCCGGTAGAGGCCACAGGGAGCCATCCACTGGGTGCGTCCCTGCAGGCGGGAGGTGGCCACGGAGGGTCCAGTGGGGGCAGCTCCGGCAGCACACTGGCTTGTGCCTTGGGTGTTCTTGCCACTTCTGTTGTTAAAGAAATGCTAATTGAATGAGGGACATTTGGGAAACATTGGAGAGGCTTTGGAAGACAACAGAGACTCGAGAGCCTGAGAGTTTGGGGCGTTCGCTCCTGTTTGTGTGGGGAGCTGCCACCAGTGTGGCGGTGCAGGCCACCTGCGTCCCATGTGGGGGTGGAGGGCTCGGTGCAGGCCACCTGCGTCCCACGTGGGGGTGGAGGGCTCGAGTCCCGGCCGCTCCACTTCCGGTCCCGCTCCCTGCTGATGGCCTGGGATGGTAGCCCGGGCGCTTGGGCCCCTGCACCCGCGTGGAAGACCCAGAGGGAGTCCCTGACTCCTGGCCATGGCAGCCATCTGGGGAGTGAACCAGCGGATGGAAGATTCCCTCTCTCTCTGCCTTTCAAATCAATAAACCATTGTTTTAAATGTTCAGGAAAAATGCAAATGTATGAAAAAGCGGAGTTAGATAAAGCCGCGAACGCTGGGCGACGCTGCCGGCGCCGGCTCGCTCGGTGTCCGTGCAGACCCCGCAGCGCCCCGGCCCCAGGACGCCAGGCCTGTGCCACCGAGCTGCGCTGTGCCCGCTCCCTGGGCCAGTGCTCACAGCAAGCTCTACACTCCCGTTTCATGGACCAGGAAGGTTCAGTTGAGAGAGAAAACGCAGCTTAGCTCGGCCAAGGCCATGCGGGAAGCCCCTCCCTGAGCAGTCCGGGCTCACTGAGTGCAGCCTGCTGCTGACCGGTGGGCAGCCCCGGGGCCACAGTCCTGCCCGGGGTGGGGGTGGGGGGCTCTGAGCAGCCCCTCGCAGCTGTGGCCCCGCCCCGCCCAGGGAGCCCCCTCTCCGCCTGGGGTCGGCTCCTGGCCTGTAGCTCATCCCGCAGCTGTGTCCCTGCCCCGCCCAGGGAGCCCCCTCTCCGCCTGGGGTCGGCTCCTGGCCTGTAGCTCAGGGCCTGGAGAGGGGGAGGGCAGCCCCAGGGGTCACGCCACAGCAAAGGCTCAGTGAGCCCCAGATGTGGGGTCCCTGGGGGCCACACCCCGTGGTGCTGGGGGCGGCTCCAGGGCAGGGGGGCCTGCAGGTCCACAAGGAGGTGGCTCCTCTCTCCAAGGCTCAGGCCCCACACAGAGGGCCACGGCCAAGCAGAGCCCTGATGGCCCCCAGGGCCCTCCCTCTCCCCTCCCGCCGCCACTGTGGGCCTCAGCCGCAGCCGAGAGCGCAGGAGAGGCCGGCTGCAGGGCAGGGGCAGCTCCTGCCTCCGACGCCAGAAGCCAGCGCCCCCCAGGGAGCAGCACCCCGCGTCCAGAGCACAGACGCTGTGGCTCTCCCCTCCTCCAGGAAGCCCACCCTGAGCTGAGAGCCCGCGGGGCTCCTGGAGAGCAGGACCCAGGACTCCGCCAGGGGCTTCCCCGGGGCCCCTCAGCCTGGCCGCCTCCTGGGGGAAGTCCCCTCTGCAGGTGCGGCTGCGCCAGGTGGGTGTTGGTGGCTCCACCGTGCCCTGCCCCATACAGCCCTCCACAGAGACAGCCAGGCCTGGGGGCCGGGCTAGCTCCAGCACACGACAGAACATGCACACACACACATAGACACACACAGGCACATACCACCAGCCACACACGTGCTGCAGACACACCCCCAGCGCGGGGTAGCAGGTTACAGCACTGCTCGCGTCCCGCAGGCAGCGTGGGTTCGAGTCCCCGCTGTTGAGCTCCTGGCTGGGAAAGCAGCCGAGGACGGCTCCGGTACTGGGGTCCCTGCACCCACTCAGCAGATGGAGTTGGGGGCTCCTGGCTCAGGGGACGGGGAGGTGGGGGGCCAGTGACGGCCTGCTGGAGCCAGCTGGGGCCAGGGGTCCGAGACCACTACAGGGTTGGACCATCACTGTGGTCAGCATCCGACCGACCACCGGTCCAGGGCGGCCTCTGGCCACCTACCTCTTCTGGACGCTGCTCAGTGGCCTGGGGCCCAGCCCACCAGGTGCCTCTCCCCCCTGGTCCCCAGCCCCCGGCCCTCCCTCCAGACTCCAGGCTCCCAAGGCCTCTCAGAAACGAGGGTCCCAGCCCCAGATCTGGGGACTCAGCATTGACCTTGGGCCAGGACCCCGGGGGCCAGGGGGCTCCGCTGCAGGGAATTGGGCTCTGCCTGGGTCAGACCCCAGGCTGGAAGGAACGGGGTCTCTGCGGGATGGAGGCTGCCCCCCGTACTGTGAGGGCTGGAGGAAACGGGGCTCCTGGCTTTGTGGAGGGCTGGGAACCACCGGCGGGGGCAGCCCAGGGTGGGCCGAGGTCGGGGAGGATCTGAGCAGGGCCCCTGCCCCCGACAAGGGACCCCCGGACGGAGTTCAGGCTCCTGGCTTCGTCCTCGCCCAGCCCTGGCTGTTGAGGACATTTGGGGCAGTGAACCAGTGGACAGCAGCGCTCTCGCTCTCACTCTCCCTCCTTCCCCCCCCCTTTTCTCGCTCTCTCTCTCTCTCTCTCTCTCTGCTGTACAGAAAGAGATAAATTGGGGGCCGGTGCTGTGCTGTGATGTAGCAGGTAAAGCAGAAAGAGATAAATAAAAGAAGTACACGCTAGGGGCCTCTGCCTGCAGCGCCGGTTCGAGTCCCGGCTGCTCCACTTCCGATCCAGCTCCTGCTAACGCACCTGGGACAGCAGTGGCAGAGAGCCCAGGTGCTTGGGTCCCTGCACCCACATGGGAGACCCAGAGGGAGCTCTTTCTCTCTCCTCACTCTGTCTCTGCCTTTCAAGTAAATAAATAAATAAATAAATAAAACGCACATCCCCAGCAGCCGGCGGAAGGCCCGCCCCGCCGGCTGTGCACCTGCCAGCGCCTGGAGCACCGACTGCCTCCCTCCTGCAGGTCCCCTCCCCCGCCGCGGATTTGCCTCACAGGGCTGGAGATTTCCGGAACTCGAGAAGCAGCCCCTCCCGCCTCCCTGCAGGGTCTCGGCTTCCTAGGCTTTTCCGGGCGAGTTCCGGAGGCCAAGCCAGGGCCAGCCGGTCACCCTGGGGCTGAAGAGGCGGAGCGGGAATCCCAGGCCCCTGGCCTGGCTCCCCCGCTTCTCCCCCAGACCCGGGTGCTGCAGAGCCGACAGCGGGGGGCCGCCCCGCCCCCCCAGATGCTGCTGCTTCCACAGCGTCTGTCGGTCCCTGCGAGGGGGGGTCACGGTCCTGCAGGCTGAGCCCCACTGTGACGGCTGCTCCCACGTTGGGGTCGCAACCGCTCCACTTCTGATCCGGCTCTGCTGTGGCCTGGGAAAGCAGCGCAAGACGGCCCAAGTGCCTGGGCCCCTGCACCTGCTGGGAGACCCCCGTGGGAGACCTGGATGGAGCTCCTGGCTCCTGGCTTCTGCCTGGGCCGGCCCAGGTGTTGCTGCCATCTGGGGAGTGAGCAGTAGGGTAGATCGATCTCTCTCGTCTTTTTCCTTTTCTCCGTCAGCCTCAAATAGAGAAATATTTTTAAAAAGAAGTAGAAGGGCATGTGCGGGGTCAGACCCAGGTTGGCCTGGGCGGAGCTGGCGGTGGGGGGGCGGCTCTTCCCCACGGAGCCCTCTGCCCCCGCACAGATGCCCGCAGAGTCCCAGTGGGAGGAGCCACAGACCCTCGGCCCCCAAGCCAGGTCCCTGGAAGGGCTCGGGGCAGGGGGCTCCGCTCGTCTTGTGGGGACACGGCGAGTCTGCACGGCAGAGGAGAAGTGGGTGAGTGGCTTCGCGTCCGCGGCTGCAGAACCCGTGACGCCCTGGCTCGGGAATTAGGGCAGCGTGAGCCTCCCCGGTTTAAATCGGAGGTTCTAATCTTCCTCTTTCGTCCTAAATTTCCCTCCAGCACTCGGTGCAGCTGTGTAGCAGCTGCTGCCTCCGGATGAGGGGCAGGCGGAGGTCGCTGGGCGGCGCCGCGCCCCCTCCCTTGGCCACGTGCTGCCGGGCGGGCGGGACCGCGGATGGGGGATGCAGGCGTCCGAGCAGGACCCGGAGGGCTGGGGCAGCAGCTGGAGGCGCCCGGCGAGACCAGTTAAGGACTCCCAGGGCTGCCCATCCAGGATGGGCAACGGCCAGCGCTGTGGGCACAGATGGCCTCTGCAGGCCACGCCCAACCCTCCCCGAGGTCACTGAGAGCCCGGGCCTGCACCCTCTGCACGCCTTCCCCGGCTCGGAACTGGAGGCCGGGCGAGAGCCGATGTCCTGAGAGAAGGGCCCGCTCCCCTGCAGCCTGACCCCAGGACGCGGGACCCCGGGCACGTCCCTGAGGACGAAAGCCAGGAACCAGGCGCTGCCCTGGCCCACAGCCACCAGATCTGCCCCCGGGGCCTGCCCTACCTCGTCCCCTGAGAAGAGAGCCAGAGAGTCTGGGCCCAGGGCTCCTGAGCGCCGGCCTCTGTGGGCCCTGGCAGCATGGTGGCCCCTGCGGGCAGCCCCAGCGCCGGTCACCACCCACACCTCCCTCCTCCCACAGCCCCTGCCTGGGAGCAGCCCCAGGGAGGCGGGGCCTGGCCGGGGAAGACCAGTCCAGCAGCTGCTGGCCAGCGGCCGGTCTCCCTGGGCTTCTTCCCCCTTATCTCGCCGGAGGAGCGCAGCAGGCAGCCGGGGCCCGGGTCTTGGAGACCAGGGTCCCCGGAACACCGGCCTCCCTGCCAGCTCTGCCCAGCGACGGGCGTTCCTGGTCGGAATGCCGGAGCCAGGCTGGGGCAGGGCCACCCCGCAGCTTCCGGGGTCCTCAGGGCATGAGCAGGGCGGGAGGCCGGACCCCAGGGGCGGTGACAGGCGGGCGGAGCCGTGCGGATGGATGCTCCCTGCATCTCGGGAGCCGGGAGACAGACGGGGTTACCACAGTGCAGTTTGCAAACACACAAACACCCCGTGCCACCGTGACGTCACGGTGCTGGCGTACATAAGGAACCCACGGGGAAAACCACCCTGGGCGGGGAGCAGAGACCCTGGGGTTCTGAGAAGCAACCCCCAGGCAGCAGCCCGGCAGGGCCCAGCGCCCCGGGGCGGGAGTGCCCCACGCTGCCTGCACGCCCCACGGCGCCCCCTACTCTGTGTGGGTCCCGGGGGTCCGTCGCTCGGTCAGGAGGTCCAGGCTGCACAGGATGGGTGCTGGGCACAGTCACCAAGCCCGAGGCCGTGTGGGGCCCCGCTATGGACGGGCCGTGGCCTGGGGGGCCAGGACCCCCACCTGCGTCAGGGCCTGGACTGCTGGCCTTTGGCTTCGGACACTTGCCACTCACTGCCTGGCCCCTGGGGAAGCCCACGCCGCAAACCCTGAGCCAAACAGCTTCCGGGTCAGCCCTCGGGCTTAGGTGGACACAGTGGGGAGGACACGGATGCTGGGAGCCTGGGGGCAGCACCCCCCAACCCAGGCCGGCCCCAGGGTCTTCCTGAGCTGGGCCCTGCACCGCGTTCAGAGAAAGCTGACCTCACGCCATCCTCACTGCCTGGCCTAGACAGGTGTCCGGGAGGCCCCGCCCATGCCCGTCCCTGACCTCTGACCCCTGCTGCCCAGTGGCCTCTCCTTCCTGGGCCCCCTCCACTTTTCCCAGACCCCACTGTGGCTCCAGCAGAGACCCCCGTCCCCCACAGGGGTGTGTTCACGGCCCCAGAACGGGAGCCCACGGGCACCGCTTTCCAAACAGCAGGAGCCAGTGCCCAGTGGCCACGGGGAGGAGAAAAGCGAAACCGAGGGCAGCGGAGGCCCAGGGCTGGGCCCAGGGGCTTCTCTGCCCCTGCCCCCTCCCCTGCTGCCTGAGAGGCCCCTGGCCCGGGTGGTGGGCGGTGGGGGCGCTGCTGGGATGCTGGGGACGCCTCTGCCCACCGCTACAGCCTCGCCCAGGCCAGTGTGGCAGGTGGCCATGGCTGACAGAGCCAGGCTGACTTCCTCTGCGGCTGCGGGAGCGGCTGCATGGGGGGTGCGCTCGGCAGCCCCCCTCCAGGCGCAGTGCGGGCCACACACCTCGAGCTATGCAGCCCTGCCACAGGCCCCGTGTGACAGCTGCCGGCAGGCCCGGGCACGCTGCCCGGGGGGTGGGGGAGGGGCGCCGGCCCTCCGCGCTGAATCAGCTGCGGCCGGCCCGTCCCCGGCTGGGCAGGAGGCTGGGGGGGGGGGGCAGCCCCCGCTTTTGGGAACCGGCGGCCGGGCGTTTCTGGAACGTGGCTCCGCAGTGCAGGGCTCAGGGTGGGGCTGGCCAGGAGGGGCGAGGGGACAGCGAGGGACCCTCCCCAAACCCGGCCAGAGAGGGAGGAGAGAGCCGCAAGCCGCCTCTGCGGATCCAACGGCTCCCGTCCCCAGAAAACGCCGTGTCAGCACGGGAGCCGCCGCGCCTCCCCCTACCGCATGGCCGCAGGGGGCCGGCCTCCCAAGGTCATATCCGCCCAGCCGGTGGCTCAGAGCTGGACCGGCCCCACCCACCCTGCCCAGCCCCCGCCCGTGTCCCCTCCCGGCGAGGCGGGGGACAGAGGGTCATGACCTCCAGGAGGGGCCCGTGCCAGCCCGTATCCTGCCTGGGTGCCACAGCCTCCATGTGGCACAGGGACAGCTTGCCAAGGCCACCTCTACCCAGGAACCGGCTGTGCCAGACATCCCCCCTGGGGCCGTCACCCACCCCGTTGGCTCCTTGGCACCTGTCTCTCATCACCAATGGGCAAGCACCCCCACGCAGGCTCTGGGCCCTCCGCAGCCCCAGGACGCTGGCCTGGACTTGGGGGCGGGGGCTTTCTTCCAGACCCCCCCAGGCTGTGCTTTCCTCAGATCTTTAAGATCTGAAAGTCAGAATTAGAGAGAGGGAGAGAGAGAGGGAGGGAGAGAGAGAGGGAGAGAGAGAGGTCGTGCACCTGCTGGGTCACTCCCCAGATGGCCACGACGGCCAGGGCTGGAGCAGGCGGAAGCCAGGAGCTCCCTCCAGGTCTCCCGCGGGGCACAGGTCCCAGGGTACGTGGGCCGTCCTCTGCTGCTCTCCCAGGTGCACTAGCAGGAGCTGGATGGGAAGTGGGACCCTGGGAATGGGGCTGGAGCTGGCGCCCACCCGGATGCCAGCACTGCAGGCGGTGGCTTTATCCACTAAGCCACGCCCACTCCCCACTCTGCCATCCATCGTGGTGTGTTGGGGGTGTGTGTCTCACTGCCCCTAGGCCCTTAGCTCTGCCAGCCCCCCACCTCCCCGGGCCCTTCCTCCCTGCAGGCCCTGGGACTGCTCCAGCCCCGGGCTGAGGATGGGGGTTTAGTGCCTGGTGCTGGGGGGGGGGGGGGGCTGGCCAGGCAGCAGCTCTGCCAATTTCAGAACCTTCTCTGCAGGTGCCCAGCTTTGGTCGTCATCACCCACTGTCCCACGTCCCCGAAGCAGAGCCCCCGAAGTCGTCCCCTTCCGGGACGGGCGGCTGCTGTGCTGGATCACTCCTGATCACCCCCGCTCCAGGTCCGTGCGAAGCTGCTGCGCACTCGCCGGGACCGCGGCCACACGCTGGGCCTCGCCTGTGTGGGCACCTCCCGGCAGCCAGAAGCCTCCAAGCACGCGGCCGTTGTCTGCCCACGGGGACAGACAACGAACAAGTCCATCCGCTCAGCCCAACACCAGGCCCCCGGGGACCCCGGGCTGGCCCCAAGCCCCCGACACGGGGCACCCTGGGGAGCCTGGACGTCCTTCCAGCCAGCCTCAACCAGTGGTGTCCGGAGCCCTTCCAGGAGCCCGGCTTCCTGCGGGGTCTCTGGGGGCCAGAATGTGACGACAGTGCCCGTGGCGTGGGGAGCATCGGGCGAGCGCAGCCCCAGGGAGGCCTGCACACCCTGGGAAGGTCGCAGCCACAGAGGGGCTGCTCAGTGGGGACCCCTCAAGGCCTGCCCGGGCCACTGCAAGCTTCCTAGCCAGAATACAAATGCACAGCGCAGGGCGGGGACCTCGTTACCCTGGGCCTGGGCGGACACTCAGATCCCCGGCCTCTCCCAGGCCCGGTGGTGCGGGGCCGGCCGCTGTCCTGGGGCTGGGCCCCCCAGACGCCAGATCTGGCCTAGAGCAGGCAACACCGTGTGCAAGGAGGCACCACAGGACCCTGTGTTCACCCTGGCTCGGTCTCGGGCCGGCATCACCTGGAGCCGCGGAAAGCAAACTGCCTTCCGGGGTGGAGGCTCTCCTGGGTTCTACACGGCCAGCAGGCCTACACCGTGGAGTCTGCCGCAACCGCAGAGGCCGCTTCCGGCCACCACGGCCCCGCCGGCCTGGCCCGCGCCCTCCGCAGGTGAGGAGCCAGCCCGCAGGTTCCCTTCTCCGTTGGGGCCGCCCCTGGGCGCATCTCAGGCCACAGCCGGTTTAGCTGCTCACATTGTTTCTTCTGAAACTCAGGCCCCTCCCACATAAGCGGCAGGTGCACGGGCCCCAGGCCCCTCCCGCATTAGCAACAGGTGCGCGGGCCCCAGGCCCCTCCCGCATTAGCGACAGGTGTGCGGGTCCCAGGCCTCTCCCGCATAAGCGGCAGGTGCACGGGTCCCAGGCCCCTCCCACATTAGCGACAGGTGTGCGGGTCCCAGGCCTCTCCCGCATAAGCGGCAGGTGCACGGGTCCCAGGCCCCTCCCACATTAGCGACAGGTGTGCGGGTCCCAGGCCCCCTCCCACATTAGCGACAGGTGCACGGGTCCCAGGCCTCTCTCACATTAGCGACAGGTGCGCGGGTCCCAGGCCCCTCCCACATTAACGACAGGTGCACAGGTCCCAGCCTCTCCCACATAAGCCGCAGGTGCACGGGTCCCAGGCCCCTCCCACATTAGCGACAGGTGCACGGGTCCTAGGCCTCTCCCGCATTAACGACAGGTGCACGGGTCCCAGGCCCCTCCTGCGCCTCCCCGGGACCCGCCCCCCCATGGCGGTCAGCTGCGCGGACTTCGAGCTCAGGCAGTCACTCCGAAACACGTTAAAAAAATAGGTTTAATGCGAGTGGTTCACCTCATAAAGAACTGACCAGGCACTGGAGACGGGGGCGGCGGGGTGTGAGCGGGGGTCAGCCGCGCCCCTCCCGCCACCCTGCGCCCTCAGCAGGGGGGGGGGTGCCGATACCGCGAGCGAATTAGCAGAGAACGAAGCTTCAAGGAGACAGCGAAGTTTAGTGCAAACGATTGCGCGCAGCGGAAGTGGGGGCCCCGCGCGGGCCGACTGCCATCCCAGCCCAGCCGGGGCGCGCCCTCGGGCACGGGGCGGCCTCCCCGCCGCCGGCTGGGCCTCACATGTCCACGAAGACCAGGAAGCACCAGCCCAGCCCCCCGACCAGCAGCATGGTGACGTGGGCGGCGGAGACCAGCAGCTCGCGCAGCAGCCGCAGGTCCAGGCGCCGGCGGCCCAGCAGCAGCAGCAGCAGCGACAGCTTGAGCTGGAGGCGCAGCAGCGCGCGCAGGCCCAGGTACTGCAGGCAGAAGAGCGCGGCGAGCGCGCCCCAGAGCGCGGCGGTGAGCAGGCTGCAGCCGAAGTAGAGCAGGAAGCGGATGAGGCCGTACAGCCAGCGCGTCTTCAGGTACACGTCGAAGTTCTGGAACCTGGTGCGCGCCAGCGGCGGGGCGCGCACGGGCCCGCAGGCCGCGTGCAGGCAGCTGGTGTGCGGGCCGTGGAAGGAGCGCACCCGGCGCGGGATGGGCAGCACCGGCATCGGGCTGGCGCGAAGGCGGCGGCGGCGGCGGCCTCAGGGGCGCCCGGGCCCCGCGGCCGGGGCCTCGGGGGCGGCGGCGGCCTGCGGGCGGGGGGCGGGAGGGCGCCGGGTCAGGCTCTGGGCCGCACCCACCCGCGCCCCCGCCGGGCCTCCCGGGGCGCGCTCGGGGCAGAGCGCGTGGGGCCGGGGCCGGGGGCGCTGCTCCCCGAAGAGCCCCCCTCGCAGCCCCCTCGCAGCCCCCGGCCCGGCCGGGTCCCGCGGGGCCGCGCCGCACCCGCCGACGCCATGGACAGCCCGCCCAGGCCGCGAGAGGCCACGGGGCGGGCCCGCTGCCCACGCCCGCGCCCCCCGCCGCTCACCCGGTGCCCTCTCCGCGGCGGCGCCGGCGTCCCGCACCTCGGGGCAGGCTGGCGGGGCTGCGGGCTCCCGCGGCCCTCGGGGCTCCCGCGGCGCGGCGGCCGCATGGTGCCGCGGCCCGGCTCTCACGCGGCGGCGCGCCCGGCCGCCGGAGGCGTTTGGCCCAGCGTGGGCGCCGTAGCGCGGCCCTCCGCGGCCGCCGTAGCGCGGCCCCACGCCCCCTCCGCCCGCGCCCGACCCCGACGAGCGGCTCCCTTCGCCCGGCTCGGCCCGGCCCGCGGCGTCCCGGAACTCGTCGCCCCCAGGACGTGCGCGCGCGGGCGGGCGGGCCACCCGTGACGTCACGGCCGCGCACGCCCCCCCCCAGCCCCGGCCTGCCCTGCGCAGGCGCAGACGCAGACGCCGGCCCGGCCGGGTCGTCCCCGAGCAGGTCCTCTGCGCCTGCGCCGCCGCGCCGGGAGCCGGCTGACAGTGCGCAGGCGCGTCCCCGTGCGCGAGCCCGCGGGCGGCCGGCGCGCCTGTGGCCGTGGGTCCCGCTGCGGGGCGGGGGTGGGCCCGGCGGGAGATGGGGAGGGGGCGGCGGGGGTCGTCGCCGCGAGCCGCGGGGGCCGCAGCCCCAGCGGGAGGAGGCGGCAGCCGGCGCGGGGTGCACCTGCCAGCGGCCAGGCCCCGGCCGGGAGCGCCACGCGGGTCTCCACGCGGGTCTCCACGCGGGGCGGGGCCCAGGCCGGAGCCCTCACTCTGGGTCGGAGGGGAGCAGCCGGGACGTGAACCCGTGTTCCGGCGGCACTAACGAGCGGGCCCCGGTGCGGGGTTGGGGTGGGGGCTGAGGCTCGCAGGACTCCGGGGCCTTCGTGTGCGGGCCCTGCGGGGCAGAGCGGTTCCCGGTGTGGCCGCACTGCGTGGGCCCCTGCGCCGCGCCGTGACCTAGGCCTGCACCTGCCAGGCCTGGGCGGGGGGCTCACAGGGTCTCCCCCACGCTGCAGGGAGCTGGGGCAGAGCAGGGGCCCCGGTGCGGGGGTGGGCGTCCCGGGGGTGGGTGCCCCGGGGGTGGGCGCTCGTCCTCAGGTGGGCGCCCCGGGGGTGGGTGCCCGTCCTCAGGGGGGCGTCCCGGGGGTGTGCGCCCGGAGGGTGGGTGCCCGTCCACGGGTGGGCGCCCCGGGGGTGGGTACCCGTCCTCAGGGGGGCGCCCCGGCGGTGGGTGCCCGTCCTCAGGGGGGCGTCCCGGGGGTGGGTGCCCGTCCTCAGGGGGGCGCCCCGGCGGTGGGTGCCCGTCCTCAGGGGGGCGTCCCGGGGGTGGGTGCCCGTCCTCAGGGGGGCGCCCCGGCGGTGGGTGCCCGTCCTCAGGGGGGCGTCCCGGGGGTGGGTGCCCGTCCTCAGGGGGGCGCCCCGGCGGTGGGTGCCCGTCCTCAGGGGGGCGCCCCGGCGGTGGGTGCCCGTCCTCAGGGGGGCGTCCCGGGGGTGGGTGCCCGTCCTCAGGGGGGCGCCCTGGGGGTGGGTGCCCGTCCTCAGGGGGGCGTCCCGGGGGTGGGTGCCCGTCCTCGGGTGGGCGCCCCGGGGGTGGGTGCCCGTCCTCAGGGGCGCGTGCTCGTGCCGGGGGTGGGCGCCCCGTCCTCGGGTGGGCGCCCCGGGGGTGGGCGCCCCGGGGGTGGGTGGGTGCCCGTCCTCAGGGGGGCGCCCCGGGGGTGGGTGCCCGTCCTCGGGTGGGCGCCCTGGGGGTGGGTGCCCGTCCTCAGGGGGGCGTCCCAGGGGTGGGTGCCCGTCCTCGGGTGGGCGCCCCGGGGGTGGGTGGGCGCCCGTCCTCGGGTGGGCGCCCCGGGGGTGGGTGCCCGTCCTCGGGGGTGGGTGGGCGCCTGTCCTCGGGTGCGGTGCGGCGTGGCGCCGGGCTGGGGCCGAGCTCCGAGCTCCGGGGAGCAGAGCCCGCGGCCTTTTCTCGCCTGGACCGGTTGGGGGTCTGCTCGGCGGACCGAGGGGCTGCACCTGGGAGAAGAGCAGTGCTGTCAGCCACGCCTCTGTCCTGGAAAACCCGCCCCCCCCCCCCCCCCCGCGGAGTGCCCGGGGGTCTCCCAGCAGGGCCCTGCTTCCCGTTACCGGTGCGGCCCAGCCCAGCCCTTCTGGTGCCCGCGGCCTCCCTCTGCTCCCCGGGGTCAGGGGCCGTGAGAGCCCTGGGCGGCCCCTGTGAGGGGCACGGGGATTTGAGGAGGTGGCCGTGGGGTCGGCTGGCCAGTCCTCCGGCCTGGAGTTGGGGCTCAGAGAAGCTGCCGGGTCTGCACCCAGCCACTGGGCTCCAGGACCCTCGGGGCCCCAGCCGGGGGAGGGGGAGGGGAGGGCCGGCCGGTCCCCTCTGGTCCCCAGCTGGGCAGTGGGCTGGCGCCATCTGCTGGCGCGGAGCTGGAGGTGCCGGAGGCCCTGGGAGCAGGAGGCTGTGTCGGTGCTGCCCTGGCTGGGCTGAGCTCTCTCCTGCCGCCCCCGACCGACCCAATCCCGTCCCCTCGCTGGGGGCCCCTCCGGGTCCTTCCTTCCAGGGCCCAGGGAACTGTGTGACCTCTGCCCCAGGCTGCCCTGCAGGGTTTGGGCCGGGGGAGGGCACTGACACCTCCAGTTGCATGGACCGGCTTTGCACAGGGCCCAGTGGCACCTTTGTCCTCAAGGCCCCCACAGGTGGCCGGGACGCGTCCCCACGGGTGGACAGTCCCCTCCTGCCTGCCCTCGAGAGGCCGTGGCCAGGCCCGCCCTGGCTGAATGGCCGGAGCACGCGGCCCACGCTGGGAGCAGCGGCTGGGGCCATGGGGAGGCCCCCGGGTGCCGCGGTGGGTGCCCTGCTGAGCCCAGCCCGGGCTCTGGCCTGTGCGTGGAGGAGCCCCCTGGTCGGGTCGCCCGCTGCCTGCCAGCTCTCCCCACAGCTGCCCCGTGGGACAGAGACCGACTCCTGCACAGCCTGCCCGGGGTGAGGCTCCTCCCGGGAGGACTTCTGCTGGTGTGTCCCTGGGGAGGGACAGGGCCCAGGTGGCCCACACGGTCGCTTGGTCCGGCAGAGTGCTTCGCTGCGGCCGGCTGTCCATGTGGGACCTCGGCCTGGCTCCTGTGGGCACTCGGCTCCCCCAGCCTCGGCCTGGCCCAGCAGGGTGGGGGAGGAGGGGCATGGGCAGAGTCCTTGTCTGGGCTCGGTGGGAGGCGCGGGGTCGGGGAGGACCCTGGGCTGCAGTCTCTGGCCGGCGGAGCTGCCTCGCTCTCCGGCTGCGGCCACCCTCGCCACGTGGGTGCACGGCTGAGCCGTCCTCGGCCCGGGCGTCTGAGCCGGGCGGTGCTGTGGCCTGAGTGACAGTTTAATCCCACGAGGCCCGCGGCAGGGCAAGTGCTCCACGGATGCTGGCCGGGGCCCCGCCTGCACCAGGATCCGGTCTCAGAGAGCCGGCTTGTGTCCCTGCTGCTCCCCTTCCGGTCCGACTCCCTGCTGTGGCCTGCATGGCCCAGTGCATGCACCCGTGTGGGAGACCCGGAAAGTTCCTGGCTTCGGTCCAGCCCAGTCGCAGAGGTTGTGGCCATGTGGGGAGTGAACCAGAGGATGGGAGACCTCCCTCTCTCCCTCTCTCCCTCTCTCCCTCTCTCCCTCTCTCCCTCCCTCCCTCCCTCCCTCCCTCCCTCCCTCCCTCCTCCCCTCTCTCCCTCCCTCCCTCTCTCTCTCTCTCTCCCTCCCTCCCTCCCTCCCACCCTCTCTCCCTCTCTCCCTCTCCCTCTCCCTCTCCCTCCCTCCCTCCCTCCCTCCCTCCCTCTATCCCTCCCTCCCTCTCTCTCTCTCTCTCTCTCTCTCTCTCTCTCCAGCACTGCCTCTCAAATACACACACGCTGCGTGGCAGGACGACCGTTGACGCAGGCCGTGGCCTTGGCTCGCAGACTGACCCCAGCCCTACCCCACGGGCTACAGGGACACCACTGACCCATCCTCCCGCCAGCCGGTCCTGGGCGGGGCCTCCCCACAGCCGACACCTGGACCCCTTGGGGGCTTGGGAGGCTGCCCGGCCCCAGGTCCTGGCCCCCCAGGCCCAGGCGGGGGTCGTGTTCCCTCCGCTGATTGTGCGGCCCGGCTCCCCGTGGCCCCGAGCAGGCGCCGTGGGCGGCACGGGGAGCCCGGCCGGCCGCGGTGTTTTATGGCTCTCCAGGAAGACAAACGCGCCTCCGTGTGTCACTTGTTGCCATATAAATGCTAACTTGTACTTCTTTCGAAACTTTTAATGAATTGTGTGCCTTCCGGGAGATTTACGGGCGAGGCGGCCGCGCTCTGCGCTGGCTCCAGCAGATTGCACTGGGAGATAAATCCGGCGCTGATGCCCCGCCCCAGCCAGGGCCCAAAGTTAAATTATGCAAAATCAAAAACAAACCTTATAATACTTCATCAAACATGCATAAAACTGTCAGGCCCAAATAAATTCTCAATTAACTCGCCTCAGATTGGGAGCGGCCGCTGATCTAATCAGCCCACAGCGCTGCGGAGGCCGGGCCGTGGAGGGGGCCGCAGAGCGGGGCCCCCTCCACGCGGGGCTGAGGACCCCTGAGGCCCCGGCTCAGCTCCGCGGCCGGGAGCGGCAGGCGTGCCGGGGCTCCGCCCTGCCCACGGGCGCTCTTCCTGGGCCTGGAAGCTCCTGTGTGTGGCCACACTGCGCGCCAGGACGTGGAAGACGGCACAGGTGCCTGGGCCCTGCACCCACGTGGGAGACCCGGAGGAGGCGCCCGGCGCCCGGCTTCGGCCTGGCCCCACCATGGCTGCCGTGCTCAGCTGGGGCGTGAGCCAGGGGATGGAGGACCCCATCGCGCTCGCTCACTCGCTCGCTCGCTCGCTCTATCTCTCTCCGTCTCTGTCTCTGTGTCTCCCCGTCTCTGTCTCCGTCTCTCACTGTGCCTTTCGGTAACGGGTACAGACGGGTTACAGAGCGTTCGGCGCGTCGCTGTATTCTCTGTCGTTTTACCTGGACAGAGACGCTGAAGAGCCCCCGCTCGGCTCCGTCCCTCGGTGTCCACGCCGCCGGAGGCGGGAGCCAGGACTCCACGCGGCTCTCCACGAGGTGCAGGGACCCAAGCGCCGGGCACCGCGGCTGCCTCCCGGGAGGGCGTGCGCGGGGAGCCGGGACGTGACGGAGAGGCGCCGGCGGAGCTTCCCCTCGGTGCCAGCGGGCGCCCGTGTCCCTGTGTGCCCACCCTGCTGCGCGGCCACGGCCACAGTCAATGAGAGCGCTGGCAGACACGTGTGCGTCCCCCACGCGTGTGGTCAGTGTGCCGACACAGACACGTGTGCGTCCCCCGCGCGTGTGGTCAGTGTGCTGACACAGACATGTGCATCCCCCACGCGTGTGGTCAGTGTGCCGACAGACACGTGTGTCCCCCGCGTGTGTGGTCAGTGTGCCGACAGACACGTGTGTCCCCCGTGCGTGTGGTCAGTGTGCCGACAGACACATGTGTCCCCCGTGCGTGTGGTCAGTGTGCCGACAGACACGTGTGTCCCCCACGCGTGTGGTCAGTGTGCCGACAGACACGTGTGTCCCCCGTGCGTGTGGTCAGTGTGCTGACACAGACACGTGTGTGTCCCCCACGTGTGGTCAGTGTGCCGACAGACACGTGTGTCCCCCGTGCGTGTGGTCAGTGTGCCGACAGACACGTGTGTCCCCCGTGCGTGTGGTCAGTGTGCCGACAGACACATGTGTCCCCCGCGCGTGTGGTCAGTGTGCCGACAGACACGTGTGTCCCCCACGTGTGGTCAGTGTGCTGACGCAGACATGTGCGTCCCCCACGCGTGTCAGTGGGTGAGTGTGCCGACAGACACGTGTGTGTCCCCCACGTGTGGTCAGTGTGCTGACGCAGACATGTGTGTCCCCCACGCGTGTCAGTGGTCAGTGTGCTGATACAGACACGTGTGTGGTCAGTGTGCTGACGCAGACATGTGTGTCCCCCACGCGTGTCAGTGGGTGAGTGTGCTAACAGACATGTGTGTCCCCCGTGCGTGTGGTCAGTGGGTGAGTGCTGACACAGACACATGTGTGTCCCCCACGTGTGGTCAGTGTGCCGACAGACACGTGTGCGTCCCCCGCGCGTGTGGTCAGTGTGCTGACGCAGACATGTGTGTCCCCCACGCGTGTCAGTGGGTGAGTGTGCTAACAGACATGTGTGTGTCCCCCACGCGTGTGGTCAATGTGCTGACACAGACACGTGTGCGTCCCCCACGTGTGGTCAGTGTGCTGACGCAGACATGTGTGTCCCCCACGCGTGTCAGTGGTCAGTGTGCTGGGTCGCACGTGTGGGTGGAGCCACAGCCAGGACTGAATCCTGGGCACCCGCGGGGGGACCTGCGCCGGCAGAGCTCAGCCCCGGCCGCCACCCAGGCCGGTGCCCGTGGCGGCCAGCAGGGGGAGCCCGCGGCCCGCGATGGCGGCTCCGAATCCCCGGCTCCCAGCAGCGGCCTGGCGGCTCCGAGGCGGGGGTCCCCCAGCAGTGAGGGTCGCTCAGGCGCCCCCTCTCAGCCTGCGCCCCGCCCCGCCCTCACCTCGGTCCCCAGCGCAGCCTGGAAGCGGGCCCGGGCGGCGCCGGCGACACAGGGCCCTGGCCAGGGCCTCAGCGAGATGGGGCGCTGGTGCCTGGGGAGCCCCAGCTTCCTTGGGGCGTCGGGCCCCCGTGTGAGGGGCGCCAGAGGGCGGAGACCAGCAGGGGCTGCCCCCGTCAGGTCCCTCAGTGGGGGGGTGCTCTCAGGTTCGGGGGGCTCCTGGGAAGCGCCAGTGTGTGTTCTGTGCCCTTGCCCCCCATGGCTACCCCCAGGGGACCCCCTCCCCCACCCTGAGGGCTGCTACCAGGGCCACGGTCAGGAGTGGGTGTGGGGGGACAGCCCCTCCCCGGCCGCCACTAGGGGGCAGCCGCTCTCCCCTCGCCAGCTCTGCAGGTGCTGAGGGGAGGTAGTGGCCGGGACCCCCTCTCGCTGCCCGAGGCCCAGCTCTGGACCCCCCAGGGCCTGCGGATCTCCTCCCAGGACAGGGGAAGACCCCCCGGCCAAGGGGCTTGTGTATGTGAGAAATGGCTTCTTGGGGTCTCTCCTCAGTCGGCAGATGGGAGATAGAGGTGGAGAGGTGGAGAGAGAGACAGACAGAGAGAGAGACAGAGACAGAGAGAGAGAGAGACAGAGGGAGAGACAGAGAGAGAGAGAGACAGACAGGCGGAGGGAGAGACGGAGAGAGAGAGAGAGAGACAGGCGGAGGGAGAGAGATGGAGATGGAGACAGAGAGAGAGAGAGAGACAGGCGGAGGGAGAGACAGAGAGAGAGACAGAGAGAGAGACAGAGAGAGAGAGAGACAGACAGGCGGAGGGAGAGACGGAGAGAGAGAGAGAGAGACAGGCGGAGGGAGAGAGATGGAGATGGAGACAGAGAGAGAGAGAGAGACAGGCGGAGGGAGAGACAGAGAGAGACAGAGGGAGAGAGAGAGACAGGCGGAGGGAGAGACAGAGAGAGAGACAGAGAGAGAGAGATGGAGACGGAGACAGAGAGAGACAGACAGGCGGAGGGAGAGACAGAAACAGAGAGACAGACAGAGAGACAGAGACAGACAGAGAGAGAGACAGAGGGAGAGACAGAGAGAGAGAGACAGACAGGCGGAGGGAGAGACGGAGAGAGAGAGAGACAGACAGAGGGAGAGACGGAGAGAGAGAGAGAGAGACAGGCAGAGGGATAGACGGAGAGAGAGAGAGAGACAGGCAGAGGGAGAGAGATGGAGATGGAGACAGAGGGAGAGAGAGAGACAGGCGGAGGGAGAGACAGAGAGAGAGAGAGACAGACAGGCGGAGGGAGAGACGGAGAGAGAGAGAGAGACAGGCAGAGGGAGAGAGATGGAGATGGAGACAGAGGGAGAGACAGAGAGAGAGAGACAGGCAGAGGGAGAGAGATGGAGACGGAGACAGAGAGAGAGAGAGACAGGCGGAGGGAGAGACAGAGAGAGAGAGAGACAGACAGGCGGAGGGAGAGACGGAGAGAGAGAGAGAGACAGGCAGAGGGAGAGAGATGGAGATGGAGACAGAGGGAGAGACAGAGAGAGAGAGACAGGCAGAGGGAGAGAGATGGAGACGGAGACAGAGAGAGAGAGAGAGACAGGCGGAGGGAGAGACAGAGAGAGACAGAGGGAGAGAGAGAGACAGGCGGAGGGAGAGACAGAGAGAGAGAGAGAGACAGGCAGAGGGAGAGAGATGGAGACGGAGACAGAGAGAGACAGACAGGCGGAGGGAGAGACAGAGGGAGAGACAGAAACAGAGAGACAGAGGGAGAGAGACAGACAGGCGGAGGGACAGACAGAAACAGAGACAGAGGGAGAGAGATGGAGACGGAGACGGAGAGTCAGAGATGGACGGAGAGACAGTGACAGACACGGAGGGAGACAGACAGACACACGATGCCTCACGCGTGCTGGGGCTCCTGGGAGAGTCCGTGGGGTTGGGCTGGGAGCCTCGGCCGGAAGCCACAGGGAGAGCTGACACAGGGCTGCCCGGCCACGGCCGCAGTGCTGGGTTCACAGCAGTCGTCCTCACCCCAGCGGCCCCCAGAGCAGCCTCAGCGCCCTGGGCCCACCTCTCGGGTTCAGGTCTCTGGGGATTCTGGCCAGGAGGGGCGAGGGCCACCCCACCGGCCGGGGGCAGGGGGCCTGCAGGGGTACCAGCAGGAGGCAGACCACAGGAGCAGAGCCCTGAGCCGCCCTGCCGTGGAAGCTGAGGTTGGCTCACGCCACGCGGTGCCGCCGCTCCTGACCAGGTGCCCCGGGAATCCCCACCCGGCCGGCTCAGCGTGGAACCGGTGTTTCCCATCTCAGCAGGAGGCAGGGCCACCTGCTTGTGTGTGCAGTGGCCGCCTTGCCCACGTGTGGCCCACACGTGTGGTCTCTGAGCGCGTGAACCCTAGGGTCCCTCCTTGCACGAATGGCCTTGCTGCCCGCGGGCCCAGCCCTGGGTCCCCCCCACCCCCATGGTCGCATATCCACAGCTCAGCGGGGCCGACACGGCTCAGCCCAGCCATGCCAGGCTCGGGGTCCCCCCTGAGGTGACGTGGGTGCCTGGCCGGCCTGCGGGCGTGCAGGCTCGGGCGGGCCGATGGATGCACCCGCTCCACCGGCCCAGCCTCCCTGCACCGGTTGCCATGGCAGCCCGAGACCAGCATCTTATTAATTCTGCATGCTACAGAATAAATATAGACGCCTCTGGCTTTCTATTGTGCGCTTGGTTCCTGCTGCCTGGGTGGGGAGCCCCAGCACCCAGCCCCCACGCACACCTGTCAGGGTGTCGGCACCCCGGGCGGGGCCCCAGGGCGCTGGAGCCGAGGCTGCAGGCTCCCCCCACGCGCTGACTGGGGGTGCCCAGGTGGCTCAGGGCCGCCCGTGGCCAGCCGAGGCGGCAGGCCTGCGGAGCCTGGTGTCCCCTGGGCTCCGCCTGGTCAGCCCGGCGCTCTGTCTCCTGCCCCGGAAGCCCGGAGTCCGCAATGGAAGGGGGTGGAGATGGGCGGTCTCCTGGTGACTTCGCGGAGGAGGGGTCCCCTCCCTGGGCCCTGAGGGGCGACCCCAGGCCTGTTCCCGCCCCCTCCCCGCAGCCCCGCCCAGCGGCCGGGCCCCCAGTGTGCGGCGCGGGGCAGGTTTTGTCCGCAGGAGCACCGGCGGCCCGGCTTCCTCAGGGGCCCCGGACAGGGCGGCACGGGAAGGGGCCCGCCCCCGTGGGACCCCGGCGTCCCTTCTCTCGGCCCCGCCCTTCCCCACGGCCGGGGGTCTCCGGGGTCTGCGCGGCCGGCCGGGGCAGCTGGGACGCCGGCTGCGCCTCCTGTCATGCACCGGCCAGCGGGCCATCGATCCCCTCCCTGCAGCCTGGACAGCCCCGGCCCCGGCCCCGGCCCCCAGGGCCCCATCAGGCCGTCGGCAGAGCCGCGTGCTCGCCATTTAATTAAGCTTAGTTTAATTAAAAGCCGGGAGTTCTTTATTAGACTTGGTAATTGATTTAATTTTCTGTGGAATCCGAGTGCTAAACACCTCCGCGGCCGGGGGAGGAGGCGTCCAGACCTCTTCGCAGCAGGTGAGGCCCCGCCCCGGTAGCCCCCACCAACGCCCCCCCCCGCCCCAGCCAATGGGAAGGAGGGGCGGGGCTCCCCGCCTCCCAGCTCCCACCCGTGGCCCTGCATTCCGTGGTCTGACTGTGCCCCCAGCCCGGGCTGGGGGGCTGTCCCGGGACCCCCGCTGTGCCCCCCCAGCGTCCCCAGAGTGCACAGCGCCAAGCTGTGGCCCCAAGGCCCGAGGCTGGGGGGGGAGCCTCTGGCCAGGCCAGAACCTGCGCTCACCACCCTGGAGAGGGCGGGGGGCCGGGCCGGGCAGGGGTCTCCCCACCAAAGCCTCAGGCCAATGTGCGAGGAGGGGGTGCTTTGGCCCTCCGTGCTCCCCAGGCCCGCGGCTCTGTCTCCCCGATGGGGATAGATCCTGGGGTGACCGTGGGGGCAGCGTTGTGGCGCAGTGGGCTACGCCTCTGCCTGCCACGGGGGAGACGGAGCTTCAGCCGGGCCCAGCCCTGGCCGCCGTGGCCACCTGGGGAGTGAGCCAGCGGTGGGGACCTCGCTGTCTCCGTCTCTAACTCTGCCTTTTGAATACAGAAATGAATCTTAACAAGGAAATGGCGAGGGGTGGACATTGTGGGGGAGGGGTGGACATTGTGGGGGAGGGGTGGACATTGTGGGGGAGGGGTGGCTGCCGTGGGGGAGGGGTGGACATTGTGGGGGAGGGGTGGACATTGTGGGGGAGGGGTGGCTGCTGTGGCGGAGGGGTGGACATTGTGGGGGAGGGGTGGACATTGTGGGGGAGGGGTGGCTGCCGTGGGGGAGGGGTGGACATTGTGGGGGAGGGGTGGCTGCCGTGGGGGAGCCTGGGACCGAGTTCTGCCTCCACCTGTGCTGACACGGCTTCCGGCACGAGAGGCAGGAGCGGCTCCAGGGCCGGAGACCCCGAACCCCTGGCTTCGGCCTGGCCCAGCCCTCGCCGTTGCGGGCGTCTGGGGAGTGAACCAGCAGGTGGGAGACCTCTCTCTTCTGTAACTCTGCCGTTCAGGTAAGTACATCTTCTTATTTATTTATTTGAAAGAGTTAGAGAGAGAGAGAGAGCGCGCTTCTATCCGCTGGTTCACCACCCAATTGGCTGCAACGGCCGGCGCTGTGCCGATCAGGAGCCAGGAGCTTCCTCCAGGTCTCCCACGCGGGTGCAGGGGCCCAAGGACCTGGGCCATCCTCCACTGCTTTCCCAGGCCACAGCAGAGAGCGGGATTGGAAGTGGAGCAGCCGGGACTCGAACCGGCGCCCACATGGGATGCCGGCACTGCAGGCGGTGGCTTCACCCACCCGCTCTGCCCCAGCCGGCCCCCCAGGTAAGTGGCTCTTTAGAGGTGGATTGGTTCTGTCTCTCTGGAGATCCCTGATCAGTACCTCCACGGGAAGGGGTGGGGTGAGACTGGGAGAGGGGAGGGGCCGTGTCCACTCAGCGTGGCGCCCCCAAGGCTAGCACTGCACTCAGTGGGCACGCTGTGTGCGTCTGTGGTCAGGGGCCGTGGGCTGCGGGCAGAGCCCTGCAGTGGACGGCTCTGGGGGCCGTGGGCTGGGCTTGGTGCTGCCAGTTCTTTCCACGCCCAGGGGAGGAGGGGCCACACAGTGCTCACAGCCCAGCCTCGGCCGTTATTTCCCCTCCCCCGAGATTTATTTATTTATCTGAAAGACAGAGGCAGAGAGAGAGAGAGAGAGAGAGAGGTCTTCCATCTGCTGGTTCACTCCCTAGATGGTCGAAACGGCCAGGGTTGGGCCAGGTCCGAGCCAGGAGCCAGGAGCTTCTTCCAGGTCTCCCACATGGGTAGAAGGGCCCAAGGACTTGGGCATCGTCCACTGCTTTCCCAGGCCACAGCAGAGGGCTGGATCGGAAGAGGAGCAGCCGGGACTAGAACCGGCGCCCATTGGGATGCCGGCACTGCAGACAGTGACTTTACCCGCTGCACCACTGCGCCAGTCCCACTTCTTTTTATTTTTTTATCTTATCTTTTGGTAGATTTACTTGTTTATTTGAAAGGCAGAGTTAGCACTTCCACCTGGGCTGAGCCAAGCTGAGGCTGGGGTCTCCCACGCGGGTGCAGGGGCCCGGGCCATGGGGCCGTCTTCTGCTTTCCCAGGCCGCAGCAGAGAGCTGGGTCAGAGTGGAGCAGCCGGGACTCGAACTGGCGCCCATACTCAGTGCCGGCATGCGTAGGCGGCGGCTTAGCCCGCTGCACCGCAGCACCGCCCCCCCCCCCCAAGCAGGAATTCTGGCCTCCTGTGCACAGCCCCTCCCAGGTGCCTGAGGCCACGGCTCCTCCTGGTCCGGGGCAAATGCTGACCCCTGGAAACGCCGGAGCTTCTGCTGGGGAACCTGGGTGTCCGCGGCTGAGCCGGGCGGACGTGGTGAGTCCCCAGCTCAGGGCAGGAGGCACACCCGCCGGCTGTGCAGCGACACCAGCGTGGTCTCCGGAGCTTCCCAGGCTCCCAAACCGAACCCTGTGCTCACGGAACCCCGACACCCCAGCCCCTGCACCCCACTCTACTTCCTGCCGCCCAGGTCCGAGGACCCGGGGTCTCACAGAGGGGACTCCCAGGGGACGTTTGCTTGCCCCCGGCTCCTCTACCCTGCGGCTCTGTGTGCTCTGGGCCTCCAGGGGGCGCTTTGTTCCGAGACTTCCTGCGGAGAGAGCTGCTCACCATGAGGGCTCCGAGCTGTGAGGTGGGCAATGCCTGGTGAGCCGTGGGGTGAGGGGCGGGTGTGGACAGCGTGGACCGCGTGTGGACCACGTGTGGGCTGCGTGTGGGCAGTGTGGACCACCTGTGGGCTGTGTGGGCGGTATGGACTGTGTGGGAAGTGTGGACCACGTGTGGGCAGTGTGGACCACCTGTGGGCAGTGTGGGCGGTGTGGACCATGTGTGGACTGTGTGGGCAGTGTGGACCACGTGTGGGCAGTGTGGACATGTCTGGGTGTTGTGGGCCATGTGTGGACAGTGTAGACCATATGTGTGGCCAGTGCTGACCATGTGTGTGGACAGTGTGGGCCACGTGTGGGCAGTGTGGACCGCGTGTGGGCAGTGTGGACATGTGTGGGCTGTGTGGGACATGCGTGTGGACAGTGTGGACCACGTGTGGGCGGTGTGGACCATGTGTGGGCTATGTGGGACATGTGTGTGGACAGTGTGGGCCACGTGTGGGCAGTGTGGACCATGTGTGTGGGCTGTGTGGAACATGTGTATGGGACATGCGTGTGGACTGTGTGTGGGCAGTGTGGACCGCGTGTGGGCGGTGTGGACATGTGTGGGCTATGTGGGACATGTGTGTGGACAGTGTGGGCCACGTGTGGGCAGTGTGGACCATGTGTGTGGGCTGTGTGGAACATGTGTGTGGGACATGCGTGTGGACTGTGTGTGGGCAGTGTGGACCGCGTGTGGGTGGTGTGGACATGTGTGGGCTGTGTGGGACATGCGTGTGGACAGTGTGGACTGCGTGTGGGTGGTGTGGACATGTGTGGGCTGTGTGGGACATGCGTGTGGACAGTGTGGACCGTGTGTGGGTGGTGTGGACATGTGTGGGCTGAGTGGGACATGCGTGTGGACAGTGTGGACTGTGTGTGGGCTGTGTGGGACATGTGTGTGGACAGTGTGGACCGCATGTGGGCGGTGTGGACCGCGTGTGGGCAGTGTGGACCATGTGTGGGCTGTGTGGACATGTGTGGGCTGTGTGGGACATGTGTGTGGGCGGTGTGGACATGTGTGGACATGTGTGGGCAGTGTGGACCACGTGTGGGCAGTGTGGACATGTGTGGGCTGTGTGGGACATGTGTGTGGACTGTGTGTGGGCTATGTGGGACATGCGTGTGGGCAGTGTGGACCACGTGTGGGCAGCGTGGACATGGTCTGTGTGGGACATGCGCGTGGACAGTGTGGACCACGTGTGGGCAGTGTGGACCACGTGTGGGCGGTGTGGACATGTGTGGGCAGTGTGGACATGTGTGGGCTGTGTGGGACATGTGTGTGGGCGGTGTGGACATGTGTGGGCAGTGTGGACATGTGTGGGCTGTGTGGGACATGTGTGTGGGCAGTGTGGACATGTGTGGGCTGTGTGGGACATGTGTGTGGACTGTGTGTGGGCTGTGTGGACATGGTGGTCTGTGTGGGACATGTGTGTGGGCGGTATGGACATGTGTGGGCGGTGTGGATCACGTGTGGGCAGTGTGGACATGTGTGGGCTGTGTGGGACATGTGTGTGGACTGTGTGTGGGCTATGTGGGACATGCGTGTGGACAGTGTGGACCACGTGTGGGCGGTGTGGACCGCGTGTGGGTGCTGCATGGAAGTCGCCCTGGTGTGGCCGGGTCCCCTCCTCCCATCCCTGCCCGGCGGAGCCTCCGTGGGGGAAACACGGGTGCCGGGGAGGAGGAGCCCCTGGAATACGAGCCGGCTTTGCTCCCCGCGGGGCCCGGGGCACCACTCACCCTCAGCGGCTGCCCAGGGCGCTCCCAGCAGCACAGGGGCCTTTCTGGAACTTTCCAAGGCAGCGGCTGCACCGTCAGAGTCGGCTCGAGAGGCTGAATTCTTGCCCAGTGCCAGGGTGAGCGGCTCGTCGGCTCGGCGCCCGTCATCCCTGCAGGACGGAGACTGCGGCCGCCTCTCAGGGGCGCGCAGGGCGGGCAGGTGCAGGGGCAGGCTGGCTGGCCCCCTCGGAGCCCGGCCTCTGCCCTGGGCAGTGACAGGCAGGTGGGAATCCCGCCCACACTTCCCGGGGGCTGAGAATCCCAGACCTGGCCACGGGGGTGTTGGGCCCCGGGGCTCTGGGGTCTCTGCCCACCCTCCACTCACAGCTCAGCCCCGGAGGCGGGGGCCCTCCCCAGAGGTCCCCGGCCCGGCTCAGGCCGAAACTGGCCTCCACTAACCCCGCCCCCTTTCCGTCCCAGGGCGGGACAGGCTGGCCTCCACTAACCCCGCCCCTTTCCGTCCCAGGGCGGGCCTGTGCCTGTCCCGTGTGTATGGATTTTGCTGGTTTTAACTTAGTGACCAGGAACCCCAAACAAATAAAATTTCCTTTAAAAACTCAGGAGATCAATGAGCAAGTTCCCTGGGTGCCTGACAGCATCGCGCGGCCAGGGCTCCCTGGGGGCTCAGGGTGGGGAGTGCCTGGGGTGGGGGGGGACAAGCCCACCCTGCATACTTGGGGCCGGCGCAATCACACATAGACACACACACACAGACACTCACACACAGACACATACATAGACACACATACACAGACACACACATACATAGACACACATACACAGACACACACAGAGACACATACATAGACACACACAGACACAGACACACACATACATAGACACAGACACACAGACACACACATACATAGACTCACACAGACACACACACGCAGACACACACAGACACATACACATACACAGAGACACATACATAGACACACACAGACACACACATACATAGACAGACACACACATACATAGACTCACACAGACACACACACAGACACATACATAGACACACACACTCGCACAGACACACAGACACACACATACATAGACAGACACAGACACACAGACTCATACATAGACTCACACAGACACATACATAGACAGACACAGACACACACAGACACATACATAGACAGACACACACACACAGACATAGACACATGCAGACACACACAGACACATACATAGACTCACACAGACACACGCACGCAGACACACACAGACACACAGAGACACATACATAGACACACACATACATAGACACAGACACACAGACACACACATACATAGACTCACACAGACACACACATAGACACACACTCGCACACACACAGACACACAGACACACACATACATAGACTCACACAGACACACAGACACATACATAGACACACACACAGACACATACATAGACACACACAGACACACACAGACATAGACACATACAGACACACACACGCAGACACACACAGACACATACACAGACACACACAGACACGCAGACACACACAGACACATACATAGAACACTCGCACACAGACACACAGACACACACATACGTAGACTCACACAGACACACAGACACATACATAGACACACACAGACACATATATAGACAGACAGACACAGACATAGACAGACACACACACATACATAGACTCACACACACACTCGCACACACACAGACAGACACATAGACACACACAGACACACACAGAGACACATACATAGACACACAGATACACACACACACATAGACACATACAGACACACACACATACATAGACTCACACAGACACACACATAGACACACACACTCGCACACACAGACACACACAGACACACACACACAGACATAGACACATACAGACACACACATACATAGACTCACACAGACACACACACGCAGACACACACAGACACATACACAGACACACAGAGACACATACATAGACACAGACACAGACACACACATACATAGACTCACACACACACACGCAGACACACACAGACACATACACAGACACACAGAGACACATACATAGACACACACAGACACAGACACACACATACATAGACACAGACACACAGACACACACATACATAGACTCACACAGACACATAGACACACACACTCGCGCACACACACAGACACACACACAGCGTGCCAGGCTGCTTGGTTGCTATCTGCAGGCTGCAAAACACAGCACAAATTTACAACGCATCGTTCACCTGTTCCCCTGCCCCAGGCAGCCCCTGGGGAGGGCTCTGAGAGCCACAGGTGTCCAGGCCAGGCTGCAGGTGGCGGCCCAGGGAGGGCTGGCTGTGGGGACCAGCGCGGTGCCCTGGGCGGCTGACTCTTTGGGGGTGGCTGGGGCAGGACCCTGTGGCCGCCTGATGCTGAGAGCCCCTGGAGCCCCTGAGGGTCCCTTGTCCCCTGTGAGGGCGGTGGAGGGGCAGCCGGGGCTGGGCTCTTCCTGCTGCCCCCTCACCTGCCGGAGCCACACTCCTGTGCTGACCCCAATGGCCAGGTGCCCCTTTGACCCCAGCAGTCCATTGTAGGGAAGGGAAGGGGGAAGCTGGTCCCCCCCGCCCCCCCAGGGCCCCGGGCTCGTGGCTGTGAAGCGGGGGTCACTCAGGGGCACAGGGCTCCGTGGCTGGTGCAACGCCTCGCCCTCCACCCACCTCCCAGAAGGGCCCAAGCATTGGTCGGTCGGAGGCTGAGGAACCGGCACGGAGACCCCCGCCCGGGTCCCCCGGTCAAGCCCGACCCACGCCTCCAGGTCTGACCTGGAAACCTCTCAGCGCCCCCCCCCCCCCGCCGAGGCCCACCCACTGCAGGCAGGTCTAGGGGCGGTTCCCACCCGGGCCCCGCCCCACCGCCCCTCTGTCACCTGTGTCTGCACACAGAAGTCAGTGGCCGGCTGCAGCCCCACCAGTTCCCGCGGGGCCCAGGCACGCCGAGGCCGCGGCCGGCAGAGACAGTCCGGCCGGCCGAGCTGGGAGAGTCGTTCCCGGGATGCCCGCAGGGAGGGGTGGCTGCAGTGGAGGCTCTGGGGGGGGCTCTGTCCCGGGAGCCAGGGGCCAGCACCTGGCCGGTCCCGTGGGAGCCGGTGACGAGGGGAGGCGGGGACGGCAGCGGGCTCTGCCCCTTGTCTGCTCGCCCTGGGGCCGGGGGTGCGGGCCACTCTGCCCCTTGTCTGCTCGCCCTGGGGCCGGGGGTGCGGGCCGCTCTGCCCCTTGTCTGCTCGCCCTGGGGCCGGGGGTGCGGGCCGCTCTGCCCCTTGTCTGCTCGCCCTGGGGCCGGGGGTGTGGGACAGCCGCTCTGCCCCTTGTCTGCTCGCCCTGGGGCCGGGGGTGCGGGCCGCTCTGCCCCTTGTCTGCTCGCCCTGGGGCCGGGGGTGCGGGCGCTCTGCCCCTTGTCTGCTCGCCCTGGGGCCGGGGGTGTGGGACAGCCGCTCTGCCCCTTGTCTGCTCGCCCTGGGGCCGGGGGTGCAGTCGCCCTTGTCTGCTCGCTCTGGGGCCGGGGGTGCGGGATGCCACTCTGCCCCTTGCCTGCTCGCCCTGGGGCCCGGGGTGGAGACCACCGCTCTGCCCCACACCCCTGCCCGTCCTTCTCCCAGAGGGCGGCCACCACCTCTCCCATTTCCCCTCTGCTGGTGTCACCCTGGACGTAGTCCCCGGCCCCGGAAGGTTCCGGGGCTGGGATGTCCAGCCCCCAGGTCAGCCCATAGCGGGACCCGGCCTCACCCTGCGGTCTACGGGCCCTTAGGGGGCCACGGCTGTGAGTCCGCTTGTGGGGCAGCTCCCCGAGTGGATCCTTTACCTTGAGTTTCGTTTTGGTTTTATTACTTACTTACTTGCAGGGCAGAGAGACAGCTCTTCCATCCACTGCTTCACTCCCCCAAAGGCTGCAATGGCCAGGGCCGGGCCAGGCTGAAGCCAGGAGCCAGGAGCTCCATCCGGGTCTCCCACGGGGGTGCAGGGGCCCGAGCACCTGGGCCGTCCCCCGCTGCCTTCCCAGGCCATCAGCAGGGAGCTGGATGGGAAGTGGCGCAGCCAGGACTCGAACCAGCACTAGACATGGGATGCCGGCATTCCTGACACGTGGGGCAGGCAGCGAGGGGTCCAGGGTGTGGGCAGAGGAGTGGGTGCAGGACAAGGGCCCTCTGGCCTCTGTACCCCAGCCTGTTTCCTCGGCCATGCGGCCGGATGGCGACACCACGCTGAGGGAATTGAAGGAGTGAGGAGAGGGGAGGGGGCTCTGCCCTGTGTGCCCCACGAGCAGTCACGCGGTGGGGGAGACAGTCCCCAGGGACTTCTCACGGAAGCCCCCGGCGCCGCGGCCTCTTCACCGTCCTGAGCTCTGAGTGGCCAGCAGCCTGTGTGGGGTGGGGGAGCGGGGCGGGGTCTGCCTGGCAGGAAGGAGACTCCAGCCCTGTGGGTCTGAGTCGGGGCGGAGGCGCAGGGGGCGGGCACACGCGTGTGGTGTGCACCTGATGAGTGCGCGGGCGCTCTTGTGTGTGGTGTGCAGGCTGGGGGCTACCCACTCGTGTGCAAGCCTGTCTGGACAGACTCGCGTGCGTGCTGTGCGCCCGGTGTGGGAACGTGACACCGCAGTGTGCGTGGTGTACAAGTGCGTACATGCAACATGCGTGCACAGGCGCAGACATGCGTGTGAGTGCGTGTGCTTCGTGAGCACCACGGGGCACGCGCTCCAGCCTGCAGCAGCCGCGCCTTCTGGCGGGGGCCCTTGTCCGGGCAAACCCGGTGGCAGGGGCGCGGGCGGAGCCGTTCGGCGCCCTGTCCGGAGAATTGGTTTACGGAGAGGGTGCCGAGCCGGTGGAAAGCCCCGCCCGCCAGCTGCTCCCAGGGCCCTGCTGCGGATTCGCCATCAATTATGCAGGGCCAGGGACTCCTCTTTACAGAGACAGCAGCCAGGAGCCGGCTCTGGTTACCAGCTCTGCAGGTGCCGGGCTGGGGGGTGCTGGGACCGCGTCAGGGTCCCCCAGACAGCAACCCGTGCAGGACAGGCCTGGGGGACCCTCCGCCGGAGCCGCTGTGCCCGCCCTGCCAGGGCCCCGTCCCTTCCCGTCTGCCCGGCAGTGCCGCTGGGGCCTGGCTCCACGCCCCACCCACTGCTGGGGTTGGCAACACTCCCAGGGGGCCGTGCGGGGGACACGACCGGGGCTGTGGTCACTGAGGCCAGGCCGGCAGGGCCCTCGAGGGTCCCAACCTCCAGGGGAACCCCCGGGACTCGGGTGTGGGGCCGCACGGTGTGTCTACACAGCGATGCCGTGGGGGAGGCCCAGGGTCTGGAAGCTGGGGCAGAGGGCACCGCGCGAGGAGGGGACGCGGCGTCCCCAGGGCCAGCGTGGAGCCGAGGGTCACACGAAGGCCGCTGTGATCCAACCCTGAGCCGGTCACCGCCTGCTGGGCCTCCCAGGGTCACCCGGTGGTCATCCCCAGGGCCCTGGAGCCCAAAGAGGCCAGCGTGCCCTGGGTCCATTTCACAGACACAGAGACTGAGGGCATGCATCAGGGGAGGGGCAGAGCCGCCCAGGCCCGGAGACCACCCACGCTGCTCCCCACGGCGTCAGCCAAGGGGCACGTGCCCTGTTCCGGGAGGGTCCGGTGTCGGGACACCCGATCAGGATCAGGTCAGTGCTGCTCCCTCCTCGCTGGGCCTCTCTGCGCGCGGTGTCTCAATTATGCAGAGCCCGCGGGCGGCAGATGGCGGCGCGCGCCGTAACCGTAACCGGAGCCGGGCAGGCCGGCGCCCCGCCCCTGCTCCTGCCCCCTCCCAGGAACCCCTCCCTGGCCCAGGGATTCCACCGCGGGGACAAAGAGACTGCGTAACTGGGGCCCCAGGAGCGTCCCCCGGGTCACCTTTGTCCCTCTTTGAATCCCAGATGGCCGGGCACTGCCCTTGTCTGTGCTGTGATCCGCGGGGCGGGGCGCGGTCTGGGTGGGCTACAGCCAGGAGGCGGGCGCTCCCGAGGGCGGGGACGGGGCCCAGCCTGGGAAGGGGGCGGGTGCCAAGGCCCAGGTCTCCCAGGACGGGCACCACTGCATGTGGGGCACACAGGGCACAGGTGAGGCTGCCCCAGAGCCGGTTGTCTCCGCCCCTGACCGGCCAGAGCTGCTGTGGAGCCCGGCGACCCGGGCTCTGCCGATGGCAGTGGCACATGGCACACTCGGGGCGGGGCCGAGGCAAGGCTGTCCCGGGGAAGGCAGAGGGTGGCATCGCGGGCTGACTGGGCGTCGCGAGGGCTCTGGGCCCTGGGTCTCCGCAGAGCCCGCCGTAGCCCTGGGGGCCCCCTGCGTCTCTCTCTGCCTCCCAGCAGCACCGACGCCCACCTGGACTCCGGCCTCCCGCAAGGCTGGAAGGAAGGGGCCCAGCACCCACTCGCGGCAGGCAGCTTGGTCCCCTGGGTGGGGCGGGCCACGCACGCGTCAGTCCAAACAATGATTGATGCCAAAATTAAGTGTATTACACCAGAACCGCCGGTCCGCGGCCGCATGCCAGAGAGCAGCCAATTAGATACATTATGCAGCGTCGCCTTGATTGTGGGGATGAATCAGCTTAATTGCGGTGAGAATCGCACATCACAGTTAACGCAGCCCACCCTGGCGCAGGAGGCGCGGGCTCGCCGGGGAGGGCCGCGGCGTCCAGCCGGTGGGCAGCCAGGGGGGAGCGGGGGCCCCTGGACGCACGGAGCCCTGTGACATGGTGACGGTGACACAAGCCAGCCGTGGGCCTGGCAGGAGAGATTTGCAGGAAAATGGGCGGCATCTGGCCCCGGCCGGGCCCCAATGTCGACTAAGTCTGCAGCCTCGGGAGCTGGCCGGAGGGCACACAGACAAGCCAAGGGCAGAGCCGGGCCTCCAGGGAGGAGGCCCCGAGGCAGGAGGCTGAGAGCCAGGTACTGGGGCCGTGCCGCCGCCCCGTGGCCCTTCGTGGCCTCCGCGGCTCCTGCTGTGGCGTTGGCCACCCTGCCTCACCCCCGGCTTGCAGTCCAAGCCTCACCGCTGCTGTCCGCGGCCACTCCTCACCTGGACGGCTCCCGGGGCGGTGCTCTGCGGGCCCCGGGGGTGGGTGTGGGAGCCCCCATGTGCCAGGGTCTGGGCGCCATCCCAGCCACCTGCAGCCCCGTGAGCCCCCGTGCTCGGTCACCTGGCCCAGGAAGAAGCCCCGGTGGGAGGCAGATGGCCCCTGCAGGCCCCAGGCCCTGGGCTCCACTGCCCCTCACCTTGGGGGAGGCTGAAGACCCCTCGCTCTCAGGAGGCTCCTGGTGGGAGGCCACTGGGGTCTGCACCATGGAGAGGGGCGTGGCCTCCGTCAGATCTGTGTCTTCAGGATCCAGGGTGGGGCAGGAGGTCCTGGGTGGACGACGCCTGAGAGAGAGGCGGGTGCCCCGGGTCCTGCACGGACAGGAGGGCCAACACAGCAATGCCCCGTGTCCCAGCATGCTCTGGGGGAGGCCGCTCCAGGGAGCCCTGGCTGGAGGGGGAAGGGGCGGAAGGGGGGCATGGAGGAGCCGGAGCCCCCCCCCAGACACGGCACCCGCCCGCCCTGGGGGCCTCCCCAGGCCAGGCAGCAGCCTTGGGTGGGGGTGGGGAGCCGGCTGGCCCACAGGGCTCGGAGCTGCCCCCGCCTGCAGGTTCACCCAGGTGGGTGAAGGGCGCAGGCCTGGCCGCCCAGTAACCGCCCGATTCCGGTTTAATTTTGTTTGCCTGATGAAAGCGCAGAATCAATCCTGTGACCATTTAGCCGCGTCCCCATTTGCATACTTAAAAGCTGGGGGGGGGGGCGGTCCTGGCCCCCGGCCCCTGCACTGCAGGGAATTTAATTTCCAAGCTCAAGCCTGGCGCGGAGCGCGGGGTCTTTGGGGAGGCGGTGCGAGTGGCCGGGGCTGTCCAGCTGGGGTCATCGGTGTTTAAACACAGGCCGTCTGGGAGAAGGGGACCTGGCTCCGGTGGAGGAGGCTGGCCCCGCCTCGTGCTGTTGGCCCCAGAACCCCCAGGCTCGGGGTTGCCTGCGGGGTGCAGAGAGGAAGCCCCAAGCGGGAGCTGGAGGAGGGGGTGCAGCGCAGACACCCCAGACCGCGCTCTGACCCCGGCAGCCCTGCTCAGCCTGCACAGGGCCGACCCTCAGCCGGGAGCTGGGGTCGGGCCCAGCGGGCAGCAAGCACCAGGGCCCAGGGCCCAGCCTGCACGGGGCTCAGGGTGAGCCGCAGCCGCGGCCGTGGCCAGGCAGGGGGCGGGTGGCGGCTGGGGCACTCAGGGAGCGGGGAGGGGCCGGAGGACTGGACGTGCCCCTCAGCACGGCATTGAGGCCCAGGGCACCCTGTGGCTCCCGGGGGGGCAGGGAGAGGGGCTGCCCAGGCCACACTGGGCTCTGACACCCGAGCAGGTCGCAGGCTCCGTGGGGGCCGAGAGGAACAGAGCCTGGCACGAGGCGGCCGCGGCCCCCGTGCCCACGGGGTCACTGGGAGACCACAGATGGCTGAGTGGCAGGCCCTCCTGTCCTGCCCCGTTTCCTGGAGCCCCCCGGGTGGGTCTGGTATGGCTGGGAGACCGAGGGGTTGGGGACACAGACAGAGAACTGGACCTCTGTGGGCCATGCCGCTCGGAGAGAGCAAGGCGGGGGGCCATGTCGGGGTCTCGGGCTGCTGCTCTCCATCACAGGCCCTTGAGCCGGCCAACGTCACGGCTAGGACCCTGGTTCCCAGAAGTGGCCAAGCAGTGGCCATGAAGTGGTAGTCATCGCCCCCCAGGATGCCGGGGCACTGTTGTCTGTGGCCCGGAGCCCCGGAAAGATCTGTGAGAGCAGTGGGGGGCCCCCACTGCCAGGCTGACACACAGCACAGACAGCTAGAGATGGATCTGGGGCCAGCGCTGAGCCACACTGCTAGGACGCCTGGGTCCGAGTCCCAGCTCCGGCGCCGGATTCCAGCTGCCGCCAACGTGCACCCGGGAGGCAGCAGTGATGGTCCAGGCAGGTGGGCCCCTGCCACCCATGGGAGACCCGGACGGAGCGCCTGGCTCCTGTCTCAGATTTCTATTTATTTATTTATTTGAAAGTCAGAGCTACAGAGAGAGAGGGAGAGACGGAGACAGGTGTTCCAGCTGCTGCTTCCCTCCGCGGATGGGTGCCACGGCCAGGGCTGGGCCGGGACGGAGCCAGGAGCCAGGAGCCTCATCCGGCCCCCCCACATGGTTGGCATAGATCCAGGCCAGGAGCAGGGAGCTGGCTCGGAATAGGAGCAGTCAGAACTTGAACCCGGAGCCCACTCGGGGTGCTGGTGCCGCGGGCGGTGGCTTCACTCGCAGGCCCCACTGCCTCTCAGCTCAGTGAGAAAAGCTCAGGACGGAAACGAGGGAAACGGCTCGCTGGGCGCGGAGGTCGAGTGGGACGGGGCGGTGGGGAGGAGAGTGGGGCGGGGCGGGCTGTGGGCTTTGTTTCTCTCCGCTCGTCTGTATTTCGTGGGTTTGGCACAAGAAACCTGTCTGTCCTGGGAAACATGGAAGATCTGAAAACGCAGAGGCCGACATCGGCCAAGCACCAGGTCGCTCTTCGTGACCCCGAGTGCCCCCGGGAAGCACCACACCCCGGCCACTAACGCTCACAGGTCGGCTGGGCGGCCAGCAGCCAGGGAGTGGACACGGCTCAGCCACAGAACGGGCCAGGCCCGAGCCGGCCACAACGAAGTCACCCACAGAGCCATGTTCTGCGGGGGCACCTGCCAGGAATGCCTGGGGGCGGGCGGCCGCTGGGGGCCCAGGTTCCTCCTGGGGGGATGGGAAGGGTCTCAGCGCTGGCTGCCCGAAGGCACGAAGCCCACGGCCCCTGGCGCGCTCTGAGCCGCAGGCCTAGGGTGCGGGATTCGCGTCTGGACACAGCAGATCGGCGGCAGGGGCTGGATCCCTGCGGCCCCCGCCCCACGGCAGATGGCGTGGCCCCCTGGGGCGGCACCCTGGTCCCTGAGCCCCTGCCCCGGGGGGCTGGGCTGAGAGGCCAGATTAAAAGCACTGTAGGGACCTCCGTGGGTTGAGGTCAATAAATCTCACGCCCCCCCCCCCCCCCCCCGCACAGCAATCTGTCCCTGACGCCTTTCAGAGGCCGGTCGCTCCCCATTACCCCGGGGGAAGTGCCACAAATCACCGTGACAGACCAATCAACAGGCCGGGGCTTCACCCACGCGGCCTGCCGAAGCGGGCGCCCTCGGCCGCACTCGGGAATAAATCTCACCCCAAACTTGCCTGCGCGGCCGCCTCCCGCACCGGCCACCGGCCGCCGCCCCCGCGGACACCTGCTGGGGCCCGGGCTCCCCGCAGCCGCCCCCCACCTCCGTGCCAGCCCCCCCCCCAGGCCGGCCGGCCGCGTGGGCGAAGGCGAGCGTCCTGAAATAATTCATAGGAAACTTAAAACGCTGGGACGCGGAGAAATTGCAAATGGGGAAATATGATGGATTGTGGGCTGAGGGAAGCCGACGTGCGCGGCGGAATTGATCCCCGGGAAAATGTTTTTGTCTGCCATGAAAAATGGGCGCCATCTCGCCGGGGCGCGAGCGCCATAATCCCGAAAATCATTTGCTTTTGATTTCCTCTTAGGATCCGGCCACTTCCCCTCTCCCGGAGGGAGGGGCTCGCCCTGGGCGGGGTCTGCTCGCACTGCCGGGCCGCCCCTCGCCAGCGGGAGGTCCCCTGGGCTGTGCTGGGAACTCAGCGGGGGAAACTGAGGCAGGAGGGAGGCTCGGGGCGGGCGAAGGCCTTGGTCGCCAGCCGGGACCGGAGCCAGCGTGGGGGCGTCTCCTCTCCAGGAGGCAGTGAGACCCCAGCCCCCAGCTCCTCCCCAGAGCCAAGAGCTCGGGGTCTCGGGGGTGGGGCGGGTGAGGGTTGCCGCTTCAGGAGCCTGGCACCTGCGGGCAGACGACACCCCAAGGCTGAGGGCCCACAAAGGGCCCCCCACACCACGGGGCCCCGCCCAGCCAGCCCCAGCCTCTCCAGGGACCTGGGGGGTGGCTGCTCCCCGGGGCCAGGCCCCTGGAAGGGGGGTCCCTGGCCGCAGGTGGCTCAGGTGGCTCCTCTTGGGGCTGTGCCGCTGCGTCTCTCTCCTGTGGCACAGAGGCTCGGAGGGGCTGGGCAGCCGCCGGGGCCTTGCTCTGCCGGCTGACCACCAGCCCCACACGGGCAGACCCTGCTCTGGGCCAGGCAGCTCCAGGAAGCCCTGCTCCGGCCTCCAGTGTATGCGGAGTGGCGGCTCCACTTTCCCTCTTGGCGTCTGGGAGTGCCTGCTGCCCCCGCCCCAGGCACCCACCTGTGTGAGCTGAACGAGGGAGGGGCTCAGAAATTCCAGAAAGAGGCCACAGACCACCTTCGGGTCCCACCTGTGCTCTGGGGCGGGGCCTGGGGGGCACTTGTTCCTCGATTGACAGTCGCTTCCTTGATTGACAGTCGCTTCCTCTCACCCCCCTCCCCAGACCTGCCTTGCGGGCCCACGCGGGAGGTCCTGACCCAGCCCTGGGCAGGGGGACCCAGGGGGAGGGATCGGACACAGGCGTACCTCTCCCGGACTGTGGCCTACAGGGCCAGCTGGCCGCGGGATCTCCCGGGGACACCAGGCTGGCGGGCTGCCAGGGGCATGGGGCACACAGCTCTGTGGCCTGGGGAGGGGCCGGCCACCGCCCACACAGCGGAGCTGTCTGTGTCCCTGCTCCCGGCGGGGGCTGCCAGCCCAGAGTCTGGGGCTCGGCTGCTCTCAAGAGGCGGCCACCCAGCGTGGCCATCGCTGGGCAGCGGAGAGCGGCCTCCGAGACCCCGGCGCCCAAGCCTGGCCGTCCTGCCCTGGGAGGAGGCCTGGCTAGCAGCTGGGCTTAGGGCCGCCTGGGTCCTGCCTGGCCCTGCCGCGGGCTCCATGGGGCCGGATCTGGGAGGAACGCCCGGTCCGTCGGTGCCCCGTGCCTCGAGATGGTCCAGCAGATCCCACGGGTTAAGCCGCCGCTGGGCACACTGGCATCCCCGATGCTGGCAGCTCTGTTTCTGACCCAACTTCCCGCTGTGATGCTTGGGCCCTGCACCACGTGGAGACCAGGATGGAGCTCAGGCGCGCGGCTCTGGCCTGGCCCAGCCCTGGCTGCTGCCATCATTTGTGCCTCTGCCTTTCAAAATTATAAAAAAAGGGCTCCTGGAGATGCCTGCTTCGCCGCCTCCCCGCTGCCCTGAGGCTGGGGGGCTCCGCTCAGGCCCTCCGGGTGCCCGGGCTCGGCCAGTCCGCTGTGGCGCTGTCCCGTGGTCACTCAGAGGAAAAGGAAAGCCCCTCCCAAGAGCTGACCCCTGCACCGTCCCCCTGCCCCCCAGGCTCACGTGCAGGGAGCCCCACAGGCAGAGCCGGAGGGAGAGGAAGAGGCTGGGGCAGGGGCGTGTGGTGGGCTGGGAGCAAGCGAGCCCTGGCACAGGTGCAGCCCAGGTGAGCTGGAGCAGGTGGGGCAGGTGCACGGGGGGGGGCCCTGGGATGGAGCAGGTGGGGCAGGTGCACAGGGGGGGTCGTGGGCTGGAGCAGCTGGGGCAGGTGCACAGGTGCAGCCCAGGTGAGCTGGAGCAGGTGGGGCAGGTGCACGGGGGGGCCTGGGATGGAGCAGGTGGGGCAGGTGCACAGGGGGCCATGGGCTGGAGCAGGTGGGGCAGGTGCACAGGGGGCCGTGGGCTGGAGCAGGTGGGGCAGGTGCACGGGGGCCGTGGGCTGGAGCAGCTGGGGCAGGTGCACGGGGGGCCGTGGGCTGGAGCAGGTGGGGCAGGTGCACGGGGGGCCGTGGGCTGGAGCAGCTGGGGCAGGTGCACGGGGGGCCGTGGGCTGGAGCAGGTGGGGCAGGTGCACGGGGGGCCGTGGGCTGGAGCAGCTGGGGCAGGTGCACAGGGGGGGTCGTGGGCTGGAGCAGGTGGGGCAGGTGCACAGGGGGCCGTGGGCTGGAGCAGGTGGGGCAGGTGCACAGGGGGGTCGTGGGCTGGAGCAGGTGGGGCAGGTTGCACAGGGGGCCGTGGGCTGGAGCAGGTGGGGCAGGTGCACAGGGGGCCGTGGGCTGGAGCAGGTGGGGCAGGTGCACAGGGGGGGTCGTGGCTGGAGCAGGTGGGGCAGGTGCACAGGGGGGGCCCCTGGGCTGGAGCAGGTGGGGCAGGTGCACAGGGGGGCCATGGGCTGGAGCAGGTGGGGCAGGTGCACAGGGGGCCCTGGGCTGGGAGCAGGTGGGGCAGGTGCACAGGGGGCCCTGGGCTGGAGCAGGGGGTAGGTGCACAGGGGGCCGTGGGCTGGAGCAGCTGGGGCAGGTGCACAGGGGGGGTCGTGGGCTGGAGCAGCTGGGGCAGGTGCACAGGGGGCCGTGGGCTGGAGCAGGTGGGGCAGGTGCACAGGGGGCCGTGGGCTGGAGCAGGTGGGGCAGGTGCACAGGGGGCCCTGGGCTGGAGCAGGGGTAGGTGCACAGGGGGCCGTGGGCTGGAGCAGCTGGGGCAGGTGCACAGGGGGGGCCGTGGGCTGGAGCAGGGGCAGGTGCATGGGGGCCGTGGGCTGGAGCAGGGGCAGGTGCACAGGGGGCCGTGGGCTGGAGCAGGTGGGGCAGGTGCACAGGGGGCCGTGGGCTGGAGCAAGTGGGGCAGGTGCACAGGGGGCCGTGGGCTGGAGCAGGTGGGGCAGGTGCACAGGGGGGGTCGTGGGCTGGAGCAGGTGGGGCAGGTGCACAGGGGGCCATGGGCTGGAGCAGGTGGGGCAGGTGCACAGGGGGGGTCGTGGGCTGAGCAGGTGGGGCAGGTGCACAGGGGGCCATGGGCTGGAGCAGGTGGGGCAGGTGCACAGGGGGCCGTGGGCTGGAGCAGGTGGGGCAGGTGCACAGGGGGGGTCGTGGCTGGAGCAGGTGGGGCAGGTGCACAGGGGGGGCCCCTGGGCTGGAGCAGGTGGGGCAGGTGCACAGGGGGGTCGTGGGCTGGAGCAGGTGGGGCAGGTGCACAGGGGGCCCTGGGCTGGAGCAGGTGGGGCAGGTGCACAGGGGGCCCTGGGCTGGAGCAGGGGTAGGTGCACAGGGGGCCGTGGGCTGGAGCAGCTGGGGCAGGTGCACAGGGGGGGTCGTGGGCTGGAGCAGCTGGGGCAGGTGCACAGGGGGCCGTGGGCTGGAGCAGGTGGGGCAGGTGCACAGGGGGCCGTGGGCTGGAGCAGGTGGGGCAGGTGCACAGGGGGCCCTGGGCTGGAGCAGGGGTAGGTGCACAGGGGGCCGTGGGCTGGAGCAGCTGGGGCAGGTGCACAGGGGGCCGTGGGCTGGAGCAGCTGGGGCAGGTGCACAGGGGGGGCCGTGGGCTGGAGCAGGGGCAGGTGCATGGGGGCCGTGGGCTGGAGCAGGGGCAGGTGCACAGGGGGCCGTGGGCTGGAGCAGGTGGGGCAGGTGCACAGGGGGCCGTGGGCTGGAGCAGGTGGGGCAGGTGCACAGGGGGCTGTGGGCTGGAGCAGGTGGGGCAGGTGCACAGGGGGCCGTGGGCTGGAGCAGGGGCAGGTGCATGGGGGCGCTGTGCATGGTGGGGCTGTGAGCTGCAGGGGGAGGCCCCCCCTGCAGATGTGCACCTCTCGGGACCCCCTGGCAGGGGAAGCCAGAGGCGGGTGGTGGGCGGCCCTGTGGCTCCGAGCGGCTCTTCCCGGCGCGGGGGCTCACCTGAGGGGGGTGTCTGGTGCTGATTGCATTGGACAGGTCGATCGATCCCCGCTCCCGCAGCCCGCCTCATTTCAATAAGCGGCAGTTTGGAGGAATTAGCAGGGGACCCGCTCCCTCGCCTCCCCCCGCCGTCTCCGCGGTTTGTCATGGGGAGAAGATTTATGAGGAGCCCAGTGAGGTTCTAATTTGTTCCGGAGGCGACGAGCTGGGCGCGGAGGGCGGCGGAGTCCTGGCTGATGACGAGCTGCCCGGGCCGCCGGCGTCCCAGGAGTGCGGCTGGGCCACCCGGACAGAGAGAGCCTGGCCCTGCAGCCACGCGGCCCTCACGACTGCTGGTCTGGGCGTGCTTGTGCACGCGCGTGTGCCTGTGGGGGTTCACGCGTGTCGTGTGTGTGCACGTGCGTGTTGTGTGTGCGTGTGGGGGGTGCGATCTCTGTCGCATGTTCAGTGTGTGTGCTGGTTGTGGTAACGCCAGTTCACATGTTCAGTTTTATTTCCTGTTTTTTTAAAGCGCAGCAGAGACATTTTCTCAAACTATTCAATACTTTCAAAAATGTTTATTTACTTATTTATTTGAAAGGCAAAGTTATGTACATAGAGATCTTCCACTCGCTCCTTCTCTCCCCAGATGGCCACAATGGCCAGGGCTGGGCCAGGGCTGGGCCAGGAGCCAGGAGCTCCCTCCGGGGCTCCCACGCAGGTGCAGGGGCCCGAGCCGTCGGGCTGTCTTCCACCGCTTCCCCAGGCCATCAGCGGGGAGCTGGATTGCAAGTGGAGCAGCCCAGACTGGAACCAGTGCTCCTATGGGATGATGGCGCCACAGGTGGCTGTGTCGCGTCTGACAACTCGACAGTTTCTAAAATGTTTTCTTCTTTTCTTTCTTTTCTTTTCTTTTTTCTTTTTTTTTTCTTTTTTCTTTTTTTTTTTTTTTTTTTTGGACAGGCAGAGTGGACAGTGAGAGAGAGAGACAGAGAGAAAGGTCTTCCTTTGCCATTGGTTCACCCTCCAATGGCCTCTGTGGCCGGCGCATCGCGCTGATCCGAAGCCAGGAGCCAGGTGCTTCCTCCTGGTCTCCCATGTGGGTGCAGGGCCCAAGGTCCTGGGCCATCCTCCACTGCACTCCTGGGCCACAGCAGAGAGCTGGCCTGGAAGAGGGGCTCTAAAATATTTTTTTTTAAGATTTATTTATTTATTTGAAAAGCAGAGGGAGGCAGAGTTAGAGTTAGAGAGAGAGAGAGAGAGAGGTCTTCCATCTGCTGGTTCGCTCCCAGATGCCCACGGCAGCCACATTGAGCCAGGCTGAAGCCAGGAGCCAGCAGCTCCATCTCAGGTCTCCCCCTGGGGCCGGGGCCGAGCGCTGAGCCCTCACCTGCTGCTGCCCGGGGTACGTGAGCGGGTGCTGGGTCGGAAGCAGAGGAGCCAGGACTGGAACCGGCCGTCTGACCCGGGATTCAGGGGTCCCGAGCCATGGCTTAGCGCCCACCTGTAGGAAAGTACTTGGTACTCCCCAGGGAGTGAGCGGCGCTGAGCGCGGGGTCCATGCGTCTGTCCGCAGGCCTCGCTCACACCTCTGTTCTCCCGGGTTTGCTGCACAGAGGTGAATTCTTTTGGCTTCCAGGTTCTGGGAAGTGCTCACTGCACGGTCGCCAGCGTGGGGGTCCCGGGGGTCCCTGCTGGCCCCCGTCGTCCACCCTGGGCCTCTCAGCAGAGGAGTCAGGTCATCTTCCCTCTGGCTGCTCTCGGGGTGGGCTCTGTCACTGGATTTTAAGAGCTTGGTCCTGGGGCTGGCGCTGGGGTGCAGGGGGCTAAACCTCTGCCTTTGCTGCCTGCATCCCATGTGGGCGCTGGTTCGAGTCCCAGCGGCTCCTCTTCTGATCCCGCTCTCTGCTATGGCCTGGGAAAGCGGTAGAAGATGGCCTAAGTCCTTGGGCCCCTGCACCTGCGTGGGAGGCCCGGATGGAGCTCCTGGCTCCTGGCTTCAGCCTGGCCCGTCGCTGGCCATTGAGGCCATCGGGAAGTGAACCAGCGGATGGAAGACCTCTCTCTCTCTCTCTCTCTCTCTCTCTCTCTCTCTAACTCTGCCTCTCTCTGTCTGTAGCTCTGCCTCTCAAATAAATGAATAAATAACTTAAAGAAGAAAGAGGGTTGGTTCTTCTGCACCTCGGCTTCGTCTTCTGCGGTTTCTGTGTGCACTGTGCGTGAATGGATTTCCCCAAGTTTGGAAAATTCTTGGGTCTTCTCCGCTTCCGCTCCCCTCTCCCCTGCCCGCCATGAGCTCGGACCCTGGGGGACCCGGGGAGAGGGGCTGCGTGGGAGAGGGGTGGGCCACGGGGCTGGGGCAGGGAGTGGACTGTGGCGCTGTGACCGGTGCCGGCGGCGCAGGGGGCCAGGGTGATGGGCCGCAGTGTGCACCTGGCGAGCAGACGTGGGCCTGCGCTGGCTCCAGGGCTGCCCGGGGCCCCGCTCGCTGGCAGCTGCTGGTGACGGATGGCTGGGATTGGTTCTCACTTAATTGACAATGTGGAGAACCTGTTCGCGAAATCCCGGACGGAGCCTCCAGGAGACCCGTGGTGCTGTGGCTGCAGCCCAGGCCGGCGTGGCAGCCAGGGGGCAGCAGAGGCCACTGGCTGCGCCAGGGCCCGGCCCCCACAGGGGTGGGGTCACCACAGGGTCAACAGGGGCTCATCCTGGCTGCAGGGGTCCGGGTGACGTCCCCCCCCCCCCGCGGGATCCGGCCCACTGCCCTGACCCATGGGTCCCCTCTGAGTGGGACCCACTCAAGCCCACCTCACTGCACGGGCCACCTGCCCCCCAGCACAGGGGCCCCCCACCTCTGCCCCGCTCAGCCACAGGCCCTAGACCTCTGCCCCCCAGGAGGCTGAGTGATGCTGCCAGATTGTCTCTCCAGTTCCAAGCTCACTGCGCCCAGATCTCCCTGTGTCTCTGGGGACAGCCCCGCGCCCCAGCCTCGGGGCTTCTGCACCCCCTGGGCCCTCGGGGACCCGCACTTGGGCGGCTGCGTCAGGGCCTCCGTCTGGAGCCCCCAGCCCAGGAGGGGACCCTGGCCTGCAGCCCACCGTCAGCTCCCTGCCCCGCCTCCTGGGAGCCCTGCGCGCGCGCACACACAGACCCCCTGCTCTGCGGGCTTGGGGGGCGCAGCCCAGACAGGCACAGGCCCCTGACTCCGCTGCTCTGCCGGTGCTCAGCCGCACCCAGGAAGCCTGGGAACGCGGGAGAAGCCGCGGGGGCCAGTGTTCCCAGGGCAACAGGAAAACAGGCCCGGCTCACCCAGCCACCTGCCCCTGAACCCGTGTCAGCCCAGACTTGGGAACTGTAACAGGACCCCCCGGTAATCCTCTCGGGGCACCCCAGACAAAAGCCCAAATTAAGTCAACAGGATTGAGGGGGAGGGCGAGAGGCTGGAATTCACCCCCACGCAGACAAAGCAGCCGCCCTTCTCAGATGCCGGCTCTCGGGGTCTAATTTCCTTCCGCTGCAATTTAACGCCGCTCAGCAGCGCCTTGGAGCCCCCCCCACCGGCAGCAAGCAGCTCTGAGCTCAGGGCCGGGCTGGGACAGGCCTCCCCCCCCCGCCACCCCCAGAGCAGCCGGGCACCCACGGAGTGGGCTGCAGACCCCAGCCCAGCGGGAGCACGGTTCCCACCCCTGCACACGGCCTCCACCCCGCACCCTTTGGCCTGCTCTGCCTGAGCCTTGGGGGGCTTCTGGGGAGGCTGGGGGGGGTCTGGCCACCACCCCCGCCCCGTGGGAGTTGTGCTAGAAGCGGCCTCCCTGGGACCCTCCACGTGCTCCCCTGCAGAGGGCTGGCGACCCCCGCCGCACAGAGGACCCACAGCCCGGGAAGGCGCTGGCCCCGGACGGCCCTGGGTGCTGGGCGCAGGGCGTGCGGGGGCTGCACACAGGAGGGAGGGCCCTCGCTCACCGTGAGCCAAGCACGCGGCAAAGCCCCCGGCTGCGCCAGGCCACACGGGGTGGGCCAGCGGAGGGCCTGAGCAGGTGTTCCTGCCACTGCTCACGCCCAGCCCCGGCAGGGAAGGGCACACGGCCCAGGCCGGGCTGGGGCCTCTGCGGTGAGCAGACACAGGCACTGCCTGGAGCCCCAGGGCCCGGGAGAGGTGGCCAGGCACCCCGCCGGGCAGACGCTGGGGCCAGGAGAAAACCCACTCCCTCAGATCCGCTGTGCCCGGCGCCCGGGGGTACAGGGATGGTCACGCGGCTGTCGGTGCAGACGGAGCCCGCCAGCTGGGCACAGGCGCACCCACAGCACTTGGAGACAGGTGTCCGAGCCCTGGGGAGGCTCGGAGCCTGGGCTCTGCTGGCTGGGCCCCCCGGGGCCATGGCCTGGATTCCGGATCCCAGGGCCAGGGAGTGGGCAGGGGCCTCTCGGGGCTGCTGAGCCATGGGACAGCCGCTCCCTCACCCTTCCAAGTGAGCATGCCCACCCCCCGCGGGAGCCGTGGGGGCCTCCCCAGCACCTGTGGCTCCGGGGGCGCGTGGGGGAGGTGGCCGGGGGGACACAGACGCCCCTCCCCCTCCCTCTTCTGCCACATTTACAGCATAGGCCTGGAGGGCCACGTGGGAGGGGTCTAGGCAGACCCCCCCCCCCGGTGCACCCGTGCTGCCCCCACCCCTGGCCACCCCACAGGGCCTCCCGATGCTCCCCTAGGGCCCCTCTCACCCTGAACCCCGCCCCAGGGCCCTGCAGCCCGCCTTCCTGCCCATCCTGCTGAGGCTCCCGCCCCCCGGGTTCGGACCAGGGGTCCTGTGGATCCCCGTCGTCGTCGGGGCCTCTTCCTCCCCAGGGGAGCAGACAGGGGACGGAGCTGTGTCCTCCTTCTGACCTCCTGGAACCAGCGCTGGCAGTTAGGCACCCACGAGCCTGCTTCCGGCCGCGCTGGTGCCCCCAGCCCCCTCCCAGCCAAAAGCGAAACAGAGAACCTGGGGGGGCTTCCGAGGGCCCCCCCGGGTGCAATCAGCCGGAAAGGCTTCATCAGCGTAATGGCTCCGTGGCCCGGGCTCAGCGGGCGGCCAGGGCCGGGGCTTTGTGTGCAGTGCCAGCGCCTAAGCCCTGGCCCAAGCAGGAATGTGGCTCCCAGACCCCGCCCGAGCCCGGGGGCGCAGCCCCCTCAGACTGCCCGGTTCTGCCGCGCAGAGGGACTTCCCGGGCGCTTTCCCCGGAGCCGCAAACCCCCCCAAAACAGCGGCCTCGGCCTTCCCGCTCTCTCCCTCTCTCCCTCTCTCTCTCTCTCTATTTATTTGAGAGGCAGAGCTACAAACAGAGGGAGGGAGGGAGAGAAGGGGAGAGAGGGAGAGAGAGAGAGAGAGAGAGGGAGGGAGAGGGAGAGAGAGGTCTTCATCCGCTGGTTCACTCCCCAAATGGCAGCAACCGCCAGAGCTGGGCCGATCCGAAGCCAGGAGCCAGGGGCTCCATCCGGGTCTCCCGTGTGGGTGCAGGGGCCCAGGGACCTGAGCCATCTTCTGCTGCTTTCCTGGGCTATAGCAGGGAGCTGGATGGGAAGTGGAGCTGCCGGGACTTGAACCGGTGCCCATGTGGATGCTGGCTCTGCAGGCAGCGGCTTTCCCCGCTGCGTCCCCGTGCGTCTTCTGGCTCTGGCACCGGTGTGCGCTGTGTCAAACGAGGGTCCTAGCACCGGGCTCAGTCCCGTCTGACCCTGGGAATTGCTGGAGGTGCGCAGTCCTGCGGCCAGCAGTCGGCCGGGGGCGCCCGTGGGGGACTCCTGCCCTGTCCACCCGGGTGTCCTCTGTGGGTCAGGTCAGCCCTGAGGGTCCTCGCCGGTGGTCCCGCGTTCATGGCATGGGGTGGGGGCTGAGGCTCAGAGGGAGGCTGCTGGAGTCCGGACCCTAATGACCCTGATGCCGTAGGCCGGAGCCCTGGCACAATCCCGAAGCCACCCCACGGCAGAGGGGACACCAGGGCCTCACTGCAGAGCCCCGGCCTCGCACACCCTCCCGGGTGAACAAGACCGACGCCATCTTTGTTGCTCTGATTCTGCACCTTTTAGACCAAGGCCAAAATGCACGCTGGGGGTCGTTGTGCCGAGGACCTGGGGCCCCTCTGCCCTCACCCTCGCCTTCCCCGCACCCCAGGCAGGCCGGCTGGCACCTGGGGGTGGGTGGCAGTGGGCCCGGCCCCTGCGTCTCCTTAGCCGCTTACTTGGGATGGGCACGGGGAGCCGACGCTGAGCCGGGCGCTCCAACCTTCGCACGAGAGAGATTGGATTTATCGGGCGCACAGAGCACAAGTCATAGGGCTGCAGATTTATGGCCTCCAGGGGCGGCGCTGACCACGGGGAGGGGGCCGCTCCCAAGCCGGCTCCGTCCTTTAATATAAAAGCTGAAAATGTAGGCCCTGCACGCCCACACCGGGCGCCCGAGGAAGGAGCCGCCCCTGGGGAGGCTGAGACACACCCCCCCAGGAGGGAAACGCCAGGTCCCACATCGCAGGCGTCCTGCACCCAGCGGGGGCCTCCAGGCCCCTCCTGCTGCCCACATCGGGGGCCAGCGGCAGGCAGGCAGGTTCCCCGGCGGGGCTCTCTCAAGGGCTCAGGTGGGGCCCAGGTGGCTCCAAGGTCACCCCAGGCCTCAGCTCCCCCTGCCCAGGAGAAACGCAGGTCGCTGCCCCTCCAGAGGAGCCCTGGACCTCACAGGCGGCCAGGGGCGGGGGCGGCCGGACCCGGGCCCCAGCTGGCCGGGCACTGGGGTCAGGGCGGGGTCTTTTTTTTGGGGGGGGGGTATTTAAAAGGCAGAGTTAGAGAGCGAAAAGTCTTCCATCCACTGGTTCACTCCCCAGATGGCTACAACGGCCGGAGCTCGCCGACCCGAAGCCAGGAGCCAGGAGCTCCATCCGGGTCTCCCGTGTGGGTGCAGGGGCCCAGGCACCTGGACCATCTTCTGCTGCTTTCCTGGGCTATAGCAGGGAGCTGGATAGGAAGGGAGCAGCTGGGTCTTGAACCGGTGCCCATATGGGGGGGGGGGGGGGTGCCGGCGCTGCAGGAGATGGCTTTACCCCCTAGGCCACAGCGCAGGCCCCCAGGGCGGGGTCTTGAGCCGAGCCCCTCTGGAGAGTGCCCAGAGTCGGACGGAGGGGGGTGAGGGTGGACCCCACAGAGCCCTGGGCGGCCCCAGCCAGTCTTCAGCCTAGACTGGCCTCCAGTGGAACTTGCCCACGGAGACGGGTCCGGCGTTCCTTGGAGACCCTCAGGGACCTCCCCCCACCTGTCCCCAGGGCCCCTCTGCCCTGCTCTCCCAGCTGGGGGCTCCCCTCTAGCTGTGAGCATCGGTCGGCCTGAGCCTGTTTTTATGAGATCGGCTTCCCCAAGCCCTGGGGTGCCCTTGGCAGCCCAGAGAAGGTGGTCCCGAAGACCCGGGCGGGGGCGGAGCTGGGCATGCTGGGAGCAGCAGGTGTGTGCCTGAGCGGGCGGGGTGCAGGTGAGTGCGTACCTGTGCCTGGGACACCTGCGGGCGGCAGCTCACCTCCCTGGGATCCCAGAGCCCAGACCAGGCCTCCCCAGGCCCCAGCACTCGGGCCCCGGCTCAGCCTGGCCCCGGACCCCAGTCCCTGGCCCCCGGCCCACTCTCCGGAGCACCCCAGGAGCAGCACCGCCAGAAGCCGCTGCACCTCGGGTTCTGGGACCGCCCTCTCGTCCGGCCCCCGCCCCCAGCGCTCTACTTAATGTCTTTCTCATCAGGAGTTTTAAATTATCAGCCTAAATGAGGTCCATAAATTTGACTTCATAAAATCTCACGCACATCATTTTCGAACAGAAAAGGGCCTCTAAGAAATATTTTCCTGGCGACCCCCTCGGTCCCCCGCCGTGCAGTATAACATTTATTCTAATATTAAAATGGCAGGCCTCTATAAATCCTGGGCCTCCCAGGGCGCCATTGATCTCTCCCGCAGCCTGCAGCCCGGGCGGGCGCCGCACAGACCCAGTCTATTCGATTGACATTCATGCCCTATTTGGGGGTCAAAGAGTGAGCCCTTGTGAGCTTGAACTTCTATCAGCCCGGAGCTGATCAATACTTGGAGATATATTGGGTGCCGGCCGCTCACACAGATTAAGTGGCCATAAACGGGGGCGAGGGGCGGGTGCCTTGCGGAGGGAGGCAGAGGCCCACGGGCAGAGCTGCCTGGCCAGGGCCCGGGGCTCTCCAGGGTGCCTGGACCCGGCTATGGGGGCAGAGAGGGGCCTCAGCCAGGACGCAGAGTGGGGAGGGGTTGGGGGCCTCCCTCCCAGGGGGCTACAAGCCCTGGGGGACCACAGCAGCAGCTGAGGGACCCCCCCCCAGCTACGGGCCGGCGTGCCTGCATGTGCTAGAGGCTTCTGCAGCCCGGACGGGCGCACGGGGGGACCCTCCTGATCCGGACCCTCGGCCTGGACCCTGTTCCGTGCCAGGGATGCTCTCCCCCAGGAGGCCTCCTCTCCCCATGCCCCCTCCCCGTTCAGGCCCACCCAGGGCCGCCCGGCCTGGGTGTCCCCTGGGATGCAGAGGTCAGTGGCCTCTCCCGAGAGTCCCCTCTTCCCTGCACAGCCCCTGGGCTGGGCGTGGGGGGCAGGCGCCCCTGGGAAGGCGCGGTCTGGGAGGGTCCCCAGGCTGTAGACCAGTCCTTGCTGCGCCCTTGGGGCCGTCCTGCGCCTGCCTCCCAGCAGATCCCCGCCCTGCCCCGGCCTCTGACACGCACAGGCGCTGGAGTTATTAGGGAGATAAATAATTTGAACTCCGGCCTTTTACCTTTCCGCCCGGCGGGTGGGCCGCCCCTCGGCCGCCCAGGACTAATTTCATTAGGAGGCCCTGGGCAGCTGGCAGGGCCGTGCGCCGTGTCTTTATGGAGATGAGGACGGGAACGTGAAGATTTAAGCCGGAGCGGATATAATTTAACTTTGCATTATTTATCGGGGACACAAATCCTTTCTAATATTGGCGGATTGGGGAGGGCCCGGGCAGGGTCGCGGGGGCCCGTGGGGGACAGCGAGGTGCTCCCCACCCCCTCGGCCTATAAAAAACCTGCGGGGAAGGTGGGGGGCTCTGCCGGGCAGCGGGCTGGAGCCGCAGACGCCCACACAGGCTGCCGGCTGAGGAGCACCCCCTCCGTGGGCCCGGAAGTCCCCAGCCATGGGAAGGGGCGGGGAGGGGGCGGTGCTGGGAGACACGGGGAGTCCAGCAGGTGCCCTGGGCTTCACCCGAGCCAGCTTCCTTCAGGACTGGACGGGGGCTGCTTGCTCCCAGTAGCGTCCCCAGTCCCGGGCGGCTCTGGTCAGCGCCGTGCGTGGGCACGGAGAGAACCCCCCACGCGGGAGCGGCCGGCGTCTGAAGGCACAGGGGTCTCTCCCGGCCGCTGAGGGCTTCTTCCTTGGCAGCTGTGGCTGGACCAGGCGCCCCTGACCCCAGGGTGCCCTCTAGGCCCCTCCAGCGTCTTCTGGGGGACATGGCAGCCGCGGGCAAGGCTGCACCAGGGGTTTAATTTGTTAACCCCCGGGATTCGCCGTCCTTGGGTGCGTCTGGATTTTCACAGAGCAAAGATCATTCACTCAGCTGCCGCCGGGCGAGCAGCTCTCGCTCACGGAGATCTGGCTTCAGGTTTTTTTTTTTTTTTTTAAAGATTTATTTATTGGAAGGCAGAATTAGAGAGAGAGGGAGAGAGAGAGGGGGGTCTTCCACCCATTGGTTCACTCTCCAATTGGCTGCAATGGTCGGAGCTGGACCGATCTGAAGCCAGGAGCCAGGAGCTCCATCCGGGTCTCCCACGCGGGCACAGGGGCCCAAGCACTTGGGTCATCTTCCACTGCTCCCCCAGGCCACAGCAGGGAGCTGAACCGGAAGTGGAGCAGCCGGGACTTGAACTGGTGCCCGTGTGAGATGCCGGTGCCGCAGGTGGCAGCTTCACCCGCTGGGCCACAGCCCTGGGCCCTCGTCCTCGGCTGTAGCCCTGGCCCGTGGCGCCGCTCAGCCACTTTCAAGATGACCTCAAGGAGCAGCCAGCCCTCGGTTGGCTGCCTGTGACCGCTTGCGTTGGATCGTTTCGGCTGTTAGACACAGAACTCCCTGAAAACAGGGTGAGCGTCGGGCACAGCGGGAAGACACTGCCCGGGGCCTGCTCCCGGTCGGTCTCAGCGCTGCTCCAGCCCAGCTCCCCGCACGCCGGAGGCAGCCAGTGCGGGCTGCAGCGCCTGGCCCCTGCCACCAACACGGCAGAGCCAGGTGGAGCTCCTGGCTTCAGGCTGACCCAGCGCTGGCCGCCGCAGGCCTTGGGGAGTGAGCCAGCAGGTGGAGACCTCTCTCTGCATCCCAAATAAAATGAAAATTAAAAAAAAAAAAATACAATTGAGAGTAAACAGAGAAGTGCACAGAGACTTAAGTCTCCTTGTAGGCCCAGGTAAGGTCAGAGTTCACAGCTGGTGCCGCGGGCGCGGCCGGCGGCTCAGGCTGACAGGTTTCTACACGGCCTGGTGGCTTCACCCTGGCGGGGGCGGGGAGGACAGACACACAGAAGAATCGAGCGATGGCTTGGGGGTGACACAGCAGGACCACGGGCAGCAGCCCCCAGGGCCAGGGTCAGACACAAACCTGAGGCAGGGTCACCGTCCCTCACGCTGGCCACCCCGGCCATTGCCCCAGACCCCCGGTCACTGCCGGCTGGGGCTCGGGGCTCCTGGTCGAAAGGAGGGGCTCAGCCCAGCCCCAGGGACAGCCCAGGTCTCCCCTGGGCACAGGAGGAAGGGGGGTTCTCTCTCCCAGCTACACCGCTGCCCCTCCCACAGCCTGCTCAGGCCTCCAGAGCTTAAAGGAGAATCCTGTTTAACATTCCTCAGGGGGGTCGTTAAAGAACGGGGTCTCGGCCAGGCATGGGGGGCGGTCCGACCCTCGAAGGCAGGCCCGACCGGCCCACACACAAAGGCCCAGATGGATGGCAGATGTAGGGCTGGGGGTGGGGGATGGATGGGCCAGGCAGGCATCCAGAGCCTGTCCGTCTTCCCGGGGGCTGGCCACAGCCACAGGGGCCCAGCCCGGGCCTCACCTGCCCCACAGCTGACCAAGCCGTCCTCTGCGGCCACTGGTGCCGCCCCACCCCACACCAGCCGTGGTGTTGCCAGCTCAGGTGCCGGGCGCCCAGGGGGCCGAGCCTGCAGGGGAGATGTGGCCAGTGGTGGGGAGTTGATGCTGGTGCGTGACGCTTGGTGCCGCGGTGACCATCATGGATCCAGGCTGCTCCGCCTCCTGTCCAGCTCCCTGCTGTGGCCTGGGAAGGCAGTGGAGGATGGCCCAAGGGCTGTACCCACGTGGGAGACCCGGATGGAGCTCCTGGCCCAGCCTGCCCAGGCTAGCTCTCCCCATCTCTCTGGGAAGGGATGCCTTTCCCAGAAGGGGCGTGGCTGGCTCCTGTGCACCTGCTGGGTAGGTCCTGCCCTCTTCCAGGGAAACCTCCCACCCTCTGCCAGGCCCAGCTTAGCCCTGTCCCGTCCTCTGGTGTTCGGCCAGGGTACATCCCCGGCCAAGAACGTGTGTTTGTTTCTCGAAGGCCCACAGAGCCGTGCTGCACCACAGGCGCCTGGCGAGCACGCTGTGACACAGGTTAGCCCACCAGCTGGGACACCGCACCCCTTATCAGAGTGTGGGTTCGAGTCCCGGCTGCTCTGCGTCAGATCCAGCTCCTGCTAATGTGTCTGGGACGGCGACAGGTGATGGCTCCATCTCCACCCTCCCTCCCTCCCTCTCTGCCTCTCAAACAAATAAATACGTCTCCTTAAAAAAGCTTTATTTTACTTATTTAAAAGATGGTGTTGCAGAGAGAGAGAGGAGGGGGAAGGGGAGGGAGGAGGGGGAGAGAGAGAGAGAGAGGGAGAGAGAGAGAGAGAGAGAGAGAGAGAGAGAGAGGTCTTCATCTGCTGGTTCACACCCTAAATGGCAGCAATGGCCAGAGCTGCGCCAATCTGAAGCCAGGAGCCAGGAGCTTCTTCTGGGTCTCCCACGTGGGTGCAGGGGCCCAAGCACTTGGGCATCTTTTACTGCTTTCCCAGGCCACAGCAGAGAGCTGGACCGGAAGTGGAGCAGCTGGGATTCAAACTGGTGCCCACATGGGATGCCGGCACTGCAGGTGGCGGCTTTACCCGCTGTGCCACAGCGCCGGCCCTGTAAAAAAGGCCCCCGGTGTCAGTGCGTTGGGTGTTCTGTTTGTAGGAAGCCCAGGTGCTGGCCAGGCAGCCCAGCAGGACCCACGGCTGGAGCCCAGGTCTCCGAGCCCCACAGACTGCTCCAGGAGCTCAAGTGTGGCAAAGGCACCCATTTACCGGGGGTGGTGCCAGGGCAGGTTGAGCCGCCACATGGGACCCCTGCATCCCCTACAGAGTGAGGCCTTCCGGGGGGCTGGGGCTGGGGGCCCCTCGGACGCCGCTAGAATGTCCACATCAGGCTGCAGCCTGGCTGGAAGGCCATCTCCAGACCGGCCGGCACCTCCCCACCAGAGCCTCCGTGCTGCATGTGTGACCTTCGGTTTCCAACCGCACCTGCAGCTTGGTTGCAATCTCCCGCTCAGAGCTGGCAGGGGAGGGGGCTGAGCCCCTGGGGAGAGCCGGGCCGTCGCCAAGAGACCCCCCCCCCATCTCCATGAGCCCCATGCCAATCAACATGCGTATGTGAAACCCGTCCATCCGAGGGGCACCCCAAGAGAACGCCTTAAAAACCCAGGGCACTTCCTGGGAGCCGGTGTCCGCTGGGCACTCCGCCAGCTCCCCCCTCGGGCCAGAGGCCTCACTGTCCCATGCCGATCAAATAAACGCTTCCCATTTTTTGCAAAATGTTTCCCGGCTTTCGCTCCTGGGACAGCTCTCTCCTCCACGCCCAGAGGCAAGAGGACCTGGCACCCGGTCAGGGCTGGGCCAAGCCAAATCCAGGAGCCCGGACCTCGACGTGGGGGGGGGGGGCTCCCACGGGAGTGGCGGGGGTCCTGGTGCTCAGCTGTCCCTGTGTCTCTCAGGATGTGCCTAGCAGGAGGCTGGAAGTGGAGGCAGGGGCAGGACTCGAACCCAGGCACTCAATACCAATACGGGATGCTGGTGTCCCAAGCGGTGGCTTAACCCCCTGTCCAGAACAGGTCCTGGGAGCTGGTGCTGTGCTGTAGCAGGTAAAGCCGTCGACGGCAGCGCCGGCATCCCGTACGGGCGTCAGTTTGAATCCCAGCTGCTCCCCTTCCGATCCAGCTCTCTGCTAATGGCCTGGGAAAGCAGTGGAAGACGCCCAAGTCCTTGTACTCATGTGAGAGACCTGGAAGAAGCTCCCGGCTCCCGGCTTCAGCCTGGCCCAGCCCCAGCCAACATGGCCATTTGGGGAGTGAACCAGCGATGGAAGATCTCTCTGCGTAACTCTGCCTTTCTAAGAATCCTTTTTGAACATAGGGTCTTCCGGCGGGGGAGTTAAGGTTCGTGGGGGAGGGGTGGATTTCGGGCTGAGAGGGGCCCGGGCAGCTCCAGCCCCCGCCCTGGGAAATGGACTGGAAGGTGGAGACCTCGGGGAACCTGGGGCGGAGAATCCCGCCCTGTCCTACACCCCCACCTCGCATTTCCAGCGCCTGGTGGGGTCCGGGCTCCCTGGTCCCCGGAGGTCCCACGCCCCCAGCCCCTCCCCCCATGTCACCTGAAGGACGCCCCTCGCTCGGTGAACCCGGCTGTCGGCTCCGGGCAGCGTTTTGACGAATAGGACACTTAGCCTAATGAGCAGTGTTTGCATAAGAGGAGCTTGCTAATTAAACTTTAAGCCTCGTCAGCCCGGGATTAGCCCGAGCTCTGAACAAAGCATTCGTCAGGGGCCTGCAGCCTCTCCCCGCCGGTGCGGCACAAACCCCGGGGAAGCCACGGAGGAATTTCCCGGAAGTGTCGGAGCCCGGGCAGCCCCCCCGGCAGGGCCAGGCTGGGGCTGGGGGAGGTGGTCTTTGCACTGAAGAAGCCAGGGTAAGGGGCTCGGTTCCCGGCCAGGGTGCGAGGGCGGCTGCTCCCTGAGGACGCCCCCCACCTGGCCTGAGCTGGATGAGGAGGGACTCAGGGAGGGGCTGGTGGGGCGGGGCTTTCTGCCTCCCCCTGGGGGCCCCGCCACGCCCAGCCCTCCAGTGTGGACACGGGGGCGTCACAGTGTCCCCCCCTGAACTCCACAGGGCTCCACCTCCCACCTTGCTGCCCCAACACGGCCACGGCCACCGGTCTGGGCGGGCAGGGCCAGGGCCAGGGTCCTCTTGGAGAGATCCGACAGGGACAGGGCAAAGCTACTGGATAAGGGGGGGGTCCTGGGCACAGAGCCGCTCCCTGCCCGCCTGCAGGCCCCGCCCACACCCACACCTTTGCTCCCAGGCCTGCGGGGAGGGGAGGGGCGGCCCGCGGGGGAGGTGAGTCGGCACCGGCTGCAGCCCCGACGCAGGGCTGGGGCAGGGTCCCTGGAGGGGGATCATGAGGACCCTGGGAGGGGGGGATCCGTGAGGACCCCGTGTAGCTGAGGCGAGAGAGGGGAGGCTGGATTTCCCAGGAGCCGGTCGGGGGGCTGGAGCAGGCTGGGGGGTGAACGACTGGACTTCCTGCTGTGAGCCAGGTTGCGGCCTGCAGGGGACCCTCACCAGGGTCCCACCACATTCCATCATATACCACCCCCCCCAGTCTCTGCCTGCCCAGCCTCCGCCCCGGCCCCTGCCCAGCCTCCGCCCCGGCCCCGCCCGCCGCCCCAGTCTCTGCCTGCCCAGCCTCCGCCCACCCCGGCCCGGCCCCTGCCCAGCCTCTGCCCGGCCCCGGCCCCTGCCCAGCCTCCGCCTGGCCCCTGCCCAGCCTCCGCCCCGGCCCCTGCCCAGCCTCCGCCCCGGCCCCACCCGCCGCCCCAGTCTCTGCCTGCCCAGCCTCCGCCCGCCCCGGCCCGGCCCCGGCCCCGCCTCCGCCCGGCTTGGCCCCCGTGTGCGGTCTCCAGGGGTCTCCCTGCTCTGGGCCTTTTATGCCTTTGAAAAGAGCGGCGCATTTCGCTTTGTTCACTGGAGACCTTCGCTCCCCAAATGCCCGCCAAGCCGAGCCCAGCACGGCGCCGGGTCTCCCCTGTGGGCGGCAGGGACCCAAGCTCCTGCGCCGTCTTGGAGGCCGAGGAGCCGGGACTCGATCCCAGCCCTCAGACTGGGTGTGGGCGTCCCAAGTGGCCGAGCAGCCTGCGGCCCCGTGGTGCCCTCTGCGTGCCCGGCTGCCACGCCTGGCTTCCTCCCCCAGTGGGGAGGTCGCAGGTCCCTCGCACTGCAGCCGGTGCCGGTGCCCATTCCTGGGCCCGGCTGGACGGACCGGGTCAGACGTGCGGGAGGGGTGATGCGGGGAACACGCATGACACATGTGCACGTGTGTTTGCCCGGCGCCCACTTTCAGCACGGGAGCCACTGGTTCAGGTGGAAACACTGGGCTTATGCCTTGAAGGCCCACTGCCCACTGTCCACGGCGGCTGTGCCCTCCCGCCTGTCGGAGCAGGTGGTGGACGGGGCGGCGACCACTCTCCCCTCCCCCTGACAGGTGCCTGGACGCTGGGCCCCGAGCGCTCCAGCCCCTCCCTGCAGGGTGAGGCCAGCGATGGCTGGAGCGGGGCCGTGGACACGAGCAGAGACAGCCCAGGCTGGGGAGCCCCCGAGCCCCAGAACTCCCTGCACTGCGGCCCTCAGGGACTCTGCGTGTCCAGCCGTCCGCCTTGCTGTTGCCCTCAGTGACAAGGCGCAGGCGGGGCCCACAGGAGGACCCTCAACCCCCTTCCCTGAGCCCCTCCGGGGGGGGGGGGGGCTGTGTGCGAGTGCTGAGGGTGTGATGAGCGTGGGACCTGGCCACGGGGGTGAGTGCACACGCGTGTGTCAGCGTGCACTCGGCCTGCCGGCGGCTCTTCAGGGCTCACTTGTCCAGCCACAGGGCGCCGGGACGGAGATGCACGGCCGCACGGCCGTGGCCGGCAAGGTCCCCAGGGCAGCGTGACCTGGGCCTGGCTCCGGCGGCTCTAGCAGGTCCCTAAGCTGCCCAAGGACCGCCCAGCGCCTGAGGCTCCCGGCTGGCGGCCCGCACCGTGCAACCCCGGTGACACAGGGACCCTCCCCGACGGGAATGCGTGGCCTTGAGGAATGGGGGGGCACCTGGGGGCCGGGGGCGCCCCGACCCAGGCTCGGCCCCGCTCCCGCGCAGGCGCTCCCGCCCGCACTCCGCGGGCGCCCCGAGGTGACGGCGCCTCGCCGCGCCCCGCCTGCCTCGGGACGCCAGGAGGGGCGGGGCGGGAGGGAAGATTTTCAAGGTAAAAAATGAGCCTGGCGCGGCGGCTGCGGGAGGGCGGGCGCCGCGGACTGATGAGGCCCGGGCGGGGAGCCCATCCATTACGCGGGAAGGGCCCCGCGCCGCCCCGCGCCGCCCCGCGCCGCTCGTCCGCGGTTCCCGCGCAGAATGAAAATGTAAATGTCTCTGATTAGTCACTGTCAGCAGGTGCGGGCGCACGCGGCCGGGGCTCAACGGGCTTTTTTTCTATTAAATTTCTTCTTCTTCTTCTTCTCCTTCTCCTTCTCCTTCTCCTTCTTCTTCTTTTTTGACAGGCAGAGTGGACAGTGAGAGGCAGACAGACAGAAAGGTCTTCCTTTGCCATTGGTTCACCCTCCAATGGCCGCTGCAGCCGGCACATCGCACTGATCTGAAGCCAGGAGCCAGGTGCTTCTCCTGGTCTCCCAGGCGGGTGCAGGGCCCAAGGACTTGGGCATCCTCCACTGCCTTCCCGGGCCACAGAGCTGGCCTGGAAGAGGAGCAACCGGGATAGAATCCGGCGCCCCGACCGGGACTAGAACCCCGGGTGCCGGCACCGCAGGCAGAGGATTAGCCAAGTGAGCCGCGGCGCCGGCCATAAATTTCTTAAAATTAATGTTTTGTGTGGCTCCGTGGAACTCGAACAATTCGGGGCCCGCAGGGCTGAGCACGCAGCCCCCGGGTTATTGGGGGGCCGGAGAGGGACCTGCCCGGGGCGGGGCGGGCCACTGCGCTGGTTTCCCGAGAGAGAGAGAGAGAGAGAGAGAGAGAGAGAGAGAGAGAGACCCCCCTCTGTGGACGGAAGTCGTGGTTTTATTATTCGGGTGTCGCCCCCACCGGAGCGTGGGGTGGGGCCATCGTGGGGCCGGGGTCCTGCACCGGCAGCGGGGAGAGGAGCCCGCAGTCCCCTCAGCCTGGCAGCCCCGCCCTCCCACCACCTGGGGCTGAGGCCCACGGGGAGCCTTTCCCGTGGGCCCTGCAGGCCGGGACCCCCGCTGCCTCCTCCCCTGCCCTGCACCCCAGCCCCAGGGACCCCCCACAGAGCCTGCTTGGGCAGAACTGGAGGGAGAAACTGAGGCCCGCAGGTGACCGGATCAGACACGGGCTGCCCGGTTGCCCCCACCAACCCTCCAAGTTCACGTGGCCCCCTCCCCACCCCCACCCGTGGCTCCAGCCAGGGCCCTTTATCAACCTGTCAGAGCCTGGAGGGTCCCGGGGGGCCTTGGGGCCGGCGGCTCCTGGTTTTATGCACCCCTCCCTAAATCCTGTTGCCCCCAACCCCTCACCCCGGCTGGGCTCTGTGGGTGACCCCTGCCGCCCCTCCCCCAGGCATCCCTCAGACACAGGGAGCCATTTCCGAAGACTAGCCAGGAACTGGTGGCTGTGGGCTAGGGTGGGTCCTCGGAGGACAGCCCAGGACAGGCCGCGTCCCCCTCTGGGCCTGGGCCCCCTCCAGGCAGCGGTGGGATGCACGGCACACGGCTCCGCAGGCAATGTGAGATGCCAGGGAGCCGGCTCTGGGTCCCCCAGAGCCTCTGCTGGGCCAAGGCCCCTCCCCTTCCCCAGCTCTGTGGCGCATCTGTAGGGGGGGAGGGGCATCAGAAGAGACAGTGAGGGGCAGGAGCGGGGCAGCACCCACTCGGGGCGCTACCACCACCTGGACTCCCTCCCACCAGCCCTGCAGCAGGGAGAACCTGCCCCAGGCTCCTGCCTCTGCCTCCAGGGGCTGCCCCATGGGGTGGGGGCTCGCTCCCTCCAGGGGGCAGGGCCAGGGGCCACAGGGAGACCAGAGGAGCTGGGACTGCAAACCAAGTGGGAGAGACCCATAAGCAGCCGGAGCCAGCCCCTGCCTGCCCGCCTCCTTGGCCCAGATGGGCAGCTCCCTGACGCCCGGCTCCTGCCTCTCCCAGGGTCAGGAAGCAGAGACCCCACCCCTCCACCCAGGAGGGTCAGCCTGCTTTCCCCCACCTCTGTGCAGCCAGAGCCAGGGCCAGGGCAGCAGGTGCGGCGGCCGCGGGCCAGCAGCTCAGCCTCCAAAGTCTGACCCCCTCCCCAGGACCCCCTCGGCCCGCGCTCCCGCTCCCCCAGCCTCACTGAACACACGCCTCCCAGACGCTAACTGACAAATTTATTAAGTCGTGGAAAGAGCTGATCACCAGAGAACAGACAGACACGGACGTTCACAGACCAACAGGTAGCTCAGGGGCGGGTTTGCGGGAGGGATTTCCACTCACGCGGCCGGCCTTGTGTCTGGACACAGCGCAGGCGGCTCCCCAGAGGGTCCGACAGAGGGGATGGGCTCCTCCCCACTTCTCCAATCCCGGCAGGCGGACCCCCGCAGAGCCACAGGGAGGGCTGTTTGGCAACGGCAGGTGAAGGCGTAGCCTGGAGGAGGCCGGTGTGGCGTGGGGGGAGGGAGTGGGGCACTCTGGGGTAGGGGCCCCAGGACATTCCGGCCCCTCTGCAGGGCTCTCCTGAGGAATGGAAACTTCCAGAGGCGGGGAGGGGCAGGGTCTTCGATGGAGGACACGCCCCGCCCCCACTCGGCACCGCACGGCCCTTCCTGGACAAGGCCCATCTCTGACCCGCAGGAGGGCGGGGGCCGGCAACACAGGACCTGAGGAGCAAAAGCGCAATGGCCCTTTCTTCCTCATTTTGGAGATTATAAAGTAGTTTCCAGCCCCAGGGCTGTGCCCGTCCGAGCTGGGGCGGGGCCCAGCCCAGAGCGGGCCGGGACAGCGGCAGGTGCTCAGGTGGTCCGTGGAGAAGGGGGGAGCTTGCTTGCAAAACAGCCCAGGAGGCCAGCCTGTGTCCAGGAGCCAACAGGGTCCCTCGGGCTGGGGTGGGAGGGGGAGGGGACAGCGGGAGGCCCCTCCCCCGCTACGCCCCGTCCTCCTTCTCTGAGGTCCAGCGCCTCAGGAACTCAGAGCACAGCCCCCCAAGCCCTCGTGTCCTGTGCTGGGTGCCGCCGGGGGCCACGGTCAGAACTGGGCGTGGTCCACCTCGTCCAGCCAGGACGCAGGGCTGGCCGGGAAGTCGGGGTAACCTCCGCTGCTCCCCGTGGAGAGGTCGGAGCTGGGTCCGTTTCCCGGCAGCACCCTCATGGGCGGGGGTCCGCCCGGAGCCCCTGAGGGCACGAGGCCCAAGCCGGCTTCTGGGTACACCAGGCTGGACAGGAGGGGCTGTGGGCCAGGCAGGCTCTGTGGGGCCGCGGGGGACGGGGCGATGCCGTAGGGGCTGCTGGGGCGCAGCTCCCGGTACTGCTCCGTGCCTGCCAGGCCGCCGTGCTCCAGGGCAAAGCTGCCCAGGGCTCCCGCGGGCCGGCCCAGGGCTGGGGTGGGCTCCCCCAGGCTGCTGTAGAGGCCGTTGGTGGGGCCCATTTCCGCCAGGGACGGCTCCTCTGCAAGGCAAACAGGGCTCCCGTCAGCACCCGCCCCTCCCCTGCAGTCCCCCCCATCCCCTGGGGTCCCATCCTGCAGGGCGGAGCCATCCTTCTGGGGTTGCCCTCTGCCCCCAGGCTCTAAGGCTCCCGCCCAGGCCCCTGGGATGGGGGTGGGACTCCTGTAGGCTCAGAGCCAGGGCCTGGGGTTCTAGGATGGTCCCCAAGGCCAGAGAGGCCGCGTTCAGAAGAAGCTCCGGGAACGCCCGCTCCGGGGAGGGCGCAGGGGGGTCCCTCGGAGGGCGCGGGGCCTTGGTGGCCGCACTGCTCTCCCACCTCGGAGCAGCCGGGAATTGCGATGGCCGAGGAGGCGGCAGGGCGCGGGGAGCCGGGCCGGTGCGGGCCGGGGGCTCTGTCCCCACCGCCGGAGCTGCAGGGCCCCCTCCGGGGGCCGCCGGGAAGCGCTGTCCAAGGCGAAGGCGGGGGCGCCCTCACCCGTGAAGGAGACCTCGGCGTCGCTGTCGGGGCCCTCCTGGGCGCTGTCCTTGTCCGCCTTGGCGCTGCCGCGGGAGCGCTTCATGGTGCGGAAGTACTGGCCCCAGCGCTGCCGGCCCGCGTCCTTCTTCAGCCGCTTCTCCTTGGCCCGGCGGTTCTGGAACCAGACCTGCGGGCGCGCGGCGGGCGGCGGTGAGCGGGGCCGGGGCGCGCGCGCGCGCGGCCGCGGGGTCCGGCGCGGGGCGGCGCTGACCTGCACGACGCGCATGTCCAGCCCGGTCTCGGACGAGAGCTGCTCGCGCACGTGGCGCGCCGGCTTGGGCGAGGTGTTGTAGGCGCTCTTGAGCGTCTCCAGCTGCTTGGCCGTGATGGTCGTGCGCGGCCGCTTGGCCGTGGCCTCCGCCTCTGCACGGCGGGACGCGCGGTCAGGCGGGGCCGCTCCGGGGCTCCCGCGGGCGCCCCGACTGCCCGCCCGGCCGCCCTGCGCGCGGCGGAGGGGGACGTCTCCCCGGGACCCTGCGCCCGCGGAGCCGCGCGCACCGCTGGCCCCCGGCGCCCAGGGGTCCTCCGTCGGGGAGCCGCCGCGCCCTGGGCCGAAGATCACACAATCCCGACTTCTTCCCAGCTCCCTCGCCCTGGACCCCAGGTGCCGGCTCCCAGGGCGGCTCTGCCGCTACTCCCCACCCGGCCCGCCCGCCCCAGCCCCGGAATTCCTGCCCGCGGGGCCCGGGCGGGGCGGGGAGGGAGGGGTTCCCGCGGCCCGCACTGACCTCGCTGCTTGGCCGTCTCGTAGTCCGCCTTGCACACGAGCCTGCTGTCCTCCAGGAGGTAGAATTCGTCGCCCGTGGCCAGCTGCCGCTTGCACACGACGCAGGCGAAGCAGTGCAGGTGGTACACGAAGTCCTGCGCGCGGCGCACCACCTGCGTGGGCGGGATGCCCAGCTGGCACGCGGCGCACTTGGTCCCGAAGCGCCTGCGGGACGCAAGGGTCGGGCTCAGCGCCTTCGCCCGGAGCGGGTTGGAGCCCGACGTGGGCGGGGAAGGCTCGGTCCGCCCGGCGGCCCCGCCAGGGCCAGGCAGAGCCTCTGGAGAGAGGGAGAGACCGGCTCGGCCGTGGCTCCAGAGCCCGAGGCGCCCCCCACCCCCCAGCACTGGGACAAATACGCGCCCAGTTTGGGAGGGGGCAGTTCGGTAGCGTTCTACACGCTTGGGCTCCTTTGTAACGGGGTGCTTCCACGGTTTACAAGATAAAGTAATTTTTAGTTTCCAAATACTGTTTGCTGACGAGGCGGCCAGGCCCAGCCACCTCCGGGGGCATCCCAGCTCAGGATGGCGGCGATGGGCGGGGTGGAGGCCCCCCCCCGCCCCCGCCGGCTCACTTGCAGGAGTCGGGGTGGAGGCCCCCCGCCCCGCCCCCGCCCCCGCCGGCTCACTTGCAGGAGTCGGGGTGGAGGCCCCCCGCCCGCCCCCGCCCCCGCCGGCTCACTTGCAGGAGTCGGGGTGGAGGCCCCCCCCCCGCCCCCGCCGGCTCACTTGCAGGAGTGGGGGTGGAGGCCCCCCCCGCCCCGCCGGCTCACTTGCAGGAGTGGGGGTGGAGGCCCCCCGCCCCCGCCGGCTCACTTGCAGGAGTGGGGGTGGAGGCCCCCGCCCCGCCCCCGCCGGCTCACTTGCAGGAGTCGGGGTGGAGGCCCCCGCCCCGCCCCCGCCGGCTCACTTGCAGGAGTCGGGGTGGAGGCCCCCCCCCCGCCCCCGCCGGCTCACTTGAAGAAGTCCTCCTTGCAGTACAGGCTCTCCCCGCGGCTGAAGCAGCGCTCGGCCAGCGGCGCGTGGCAGTCGCTGCACTTGAGGCACCGGCTGTGCCAGTGGCGGTCCAGGGCCTTGAGGATGAACCGGTCCAGGATGTGCTGGTCGCAGCCGGCGCACAGCGGGATCTCTGTGGGCACGAGGGACCCTGGGTCGTTCGAAGTCACCTCCTACCAGCCCCACCGGCTTCGCGGCCGAGGCAGGCCCGGGACCCAAGCCTGCCGAGAGGGACCCGTCTCTGCAGCCCCTGGAGCTGGGCAGGGGGCGTGGGGGGGTGAGTGGGTGCCACCTGCGTGGTCTGTGAGCAGGAGGGTGGCCAGACCACCCCAGGGGCCCAGACACTGCTTCAAATGTCCCCAGTGCCCCAGTGAACTCCAGGAGGTTCGGCCCTGGGAATCCAGCGTAGGCCGGCGCAGGGGCTGGACACAGGCTGGGCACAGGGCACTCCCTTGCCTGTCCTTGCACAACTAAGTGTCATGGCTACACTTTCTAGAAACATCCAGAAGGTGTGTGTGGCCTCCCAGCCTGGCCCAGTCTGCTGGCCATTGAGGTACAAATGTGGGGTGGCCACAGGAGTACAAGTGGCCTGTGGGCACCAGGCTCAGGCCGGGGTGCAGGAGCACACAGTAGGTGCCTTCCCTCCCACACCTGGCCTTTGGGGGCCCGGCATCCTGGGGTGCCTGGGGCTTGACTACCCTGCTAATTTGGAAAAGGCCTCTGCGAGCGGAGAGCCAGGCAGGAGACAAGACTTGCTGCTATATTGCTTGCAGCTCAAGGGTAGCACCGTCCCACCCCTCCCGCCGCCGGGCTGGGACAGAGACCCCGGGGGGAAGCAGCTCTCTGGGGTCTGGGAGTGTAAAACCCGGCTCCACCCTCTCTCTCTGCGGCCGACTCGTCCCGCCTCTGGCAAAGCCGGGCCCGGTACGGAGCTGCGGATGCTCGGCGGGCCCGGGTCCCCACGGCGAGGACCTCGGCTGTGCAGCTGGGGTGGCACAAGTCCGCTCGGCGCGAATCGGCGCGAATCAGCACCGCGGGGCGGACAGCGCCGGGCCGCGCCGCCCCGAGCCCGCTTCAGGCAAAAGCGCCCACGCCCGCCCCGCTCCACCCCGGCTTACGCTGCATGGTGATCCGGCCCCGGCGGGGTCTCCGTCGCCCAGCGTCCCGGAGCCGACGGCGCGGCCAGTCCTCTCCCCTCCCTGCGACTCCCTCCTCTCCTGCCTCTCCTCCCAGCCCTGCAGCCACCCCTCCCAGGAACCGTCGGAAAATAAATAAATAAGGGGGCAGCGAGACCCCGCGGCGGCACGCAGCCCCTTCCCCGCCTGCCCGCTCGCTCGGTCCCTCGCGCTCCCACCGCGCCAGCCCGGAGCCCGCGGGGAGCGGCCCAGGGCGAGGGGAGCAAGGCTCGTGCCTCCCGCAGGCTGGGGGCCGGGACAAGCGGGCTCTCTCGAGCCGCAGGCGGGTTCTGACCGTCTGGGTGTGGACAGAGCAGACGCCGGGGCGGGCGGCCAACCGTCCCCCTCGTTAGACGCGGCTCCGCCGGACGGGGTCGGGCGGGCGTGGGCCGGGAAGAGCCCTCCTGGGACGCTCTTGCCCCAGGGCCACCTGGCCCCGCGGCAGCTCCCCGCACGCCCTCCAGCCGGGAGGACCTTCTCCGCCGAGGTCCCCGCACACCCGACAGCGCCCGGGGCCCCGACGCAAGCTCGCACCCGCTCCCGTCCAGGTCCCCCCTCCGGGCCTGCGCTCGCCGGGGCACCCACCTCTGCGCAGGTCGGCCCTCCGCGCCAGCAGCGCCAGCAGCAGGTCACCGCCCGCCGGCTCCCGGGCCGGGCCCAGCTCCGCGCGCGCCTCCATGAGCCCCGCCTCCGGCGCCGGCGCTCCCCGGGCCCCAACTTTCCCGGGGTCCGGCCAGGCCCCGGTCGCAATGGTCAGAGCGACTCCGGCGCTGCTGGGCGCTGCGCCCGCGGGCGGCCCAGGGGCCCGAGACTCAGGCCGCGCGGAGGGCGGAGCGGCCGGGGGCGGGGCCGAGACGCGGGGCGGGGCCGGGGGTCGCGGACACGCGCCAGGGCGGCCGCGGGCTCTGCGGGCCTTAGCGCGGGGACCTTGCAGGGCCCGCGGGAGGGGACGGGTGAGGAGGACGGAGTCCAGCCCGACCACAGGCGTTAGGCCCCGCAGCTTCCTGTCCCGGCGCGGGCTCCCTGTGAGCTCCAGCAGGGCTGGGGGTCCTGGGAGGACGCCGGCTCCTCCCGCGGCCGGGACTGGGGCTCCGGAGCGGGTGCAGCGGCGGGGAGTCTTCGTGGCGGCGCCTGGAGCGCGACCCGGAGCTCAGAGAGCGCGGGAGCCGCAAGGAAGGCCTCATGGCGGCCGCGACCCCAGACCCTCGCTGCGGACTCGCTCCCAGGCTCCCACCGCCCGGGCCGCGGCCTGGGGCGCGTCGGGAAGGAGCAGGGTTCTGGGGAGGGAGCGGGCTCAGGCCTTCGGCCTGGACACTCAGCCAAGACTGCGGGTCAGGGGCACTGAGCGGGGGAAGCCCCGGACACACCCTCGGCTCACACAGAAGTCTCGGCGCCTGGGTTTGCAGCTTCCTGCCCTGAATCCAAACAGGTGAGCGGTCGGAGCCCCTCTGTCCCTGGGAGTCACCCAGGCCTCCTCCAGCTGCCCGGCCCCGTCTAAGTGCTCGGGCTCTAATGCCCCTGCAGACCCGCGCCGCGCCCGTCGCCACCGGCAGCGCGACTCCCTGGCTCCCTCCTGCCCCGCGCTTGTCACCCTAGAAGGGCCAGGGCCAGGGCGCCGGGGCGTGGAGCGGAGTTGTCCTGGCGTTAAGTGTCAGCTGTCGCAGAGCACGGCGGGGCCATGTGTGGCCTCACCGGGAAAAGCCGGTAGCGGCGGAGGCGGCGGCCCCACGCCGCTGGGCATCTGGCGAGTGCGCCAACAATGCCTCCATTATTTCCCAACGTCGGCGGCAGCGGAATGGTCCTTGGGGAGGGCGGTTCAGGCGGGAGACCCGGCCCGGGGGCCAGAGCAGTGAGGGGCTCTGGTCTGGGGAGCAAAGGAAGGCCCGACGCAGGCCAGCACCAGGCCCTCGGAGCCGTCCCGCGCCTCCATGTCCCGTCCCGGTTCCCCGGACCATCCCTCGCCGCCCGGTTCCCCGCGCCGCGCCGGCTCTTACCCCGAGGCCCGCCGAGGCTGCAGACGGCGGTGGCCGCGGGGGCCCCGGGCCCCTCTGGGTCGCGGTCGAGGTCCGTCTCCAGCAGCATAGCGGCCGCCGGGCAGGGCCGAGTCGCGCGTCCCCCGAGGGCTCGTAGCTCCCCGGCCCGGCGCGCCCCTTCCGCGTCGCGGGGCGCTCCTGGAGGGCCGGACGCTGTCCGCGGTGCTGAAGGAGGCGCCCGCCGCCCGCCCCGCCTGCGCGCCCGCCCGCCCCCTCCCCGTCCCCGCCCCCCGCCCGCCCCGGGGCCTGGGCTGTCGGCGTCGGGCGCGTGCCCCTCCCGTGCGGGCCTGGCCGGACTCGGCGGCCCTCGCCTTCGCCCCCGCAGCCACCCGGCAGCCGCGTCCGGTTCCGCTGCGCCCTGAGCTCCCCTCCCGGGTTCGCAGCAAGCGGGTCTCCGCGCTGGACGCCCGCTGCTCGCGGCGCCCTGGGGCTCCCCCCGCACAGCTGGCCTCAGCACCTCCTCCGTCCCAGCCGGCAACTGCTGGGCGCGCTTCAGGCCACCGGGGCGCCCCGGCCAGGAGGAAGGGCACCTGGGGTCACCCCCGACACAAACGCGTGCCAGCGCGCCGGGGGCGACCCCAGGGCACTCGGGGCTTTCCCGCCAGAGGCCCTCCCGGAACCCCGCGGCGCTGGGCGTGGGCAGCCGGGGTTCCTGGGGCCTCCCTCCCCCAACAAGGGCTGCCGCGGACCGCACTCTGCCGGGAGGTCCGCGAGCTGTCCGGCGGCCGCCCCAGCCCGCAGCGGCCCCAGCGAGCTCACCGGCCACCCGTCCCCAGCCTCCACTTCCCACCGGACCCTCGCGGCCGTCCGGAAGCCCCGCCTCTCAAGGACCAGGTCCCAAACGTCAGATCTCTTTATTTTTAAAATGTATTTAAATACAAAATGCTCCCTTTCTCCGCAGGTAAGAAATCCCACCAACATCTCCATGTCATTGGGCTTTTAAAATGCAAATCCTTCCATTAAAAATAAATAAACATTTAAATTACTCAGCTATCACCAGTATTAGTCTCAATACTTAAAACTTCAGAAAATAGACGTGAACCTCGCCCAGAGCGCCCCGCTTCGGAGCGGGGCAGCGGGGCAGCGCCGGCGGCCGGGCCCCCCGGGCCATTTCGCCAAACCCGGGTCCGCGAGGAAGTCCTGGGGCGCACGGCGGGGAGTGGCGGCTTCTGAGGCCTCTCTGGACCCCGACGCGCGGGCCACCCGTGTCCGTGCGCGACCCACCGGCCGGAGACCCCTCCCCGCAGGGCCCCCGGGAGGCCGCTGGCAGCCACCGTAGTGAGTACAAAACAGGAAACTGGCGGAGCAGGAAACATTTACAGCCGCGGGGCACACAGGTGAAGCCGGCCCTGAGAGCAGCCCGACAACCAGGCCCACGCGGGGTCTCCCCGTCGCCGCCGTGCGGCAGCTGCGCATGCGCCTGGCCGCGTCCCGGTGGGTGGGGGGTGGAGAGCTCGGGCCCCTGCAGAGGTCCCTGCGTGCGCGCCCTCGCGCGGAGCGAAGCCACAGGACCCCTGCTGCTCCCGGCAGAGCACGCGCGGAGCCCACGGCCCTGAGCTCCCGCGGAGTCACCGCGGGGGCAGCCACCGAGCTTCCCCCGAGGGCTCGGGCAGGCGCGGGGGCGGGGGCGCGACCCCCGGAAGACGGCGAGGACCCTCGGCGCCCTACACGGCCGGGTGGTGATGCCGCGGCTTCCAGCGCTTCGACCTCACCCGGAAGAAGAAGTACATGACCATGAGGAAGAGCGACGAGGCCACGTAGAGCAGCACGCAGAGGCTCATGTCCAGGCTGGAGAAGCCCACGCCCAGGAAGGGCACGGCCGCCTCGGCCTCCTGGCGCGCGCCGGGCCCCAGGCGGCTCTGCAGCCGCACGTCCAGTGCGCGGCCCCAGCTCTCAGAGAGGGGCGGGCTGGGGCCCGGCGCCCCGGGCGGCCGCGGACTCTGGGCCTCCTGGCCTCCGCGGGCCTTGGCCGGGGGCGTGCGGCCGCGGTCCTCGGCGCGCCCCCCGCCGCCCCCCAGGTCCGCGGAGTAGGTGTCCAGGAGGTTGTGGCCGCCGTAGTGCCGCTTCAGGAAGGCCAGCACCTGGTCCTCGGCCCAGCGGTGCAGCCCGGTGATCTCCTCATGGCAGGCCGGGCAGAGGTCCGGCGTGGGCCACGGCGCCTTGGGGAACTTGGGGTCCTCACTCGAGTGACCTGGGGAGGAGAGAGGCCGGGCAGCCGCGGCGCACAAGCCGCCCGCCCAGGCTTCAGGGCCTCAAAACGCGCCCCAGGTGAAACACCGAGGAGCAGGCCGCTCCCCCACCCCGCCGGTGCTCAGCGCCACGCTCCCAGACGGCCCACGCTGCACTGCCCCCACCGCCGTGGACGGCCATGAAGCCTGCAGTGCGCAGGCGGGGCCCACGTGGCAGTGGCATGAGCTCGCCGTGTGTGACGAGACGTGGCTGTCCGAGGCCGCGGCCCGGTCAGTGACAGGCCAGGGGCCCTGCTAGCCCTCCCGAGGTGGACGTCCACCCCAGCCCAGAAGCGCTCCAGAAGCAACCGTGGGCCGTGCCTGTGGACCCCGGGCCCGGCCGCGAGCGCCGAGTCCACGGAAGCCAATCTCCTTAGGGCTCAGCTGCCGCCCCGGGCGCGGTGGATTAAATAAAGAGCCGCGTTCGGGGCGTTCCCTTCATTTCTATTAAATGTATTAAGTGTATTTGTCGGCGGAATTATCTCTAAGCCTAATTTTAATCTGTCATCGACTTACAACAGCTTGAGCCCCGCAACGCTGGGAAAGCACCTGTGCCCCATTTAGCCGGCTCGCCCGAAGCGCGCGCAGGTCTGGCGGCAGTCCGGGCAGAGTGCCGACGGCTCGCCGCCCGCCCGCCCGCCCGGCCCCTCACCTGCCAGGCGGCTGTTGACCGCGTTGTGGCCCCTCCAGAGCCAGAGCACGGCCTGGTCCGCCGTCCTCACCGAGTCCAGGGATTCTCTGGCCATCTCCTCGAAGTGCTGCCCGCACTCCTTACAGCCGAAGAAGGTGTGCACGTACCTCCTCACGGCCCGCAGCACGGCGTGCGGGTCGTCCTCCAGACCTAGGCGCACAGCCGAGTGGGCTCCGGGCGGCACTGCCCGTGGAGTAGCCCACCCGGTGCGCAGACGCCACGCCCCCACAGCCCGCCCCGGGCGCCTCCGCTCTGGGCCCCCAGCTCCGGGCAATTGCTCTTGACTGCCACGCACCGGGGAAGCCAGAGCCAGGCCCCCGGGCGGTGCTGGCCGCGGCCCACCTGGCTGCTCCTGCTCCTTTGGGGGGTGGGGGGTCTCCCACCCACTGGTTCACTCCCCAGATGCCCACGACGGCCAGGACTGAGCTGGGCCGAAGCCAGGAACTCGGCCATCTGAGCCAGCACCGCCGACCCCCAGGGTGGACGTCAGCAGGAGGCGGGAGCCGGAGGCCAGGCGGCACGCTACAGCCGGGCGTCCTCGAGCGGCCGCTCACCCACTGTGCCGCAGGCCCACCCTCTCGCGGCCAGCAGGGAGCACTCGGCCCTGCCCCTGCACTGACTCCGGGGTCCCCCAGGCCCTGGCAGGACACCGGCCCCGCCTCTTGACGTCTGCAGGCCGCGGTGCTGGCTCAAGTAGCCGGGCTCCTGCTGCTGGCCGGGGAGACCCGCACTCAGGCCCCGGCCCGGGCCCCTTCAGGCTTAGGGAGCTAACCAGCAGATGAGAGCTGTTTTTTTTTTTTCTCTCAAATAATTAATTAAAAAAAAAAATCACAAAAGCCTAAACCACTTAAAAACCACAGTTTAGGCCGGCGCCGCGGCTCACTAGGCTAATCCTCCGCCTTGCGGCGCTGGCACACCGGGTTCTAGTCCCGGTTGGCGCGCCGGATTCTATTCTGGTTGCCCCTCTTCCAGGCCAGCTCTCTGCTGTGGCCCGAGAAGGCAGTGGAGGATGGCCAAGTGCTTGGGCCCTGCACCCCATGGGAGACCAGAAGCACCTGGCTCCTGGCTTTGGATCAGTGCGGTGTGCCGGCCGCGGCAGCCATTGGAGAGTGAACCAACGGCAAAAGGAAGACCTTTCTCTCTGTCTCTCTCACTGTCCACTCTGCCTGTCAAAAAAAAACAAACAAACAAACAAAAAAAAAAAACCCACAGTTTAGGCCGGTGCCGCGGCTCACTAGGCTAATCCTCTGCCTTTGGCGCCGGCACACCGGGTTCTAGTCCTGGTCGGGGTGCCGGATTCTGTCCCAGTTGCCCCTCTCCCAGGCCAGCTCTCTGCTGTGGCCTGGGAAGGCAGTGGAGGATGGCCCAAGTGCTTGGGCCCTGCACCCCATGGGAGACCAGCAGAAGCACCTGGCTCCTGGCTTTGGATCGGCACAGCGCGCCGGCTGCACTTAGGGGGTGAACCAACAGTAAAGGAAGACCTTTCTGTCTCTCTCACTGTCTACTCTGCCTGTCAAAAAAATAAAGAAAGAAAAGCCACAGTTTAAGAAACAGTCTGGCCTCCCCAAACCACTCTGGACAATGAGTGACACCCAGTGTTCCGGAGGCAGGGGGTGGGGGACGGATCCTGAGACCCCCCGCCCCCGCCCAGACTACAGGGGGTCGTGAGCCTCCCAGGCCGCCCGCCAGGCTCTCTCCACACAGGGCCAGCCTGGGAGGACCCTGGCCCCACGGGGTCTCAGGTCACTGCGCGCACGGCCAACCCCTCCTGGCTGCGAGGGTCATCGGGCAGCAGGTGGCATCCAGCGTGGACATGGCCCTGGCTCTGCCCCCGGCCGTCTGCCCGCTCCCCCGGGAGCGCCCCAGACATCTGCCCCTCATCACCCAGTAATCCCCTGCTGGGGACCCTAATCTTTGAAGTGGACAAGAGCCATAAACCTCCACCTGAGGGGATTAGCGCCCTCGGCGGGCGTGCAGTCCATGGCTCGACACGCGACACGGAGGAGGCCTCCCAGACTTAATCCCGCGGCCGCGCCTGACCCAATTCTCCCGGCAGGAGCTGGCTCCTCTGAGACGGCCGCCGTGCCCACGACTTGTGCTGCCAAGGCGGGCGCGGGGGTCAGGGCTGAGATCGCCCGCGGGGGGGGGGGCAGGGCTGAGACGCGCCCACGGGGTGGGGGGGCAGGGTTGACGAGCCCGCGGGGGGGCAGGGCTGAGGCGCGCCCACGGGGGGGGGGGGGGCAGGGTTGACGCGCCCGCAGGGGGCCAGGGCTGAGGCGCGCCCGCGGGGGGGCAGGGCTGAGATCGCCCGCAGGGGGGCAGGGGGGCGGTGTGGCCTGCCTCACGTCCAGCGCTCCCCGTAACGCCCAGGAGCTGCAGGGGACGCCTTCGCCACGCTCACCCCAGAGCCTGGGGGGCAGCGAGCAGTGACACCCGAGGACAGCTGGGGGCTGCCCTGAGCCCACTGCTTCTCCCCACGGGGGGGCCCACACCCCGTGAGCCTGGCTGGGTCCCCAGGTCCCCGAGGGGCCGCCCTGAACCTGATGCTACCTGGAGGGGAATCCGGCGCTGGCCTGTGCCAGGTGTCCCAGCACCCCAGAGTGACGGCTGCCAAATGGCTGCGGCCACGGGAGCCACGTGGCACTGACACAAGGACGCAGCCGAGCCCTGCTGGGGCCGGGAGCGAGGTGGAGGGTGTGCCGGTGTGCTGCTCAGGCTCGACAGCTGGGAAGCGCCCTGCGGCGGGGCGAGCTGCCGGCACGGCGAGCTGCCGGCACAGCCCCTCTGCCCACGCTGCGCCTGCTCACGCGCCTGGGAGCACAACAGAGGGCGGCCCAAGTGCCCGGGGCCCTGCACCCACGGGGGAGACCTGGAGGGGGCTCCTGGCTCCTGCCTGGCCCAGCCCAGCCACTGTGGTCATCTGGGAGTGAACCAGCGGATGGAAGGCCCCGTCCCGTCACTCTGCCTGTCAAGTCACTATAAGCCTTCAACAAAAAAAGGAGAAGACCAGCTTGCTTTGGTCAAGGCTGTTGGTGACGCTTGGCGCTGGCCCAGAGCCGGTGCAGCCAGGAAGCAGAGCGCGGTCTCAAGCCGGTAAAAATCCAACCAAAAACTTCAGCGTCTGGCAAAGGGCGGGAAACTCAGCTCTGTTCCAGCTCCTTCCAATAACCCGAGCCTGGGAACCTGGCCTTGGCTGCGGGCGGCTCAGCCCCACCTGTGCGTGGGGGGGGCCTAGAACAGGTGCGTCTCACGGGCCCCCCAGTGGGAGCTGCCCTGAGGCCTGGGGACCGGGCCTTGGCTGCGGGCGGCTCAGCCCCACCTGTGCGTGGGGGGGGCCTAGAACAGGTGCGTCTCACGGGCCCCCCAGTGGGAGCTGCCCTGAGGCCTGGGGACCGGGCCCAAGCGTGGCCAGGGCCAGCAGGGGCAGCCTACAGCAGCCCAGGAGCTGCGAGAACAGGAACGTGGGGTGAGGGTGTGGGCCCCCGGGGGCGTTACCTGTGCCAGCCAGTGCTTCCGGGTGGGTGGAGGCGCGCACGGTGAGGGTGTGGAACAGCAGCCACAGCGAGCACGGGTAGCCCCTCAGCCCCGGGCGGCTGCCCTGACAGCCCACCCACCTGGTGTGGTTAGGAAGGGACACCCCAGAAATCTGGAAGGAACAACAGACAACCGTCAGACGCAGCGGAAGGCCCCAGCCTGGCAGGGCCGGGTGCGGCCCAACACTGCACCGTCGTGCCGTGCCCACGCCCGGTGTCTCCACACGGGTCAAGGCCAGCGAGACAAGAAGTGCGCGTTGTCTCAGGAACGTGGAAACGTGCCCGCTCTGCTGCTCGACGGCGCGTCTCGCGAAGCAGCAGCCAGCAGCAGGCCAGTGCCGGGCTCCGGCAGGTGCACCGCAGGGCCCGTGCTGGCCGGGCGGGCTGTCCAGCTCCAGGGCCCCGGGTGGGCGTGGCTGACCACAGCGATGTCAGAGCAGGGCTGGTGCGGCAGGGCCTGCTCCTGCCCAGGATCATCGAGTGTCGGCGTTGCCGACGCTTCCACGGGTTCAGAACGGGACAAAAGACGCGGCCGAGAGGCCCGGTCCGAGGGGCTCCAAGTGCCCAGGGCCCTGCGGAGCTGCCGGGGCCCCCCCCGCTGGAAACTGGCCTCTGCAACCACACACGTGGGTTTTGGGGCCAAAATCAGACAAAATGACTAAAGCTTAGAAAAATACAAGCCGGGGCCAGTGTTCACGTCCCAGCTCTTCCACCTGCAACCCTGCCTCCCACTGGTGCATGGGCAGCTGGGACCGGGCACGCACCTGGGCCCTGCCACCCTGGGGCAACACCGGGCTCCTGGCTTCAGCCCGGCCCGGCCCTGGCTGTCGTGGGCATTTGGGGCGTGAACCAGAGACTAGAGACCCCTCTGCCATCAAAAAGTGAGAATAAATGAGTAAAAATCTAAAAAACTTTAAAAACTACAAACGAAGGGGCCAGCACTGTAGAGCGGGTAAAGCTCTGGCCTGCGGCGCCAGCATCCCATATGGACGCCGGGTCAAGTCCCGGCTGCTCCTCTTCCGGTCCAGCTCTCTGCTGTGGCCAGGGAGGGCAGTGGAGGATGGCCCAAGTGCTTGGGCCCTGCACCTGCATGGGAGACCAGGAGAAGCACCTGGCTTCTGGCTTTGGATCGGCGCAGCGGCGGCTGCAGCGGCCATTGGAGGGTGAACCAACGGAAGGAAGACCTTTCTCTCTGTCTCTCTCTCTCTCTGTCAAAAAACAAAACACCCACAAATGGACCTCGGCCCCTAGCCCGGTGCGCACCGCCTGTGAAAGCTCTGGTGAACTGACCTTCACCCCGGCCGGCAGCACAGGCACCTGGGGCGGTCGTGGCACTGAGAACTGCGAGGGCCGGGGCTGAACCGTGGGGGGGTGGGGGCAGAGCAGGGCCAGGGGAGCAGGCACCTCCGGGTCTCACCTGCATCTTGTTGTCCACCAGGTCCAGGATGGCGCTGTAGGGGACCCTCTCCAGGGGCAGGCTGGCCAGCCACTCCCACAGCATCTCCAGCAGCCTCCTGACTGGCGGGCGCCCGGGGAACAACTGAGGAGGGAGCCGGCCGAGAGTGAGGGGCTGTCTGGGCAAAGTAACCCAGGGACCCAGAGCCCCGCCCACTCCCTCCCCCCCCCCGGGAACCCAGAGCGCCCCCCCTGCCGCCTAGAGCCCCGCCCATGCCCTCCCCCCACCCCCGGGACCCAGAGTCCTCCCTGCCCCAAGTGTGCTCCAGCACACACCTACCCCCTTGCCCTGCCCGCCCCTCCCCCTCCCCCAGAACCCTCCACATTGTGCTCCCCCCACCCCAGGGACCCAGAGCCCCGCCCACTCCCCCCCCCCGAACCCAGAGCGCCCCCCCCTGCCGCCTAGAGCCCCGCCCATGCCCTCCCCCCACCCCCGGGGACCCAGAGTCCTCCCTGCCCCAAGTGTGCTCCAGCACACACCCACCCCCTTGCCCCGCCTGCTCCCTGGGGACCCAGAGTCCCGCCCGCCCCTCCCCCCCCCAGAACCCTCCACATTGTCCTCCCCCCACCCCAGGGCCCAGAGCCCCGCCCGCCCCACAGGATCTCAGCACACACCTGTCTTCCCTCCAGCACCCAGAGCCCCGCCCGCCCCTCGGCTCCCCCACGCACCCTCCCCCACCTCCAGAGCGGCCTCAGCATCTCTGGGGAAGTTGATTCAACCCACTTAGGGGCTGACCCAGCACAGCCTGGCTAACGCCCCCTCCAGCCCACACCCCTTGCTCGGACCAGGCAGCCCCTCCCAGCGACAGCTGCCAAGCTGAGCTCTCTACCACGCCCAGCACCCCCCACCAGACACCTGCACCCTCCCTGGGCCCCACCAGCCCTGGCCTGAGCCTGCTCCTCAGGAGGCAACTCCTTGGGGGGGGGGGGGCTTGTCCCACTCCCATAGGAGGCCCAGGTCAAGGCCGGCCATACCAGGGCCCTGCTGCAGGAAGGGCCCTCGGGCTGGGACCCGGCCCGAGCCCCAGCCGAGCCCCCAGCTGCTCAGTAGCCGAGCCTCGGCTGCGCAGGCCAGGAGCTCTGTGGGGCCGCATCTCCCTCGGCCTGGAGCCCCGACCCGTGGTCCCCAGCCCACATGGCCCAGCCCTCGCGTGCCGTCTAGGCCACTCCAGAGCCCGCAGAAGCCCACGCCCCTCCGTCACCAGGCACGGGAGGGGTGCTCGGGCAGCTGGGGGTCCCACCTTGGCAATGACCATCACGAAGTCCTTGAGCGTGGTCAGCTCGGGCCCTGCCAGGGACTTGTGCGCGGCCAGCTCCACCCGCAGGAGGCAGTGCAGCCCCGACTCCAGGTCGGCCATGTACAGCTTGGACCTGCGGGCACACATGGCGCTCAGCCAGGACCGCCCACAGCCCTGCCGCCCGCGGGGCCTCACTGGGGTCGAGTACTTGCCTGTCAAATTCTCGCCAGGCCACGGTCGCCGCGTGGTCTTCGCTGGGCCTCTCGGGCAGGGAGAGTGGCTTTCTCCTCACGCCCGGCAGCAACTTCAGGTACGAGGAGAAGAAGGACCGGAGCGGCTTGGCGCTGGGGAGGCACAGGGCAGAGGTGGGCACCGCGCCAGGACGGGGGCGGGGGGCTGAGCGAGCACCCGAGCGGCCAGGAGCGGGACGCAAACCACAACCACGCGGCCGCGCTTGGCGGAGACCGGAGGCGCTCGCCAAGACGGCCGGAGCCCACAGGCCCATGGGTGCAGCCCCTCCCGAGCTCCCGTGGCAGCAGCGCTGGTGCGACACGGCTAGAGGGAGACCGTCTCCAGAGCACGGTGGCAGAGGCCGCGGCGGGCGGGGGGCTGTTCTGGGCCACGCTCGCTTCAGAAGGAAATCCTCCTGGAGACCGGGTGTCGGGGCTCCTGGGGGGTGCACAGCCGCCTCACGACCCCCCCGCCTGCCTTCTCCAGCCTCCTCAGGACGTCTGTCCTCCGCCTGGGCTCCTCTGGGGCACAAGGGACTCGGCGCAGGGACAGGGCCCCAGAGAGGGCCCTGCCCCGCCCTGCCCCAGCTGCCAGACACAGGCCAGCCTCAAGCCCAGGCCCCGCCTCCAGGGGTCCTCCACGGACCCTGCAGGACCCCGGTCTGCCCAGAAACCCACAAAAACAACACAGACAACTTGTGTCAGAACCCGCAGCCACAGCCGAAAAACGAGCCCAGGGAGCCGCCCACGCGGCCTTGGTGCGGGCTTCCTGCCGACGCACACTGACGCCTGCCATCCCGCCTCCCCCGTGGGAGACTCAGACGCCTGGTGCCCAGGAACCAGCAGGTGGCACCGCCTGCCTCTCACAGAGGGTCCAGGGACCCCCGATCCGGCCTGCCGGCCTCCTGCGCCCACCCAGCCTGTCTCCCTGGACCCGTCGGGGCGCACTCACACATGCACGAGGCCGTGTGAGCCATTCGGGTAAACAAGGTAGCAGGACGGCAGCGAGGTGATGCCGAGCTTCTCCAGGAGGGCTCTGTCCCCGCCCAGCGCCCTGCTCACGGCGACGTTCTCGTACGGCATCAGGTCCAAGATCACCTGGGGGTGCGAGACCATTTCCTCCACCTGGCGTGGCAAGTGGAGCTGCAGCTGCGGACGGCGCGTGGGACCACCCAGAGAAGGGCAGGCAGCAGGGTCAGCGCCGGCTCTCCCCGGGGTGGACAGCAGGGTCAGCGCCGGCTCTCCCCGGGGTGGACAGCAGGGTCAGCGCCGGCTCTCCCCGGGGTGGACAGCAGGGTCAGCGCCGGCTCTCCCCGGGGTGGGCAGCGGGCTCAGCGCCGGCTCTCCCCGGGGTGGACAGCAGGGTCACTGCCGGCTCTCCCCGGGGTGGACAGCAGGCTCAGCGCCGGCTCTCCCCGGGGTGGGCAGCGGGCTCAGCACCGGCTCTCCCCGGGGTGGACAGCGGGCTCAGCGCCGGCTCTCCCCGGGGTGGACAGCAGGGTCACTGCCGGCTCTCCCCGGGGTGGGCAGCGGGCTCAGCGCCGGCTCTCCCCGGGGTGGGCAGCGGGCTCAGCGCCGGCTCTCCCCGGGGTGGGCAGCGGGCTCAGCGCCGGCTCTCCCCGGGGTGGGCAGCGGGCTCAGCGCCGGCTCTCCCCGAGGTGGACAACAGGCTCCCTGGGGCGGGCAGCAGGGTCACTGCCGGCTCTCCCCGGGGTGGGCTGCAGCAGCCCCACCTCCGGCCCTGAGACCAGAAACAGCAGCTTGGGAACCAGCCTGCTTCCCGCCCACTCACGGCCGCCCCGCCCCCTTCCTCAGCCAGGCCACCTTCCCGAGGTGTGCGCCGGGCCAGGGAGCACCTCCTCCGGCACCAGCGAGGCCCGTCCCTGATTCAGAAGGCGGACAGCACCAGTGGCCGTGGGGCCACAGTCCACTCACAGCGCCAGGGAGAGTGTCCCGCGCCCACGGCGCCCAGGGCCCCACCCTTCCTCCTGGACGGGGAGGCTCAGCTGTGTCCTGCCTGCGTCGCCCCCGTCTGAGCTGGGCCCCCACTCCTGGGACACCAGTCCCGTGTCTCCCTGGCGGGCAGAGCCAGGCTAAGCCTGCGGCACTGGATGGCTGCTGGCGTGGTGGGGGCTCCCCCCTCCCCCCCTCGGGGGTGCCCGTCTGGCCTGGCACACGTGCGTGGCACGGAGGAGCTGCCCGAGGGAGCGAGCCAGTGGCGGCTCTTCCTCCCTCCAGAACCCTGGCCAGCCAGAGGCGGGGGCACAGGCGTGGGGGGGTGGCGCTGGCACAGAGCGGGGTGGGCGCGGTGCTGCCGCCTCCAGCAGCTCCCTCAGCCGTGAGGCTGGCTCCTCCTTCACCCCCGGGTGCCCCAGCTGACAGACAGACAGGCGGGGGTCGGGCTGGGTGTGCATGTCTGCCCCAGCACTGCCGCCCCCAGGAAACAGGCGTCAGCTGGCCACCGCTGGCCACCACGGGTCAGAGCCTCGGGCAGACGCCTCGCATGGTCCGCACTTGGCAACAACCCAGGGCTCCCAGGACAGCCGAGTCCCAGCGGGGGCTCAGCGCCTAGACCCTGGCTCTCCTCCCCACTCCGGGGAGTGGGGCTAAACACCACCCCCAACCCGGGCGCTGGGAACCCCGCCTCAGCGGACCCAGCCCTGCCCACCGTAGCCGTACCTCTCGGCCCACATAGGAGCTGTTGCTTTCGAATAAAACAGCCACGTACTGGCCACGGCCACCGCCAAGCAGGGCGAGCACATCGCTGGGCCTGGGGGAGGCGGGGGGAGGCGTTCAGCGGCCGCGGCAGGCAGCTGGACGCCACAGCCAGGCCCGCGTCCAAACGACCCCCGCACGGAGGCACCCACCGGAGGGGGTCCAGCGGCGGGCACGCGGGGGGCCGGGTTCCCTCCGTGTGGTTCTGCAGGAAGTCGATCATCGACTGCCGGACCGTCCGCAGCTCTCTGTCGGGTCCTGCGGGGGCGCACCGGTCCCTGAGTGTCCCCGCGCAGTGCTCACCGGGGACAGGCAGCCCGGCACAGCAGCAGCGCCATCCGCAGTGACTCCAGCTGGGGGCCCACACGTGGCGACAGCGGCCGGGCCATGCCCGTCCACAGAGGGCGGCAGGGGGGCGTCCCGGGTCGCCTGCTCCGTGAGCAGGCATGAGGGCCGTGCGTATCCCCAGCTACCGTCTCAGTAAAAGCACCTGCTCACAACGACAAAACCCCGCAACTGGGGCTGGCACTGTGGTGCCGCCTGCAGAGCCGGCATCCTACATGGGCACTGGTCAAGCCCCGGCTGCTCCACTTCCGATCCAGCTCTGCTGTGGCCTGGGAGAGCCGTGGAGGACGGCCCAATGTTGGGCCCCTGCACCCGCGTGGGAGACCTGCAGGAAGCTCCTGGCTGGCCCAGCCCTGGCCACTGTGGCCGTCGGGGCAGTGACCAGCGGATGGGAGACGCCTCAGTCTGTAACTCTTTCAAATAAATAAATCTTTAAAAAAAAAATCGAGAAAAGTTTTAAAGCCCCCACGTTAGCCGAGAAGGGCAGAGGCTCCCCCACCCCGGACCACAGCGGTCCATCCGGGGAGGCAGGCCGGCAGGGTGCAGGAGAGCCGGCGCCGGGGCTCACAGGGCCGCTCGAGGGCCAGGCCGCGCGGTCCTCACCTTTGAAGCTTTCTCCCGTGGTGAAGTCCTTGGCGAAGGCCCTGAAGTACTAGGAGGAAGGGCAGAGCGTGAGCGGCTCCCGCGGCCCCGCCCACAATGCGCTCATTTACATTTCCCGCCCCGCCCAACACCCTCATTTACATTTCCTGGCCCCAGGGGTTGAGGTGAGGCCATCCCGCAGGACAGCCATGAAGAGGACAACCCTGGACTGTGGCGCCAGCGTGTGCCAGGATTACAGGTGGGCAGCACGCTGTCCCCGCCGACCTCCTCCCCGGCCATCACCAGCACATCCCAGACCAGCTGGTGCGCTCCTGCCACAGTCGGGGCAGGAAGCCCCCCAGGGAAGCACCACTGGACTGGGGTGCCTCGTGCTGCACCTCGTCTTGGCGAGCGCGGGGGCAGGTGATCTGCTGTGCTCACCCCAGGGCCCTGTGAGGAGGCCCGCGCTGGCGCTGTTCCGGGCAGCGGCTCCTGGAGAGGCCAGACGCCAGGCCACACGGGGGCAGGACCGGGTGGTCGGATCCAACAATCCACAGCCACCACCCCACGTCACAGGCGCCGGGTAAGCCAGAGCGCCCCACGCCGGCGCCCCCAGACTCCAGGGCTGCCGGCGCTGTTACAGCCTCGGCCGCCACTGAGTGTCCATGGCACGGGGGCCGGGCCGGAGCTGGGGATCAGGAAGCCTCTCTACAAACAGCGTCCAAGCTGAGACCGCCGGGAGGGACCCTCCTCAGGCCAGGTCACCTCTGCCCCCTAGTGGAGGAAACTGAACAGGCCCGCCTCGGGGGCCCGGATCTGCCCACATCACAGGGCGGCTGGGCCCTGCAGCGTGGACACGCTCCTGACGTCCGCTGCACAGGAGCTCTGCAAGCCAAGGGGACCCCAGGGGCGAGCCTCGTGCCAGCTCCCACCAACTGTCAAAGCCAGGCAGAAATGCTGAAGCCGCAGAACCACAGCTGGTGACCTTAGCCTGGGGGGGGCAGCAGGAGCCCCTCCCACACTGCGGCGCCTGGGGGGGGCGTCTGACCCAGCAGTAGCCCCGCCCACACTGCAGCACCCAGGCTCTGTGCTGCCCTCCAGCTCTGACTCCCACGTCCTAGGGCCGCACACCTGGGAGGCAGCAGCCACGGCTCAACTGCCTGGTTCCTGCCACCCAGCGGGGGCCGGCATTGAGTTCTGGCTCCCAGCTTGATCTGCCTCGGCCCTGGCACAGCTCCGCCATCGTGGGCATTGCAGTGGGGAAGGGAAGCAGGCACGGGGGGGGGCCTCTCGTCTGTCCCTGCTGCTTCTCAGATTATGGGGGGGGGCAAAGAGGGGCCGGCAGCTCGGCGCAGCAGGTGACGCTGGCTACAGCTCGGTCCGGCTGCTCTGCAGGCCCTGGCGATGAGCAGGCAGGAGCCTGCTGTCCCCCTGCCCCTCCCCGCCTGGCTCTGCCTCCAGCTCCATCGCAGGCACTCACCCTGAAGGTGGGGTAGAAGTGGATGTCGTAGGCGCGGCACACCTCCTGGTTCTTCTCCTCGGCGCAGTCCAGAGCGGCCACGCGGATGGCCGCTGCCCAGTCTGCAAGGCAGGGTGAGGCTCTCAGCGCTCCGGCCCCGCCCCCCTGCGTGCCCCCAGGCACCTCTAATGCTCCCCAGATGCGAACCGGCGCACAGGGTCTCCCCGGCCTCCTGGCCTCCCCACGCCGAGACACCTCCTGCGAGCCCCGGCACTGCCATTCTTGGGGCAGAAGACGGGCGTTCTGTGTACCCCTCACCCCGGAAGGTATGAGTGAAAGAAAACCGCGTCACACCCACGCCACGAGGCCACACCCCAGGCACCCAGGATCATCCTGCCTCGGTCCACATCAGCCCCACCCACCTCCAGGTGCCGGCACACAAGGGCCCGCCCCCACACAGGCAGGCCCACAAGCCTGAAGTTGCTGGGGGCGGGTCCACGGCAGCTAAGCCGCCACTTTCGACACGGGTGTCCCATACTGGGGCGCCAGTTCTCCGGTGGACCTCTGATCCAGCCTCCTCCTAACGCGCACCCTGGGAGGCAGCAGGTGCTCGGGCCTCTGCCACCCATGTGGGAGACCCGGGGAGGTTCCGGCTCCTGGCTTCAGCCTGGCCCAGTGCCGGCTGCCGCAGGCATTCAGGGAGCAGACCAGTGAACGGAACACGTCCCTGCCTTAAACAAGTGAAAATAAACCCACACCCAGTCTGCCTGAGCGGGCCCAGGCTGTCCCCGAGGGCCGCTGCTGCTCTCCCTGCCCTCTGTGGACCCCTGAGCACCGCACACAGCCCTGGACTGCCAGGTGCCTGTGCCCCTCACACCGCTGGCTCTGCTTGGCCACCGCCACCCACAGACGGCGCTGAGGTCTTGTCCCGGGCTTCTGTGCTCGGATGCCGGGCAGCAGCCGGCCCCCGCCGCCCCTCGCTCACCAGAACCACCTTCTCTGTCAGATCTGTGCCACGGCTGGCACCTCAGCCCGAGACCCCCAGAGGACAGCTCAGGAATGGGACAGGGACAGGGACAAGCACGGCACCTGCCACAGGCGCACGGTGACGGCACCAGGAGCACGCCCCGTCTCCCAAGCTCCCGGAGAAGGAGCGGAGGGGCGAGCCCCGGCTGCACACACACACATATACACGAGGCCCCAGCTGCCCCCCCATGGCCCCCACGGAGCCCCGGCTGCCCCCCCACGAGGCCCTGGCTGCCCCGGCTGCACACACACACACACACACAAACGAGGCCCCCACGGAGCCCCGGCTGCACACACACACACACACACACACGAGGCCCCCACTGAGCCCCGGCTGCACACACACACACACACAAACGAGGCCCCCACTGAGCCCCGGCTGCCCCCCCCAACACGAGGCCCCGGCTGCACACACACACACACACACACAAACAAGGCCCCCACTGAGCCCCGGCTGCACACACACACACACACACGAGGCCCCCACTGAGCCCTGGCTGCACACACACACACGAGGCCCCCACTGAGCCCCGGCTGCACACACACACACACACATGAGGCCCCCACTGAGCCCCGGCTGCACACACACACACACGAGGCCCCCGCGGAGCCCTGGCTGCACACACATACACACACACACGAGGCCCCGGCTGCACACACGAGGCCCCGGCTGTGCACACACACACACACATACGCTTTCCTCTCCACCACCAAAGCGAGGCATGAAGACCTCTTGCTGGTGAGGACAGTGCTGGTCCCTCTGTGGGCTGGGTGAGCCGGACCACCACAGCCCAGGCCCCCTCTGCGGGCTGGGTGAGCCAGTCCACCACGGCCCAGGCCCCCTCTGCGGGCTGGGTGAGCCAGTCCATCACGGCCCAGGCCCTCTCTGTGGGCTGGGTGAGCCGGTCCACCACGGCCCAGGCCCCTCACCACGGCCCAGGCCCCCTCTGCGGGCTGGGTGAGCCAGTCCACCACGGCCCAGGCCCCCTCTGCGGGCTGGGTGAGCCGGTCCACCACAGCCCAGGCCCCCTCACCACAGCCCAGGCCCCCTCTGCGGGCTGGGTGAGCCGGTCCACCACGGCCCAGGCCCCCTCTGCGGGCTGGGTGAGCCGGTCCACCACGGCCCAGGCCCCCTCACCACAGCCCAGGCCCCCTCTGCGGGCTGGGTGAGCCGGTCCACCACGGCCCAGGCCCCCTCTGCGGGCTGGGTGAGCCGGTCCACCACGGCCCAGGCCCCCTCTGCGGGCTGGGTGAGCCGGTCCACCACGGCCCAGGCCCCCTCTGCGGGCTGGGTGAGCCGGCCCACCACGGCCCAGGCCCCCCAGACGGATGGGAAAGACCTCTCGCCGAGTCCTGAATCACAGGTCACATCTCCCTGGGATCTCAAATTGCACAAACTCAAGAGGAACAGTTAATACCTCATCCAATCAGCGCAGCAGATGGTAGCGACCAGGCACCAGGCGTGTGCAGGTCATGGCGCGGCCGTGACTTCCGGCCGCTGGGCCAGCCGCCCCCCGCCCCTTCACCTGGCCACGCCGGTTCCTGCTGCCCCAGGGCCCCCGGCACTCGGGCCAGCATCACGGCTGCGAGGGGGAAGCCAAGCCGCACGCACAAAGGAAGCGGTCGGAGACGGCGCCGGGCCTGGGTTTTGGGGGCGGGGTTCAGCCCACTGGTCTGGGGAGCTTGCTCCCCCACGTGTCACGGGCCTGGGGCCACGCCCGGTGCGCGGCTTCCACCTGTCCTTCCTCAGCGACAGCGCGGTACACCAGCAAGCCTGCCGAGGACAAGGAGGCCAGGCCACCGCCAGGTCCCGGCGGGGAACACGCTTTCTGTGGGACGCCGCCACTCCGGCCCTCGGTCCACGCACACATCGCCTGCTCAGAGGTCGGCCCCGGGCCCGGCCGCTACAGGGTAGGGGAACTTCCACACCCACACTCAGCTTACAAAACTGTGCCGCCGAGCTACCTGTCACAGAAATGGGTTCAGGCTATCGGGCAAGAAGCTGGAGCTGGGGTAGCCGCGGAGCCGCCTGGGTCCAAGGGCAGCCCGACCTGCAGCAGGTGTGCCCAGGGGAGGGCCTCCCGTCGGACCCGGGGCCTCCAGACTCGCTGCAGCCCCTCAGCCGCCTCCCCCGCCATCCTGCCTTAACCACAGGGCGGGGGTCCCCACCCCCTAGCTCAGCGCCCGGCCCGGACACTGCAGGAGACGGGAGCTGGCAGCGGCTGGCCACCTCCAGGACCTCGTGTCTGGGGGACGACGATCCACTCCGTCCCACCTGAGAGTCCACCCTGCAGAGGGACACGGAGTTCCAAGACCCCCCCATGAGGAGGGCGCCCCGTCTACCAGGACCCGCTGGCCCTGGGCACTCAGGGAACATGAGGGTAGCCCAGTCTCCTGCAGTGAGGGCGGAAGCGAAGCCCCTACCCCAAATGCTGGCCACACGCCCGCCCCCAGCCCACCCCCCCCAGCCCCAGCTAGGCCACTGCCCTTTCTCCCGGCTTCCCAGGAACTCCACGGGGCGCAGAACTCCAGGGGAGGCAGAGGGGAGGGAGCACTGGCCTCCAGGAATTCCTGGTACCTCCTCCCCATGTCCCCAGGGGCCCAGCAGGAGCCGGAAGAAAGCCCGCCTCCCCTCCACCAGTCTTTAACCCATGTGAGCGGCCATGGGCACGGTGCAGGGGGGCAGCAGTGGGGAGCTGGCTGGTTAAGCAGCGGTAGGCGTGGGCACCTCTAGACCCCGACGTCTCTGACTGCGGTGGGGGCGCCATGCTGGGAGACCCTCCCACAGAGGCACGGGCCCGGCTCTCAGTGCCACAGGGGACGCTGGCCACTGCCCACACGACTCCCTGTTGCATCCGTAGCCGGGCAGTCAGCACAGCAGGGCCAGGCCCGGAGGGGACACGGAGAGGACAGGGGACCCACCTGGAGCACTTTCAGCGCCTTGAGCACCTTTAGCCCCTGGAGCAAGATTTCCTCGATAGCAGGAGAGGGAAAAGCTAGCCAGAGGCAACTGCCTGGCCATCACTGGCAGCCTGAGCCTCGCCCCCGCCCCCACAGGGCGCCCGAGGCCACCTCAGTCCTGGCCATCACTGGCAGCCTGAGCCTCGCCCCCGCCCCTCCAGGGCGCCAGAGGCCACCTCAGTCCTGGCCATCACTGGCAGCCTGAGCCTCGCCCCCGCCCCCACAGGGCGCCCGAGGCCACCTCAGTCCTGGCCATCACTGGCAGCCTGAGCCTCGCCCCCGCCCCCACAGGGCGCCCGAGGCCACCTCAGTCCTGGCCATCACTGGCAGCCTGAGCCTCGCCCCCGCCCCTCCAGGGCGCCAGAGGCCACCTCAGTCCTGGCCATCACTGGCAGCCTGAGCCTCGCCCCCGCCCCCACAGGGCGCCCGAGGCCTCCTCAGTCCTGGCCATCACTGGCAGCCTGAGCCTCGCCCCCGCCCCCACAGGGCACCGAGGCCACCTCAGTCCTGGCCATCACTGGCAGCCTGAGCCTCGCCCCCCGCCCCTCCAGGGCGCCAGAGGCCACCTCAGTCCTGGCCATCACTGGCAGCCTGAGCCTCGCCCCCGCCCCCACAGGGCACCCGAGGCCACCTCAGTCCTGGCCATCAC